>NC_090266.1:1097345310-1097660032 GCF_040414725.1 Anabrus simplex
GGAAGGAAGCGGCCGTGGCCTTAATTAAGGTACAGCCCCAGCATTTGCCTGGTGTGAAAATGGGAAACCACGGAAAACCATCTTCAGGGCTGCCGATAGTGGGATTCGAACCTACTATCTCCCGGATGCAAGCTCACAGCCGCGCGCCTCTACGCGCACGGCCAACTCGCCCGGTAAAGTTAGAGTTTTTTGACGCTAATATTCGTGTGTATAATTTTTATTAACGTGCCAGAAACCAACGACACTGAGCTGTTGCCATTTCAACACCGTTCTAAGGGTTACCGATCCAAGCCGGGATTTGAACCTGCGAACTCAGACTCAGAAGGACAGCGACTCAACCAACTGAGCCACATGAAAATGAGGCGTTTGTGATTATTGTTATAAATAGATGCAGTTAGTATTTTTACAAAGGTTTTATGAGGAGCATTTACGTACGTTTTCTTACTGTCCTAAATGCACGAGGCCGGACAGAAGAACTAGCTGGAAGGTAAGGAGTCTTACAGGGGTGTCGCTTCCTTCTCTGTTCACTTTTCCAAACCAAACTCCATGACGTAACAGCCCCGAAGTGCCATCGCCTACCAAGCGACGGCTATTCATCCCGGAGGCCTGCAGATTACGAGGTGTCGTGTGGTCAGCACGACGAATCCTCTCCGCCGTTATTCCTGGCTTTCTAGACCTGGGCCGCCATCTCACCCTCAGATAGCTCGTCAATTATAAACACGTGGGCTGAGTGTACCTCGAACCAGCCCTCAGATCCAGGTAAAAGTCCCTGACCTGGACGGCAATCGAACCCGGGGCCTCCGGTAAGAGGCAGGCATGCTACCCCTACAACGTGGGGCCAGCTGGTGACTTTTAGGTCTCCTTATTTTCGAATTTGACTTAAGGCATCCTGCATTCGATTCCCGGCACTGACAGAGTTAAGAAAGGCATGGGATGGGGACGATACAGCCTTGTTTTTGGGTGCAGTAGAGTTTTCCTTGAGTATCTCGTAATCGAAATATCTACGGCCTGCAAGGTAGTCACCTTCACGGGGTGTAGTACCAAAGTGGTTCCTTTTTTTAAGAAGACAAATTAAATGAAGATTCTACTTCCTCACAAACGAAGAACGATATTATCAATTTTAGGAACAGTTTCAATAATGCAACCCGTTTATGTTAAGCGTACAGAAGCTATGATTGTACATGGTAACAATCAAAACCAACAATATCTACTGAAGATCCGTCACCGCACTTCGTAACACCGGCTTTTTTTTTCATATCCACCGGGCGAGTTGGCAGTGCGGTTAGGGGCGCACAGCTGTGTGCTTGCATCCGGGTGATAGTGGGTTCAAACACCACTGTCGGCAGCCCTAAAGATGTTTTTCTGTGGTTTCCCATTTTCACACCAGGCAAATGCTGGGGCTGTACCTTACCTAAGGCCACGGTCGCTTCTTACCACTCTCAGCCCTTTCCATTCCCTTCGTCGCCATAAGACCTACGGTGCGACGTAAAGCAATTTCTAAATAAAAATTACAAAAATCTTTTCACAACCCCTTCCAAGGAAAAGTTGTATCCGTGCTACTGGACTGAAATGATTTTGTGGGTATGCCACTGCATCCATTGACCGTTTAAGGTACACGGTAAGCCCGAAGAATGGTTGGATACTCAAAATACACTACCATAAATGATGCGGTTCTGGCTCAAAAGTATAAGGAAAGGTAAGGAACGGGATCTAGTGTTTTAAGTAGAATCTGTATCAATAGAACGTGAATTCCCATTTTAAAAAATGTTTCTTGTATCGACTGCGATTCAAGCCTGGGCCGTCCTGATGAGAAGATAGAACCATTGGAACTGAGTTATCACGCCCGCCAATTACAAAATGGTTACCCGCGCTTTTGATGGTGCCATTTGAGGTTCCAATCAGTCTCCGGGCATTTGACAAAATATATAGACCTACCTATCGAACTTAGGCACGCATCCGCGATTGTCTTGCTACTGTAAGAATAAAAAAAAAAACTTTTTCACAACTTACCGAGGATGCACATAGTGTTGGCTTCTCAGTGACAAAACGGTCCCTCTTTAAAAAGAGTTACTTATATGGCACAAAATGAGGAACTAACGTGCAGCTCACAATCCTGTCACAGTCTTCCCAAAGCTGCAATTTAAACACAGCACATCTCTCAGCCATGGTACAACCCGAGGGTCCCTAGGACATTGTTGTTTCCTGGAACCGATATGCAAAAGCTGACACGATGTTGTAAGCTTCCAACTGTTTCTGGACGTGGCCCCCGTGATCTCGGTGGTCACGTTCCGGCCCCCTACTGAGTAATCCCTTGCTAATTGCCCCTTTCTTCATGTCTTGACATTTGTCAACACACGGTTACATTCCCAATACTGAGGCCTCTACAGGGAAATATCCCCGCGCATCACAATCCTAAGTGTCTTCCTTTCATTCAAGCAGTACAAATATGGTGAATTATGTATGGCCCCATTGAGCACTGCTAGTATAGTTGGGGACAAATCATGACGACCTCGCCTCACACCACTACTTTCCAGCGGCAGCTCTGTGTCTATTAGCGACTTATAGGATTTACTATCTCTACTGCAGTCAGAGTTGCCAAATCGGCTACTGCACTCTACATGAAGAAAGGGTAAATACTACAGAGAATTAGGAAGAAAGTGGTTTGGCAGCCTCTCCAAAATAAACAAGGATCACTTAGAGCTCGTTAACTCAGCAGGGTGCAAGGTGTGATTGACGACTGGCTTTCAGCTCGCTTCCAGGAACTGAGGTCGTCATGTTTTGTCCCCAACTATAGATTCTTGTCGCTACGTTAACTTAACATTTTGGCGTACGTTTTTAAGTTGTTCATACCGTACGTAAAACAACGGCTGATCCTCGCTCTAGTTTCAGGAAATATTTGGAGGTGGCGGCCCCCCTGCCCCCCCTCCATGGCTACGCCAGTGTGGTAAATAGGCTGTCTAACGCGTCTGTGAGGCATCGCGGGTGCTTCGTACTGTACGTAGTCCTCTCTGCACGTCTTGCTTAACTGCCTGACTCACAGCCGTTGACCGGTAACAACTTATCAAGAACAGGACGGTGCCATCACGAATGCAGTCTGGTGGGCGTTCTACACATTACAGATCCTTGTAAATCTAATTATTAACTCGCACATCAATGGTATGCACGTTTACCGAAATGGGATAATATTGGTCCACTTTCAGGGTGCTTAACTTTTCTTTTCACGCAGTGTACATTTAAACAAATTGTAACTTATTATCTTACTAGCTGATGTACCCGTGCTTCGCTACGGAATTCTACATTGTATACGGAATTCTAGTGTACACGTTGTGAGCAAGATTGTATTAAATTACATAGCTCTTAACGTTAGCCTAGAAACGCGACGGGGAACTCACCAAACATCTTTTCTCATATGAAGATTGATTTAGGGAATTTTCGCTGTAATGGTAGACACGCTTGCACACCATCAGTCATAATCAGGTTGGGAAGTTTTCATTATAATGGCGGACACTCACTCTCCACCTGCCTATTTACATCCTCAGAAAGACTGTCTTAGTGGTTTTCCCAACTGAAATGAACATATATTACAATGACGTCAGTAGGAATGGCGCGATTAAAAGCAATGCTTTCATATGAAATACTCGATCAAATGAAACGCCACACATTTTCTCACTTTTAACGAACAGGACTACACCGCCGATCTAACAGTCCACAGTTCCAGAGCTGGGTGTCCAAGCCGCAGACAGCCGTGATTCGTGAACACTCTTCGTCTTTCTTCGGCGGGGAGAGGGTCGAATAGTGGAGACTCCCAGGGCAAAAACTATGCCCTTTTACTAATCTGTTCCCTAGGAGTACCCGATAATTCGGAAAATATCAATTCACTACACTGGCGGCGGAAAAATGTATCTGACTTGGAGGCAAATTTTTCCTCCAAGCCAGAGGAGAAACCCCCTCATCACTGATAATTTGGAATAAAATGAATGAAGAATTTAATAAAAGTGAAGAGGAAGAAGCTTTTCTTAAGAAACGGCTCTTTTCAGGTATGAATTTTGAGTTATGTTGGTGAATTGTGTTGCTATAATTTGGAAAAGGCCTAAATTGTTATTCTAGACCAGGCCATGCTACAACTACTACTAGGCTACTATTACTACTACCACTACTAAGTCAGCCTCTGCCTTAAGTACGCACACTGCTCATTCAAAAGAGCGCGTCAGAGTAAGGATGGAATAACTGGAATACTATGAAGAACCAGTGTGTTACGTACCAGCTGTATCAGAAAATGTATGAACCAAAGGAATGGCATGCTAAAGAATAAAGTTTTCTAACTCCCCAGCTATTTCCCGCCAATATTCAGTCAGGCTATTATACTCGGTACGCAGCAGTAATTCCATCTATCGGAGTTGAGAGGCAGCATGAGAGTCAAATAATATCATAATAAACAATGGTCAATGTAATGTTATTGTTGATCAATGTTATGCGCTTTCGATATTGTAGGCCTTCACATTTAGTTTTCTTCCGACTTTGAAATACCACTCATCATAGTCGGTACGGTAAAACTGACTAAAACATAAATGATCGGAAATTGTATTCTCTGTAACTTTTGTTGTGTAATACTTTTCGATAGGACCAATAACATGGGTATTTAAAAATAAAATTTTAGGCGCCTTCCCTATACCACAATTCCATCCAGGACGAATAAAATTGTTTATAGCTTAGACTGTAGTTTCTTATTCCCCGGCTCTATATACCTATTTTCATTAAATTCTGTTAACCTATTTTCCCCTGGTTCGGCGTCGATATGGACTTAGCAACAAAAATACAAACGCTGTGTTATCATAGCCGGTACGGTAAAAATGTATAAGCCATAAATGGTCGGAAATTAATTCTATATAACTTTGGTTATGTAGTATTTATCGATAGGACCACTAAACTACCATTTCATTCAGCGTGAATAAAATGATTTATAGCCTAAATTGTAGTGGCTCATTCTCCGAATTTGCATACCAATTTTTATTAAGATAGGACCACTAATAACATAAATATTAGAAAATCTAATTTTAGGCCTTCCCCAAAACTACCATTTCTATTAGCGTGAATAAATTATTTATGGCTTAGATTGTAGCGACTTTGCATACCGATTTTAATTATATTATCTTTAGCCGTTTTCTAGTGATGCGTGTACATACAGACAGACAGACAGACAGACAGACAGACAGACAGACAGACAGACAGACAGACATTACGGAAAAGTAAAAAGTTCATTTCCTTGTTACTGTGGACATGGCCGATACAGAAATACCATTCTTTTCAAATTCTGAGCAATGTACAGACAAAACTCTTATTTTATATATATATAGATTTACAACTACTTAGTCCTACATTCCTTTTTACTAGGGCATTACGCTCCAAGAAGTGTTAGACATTCTTGAATCGGATGAACCAATTGGAGATATTATCATCCTTTTTATAGAACCTCCAAAGGCTAATATTCATTCCGACGAAGATTCAGGAGACGAAAATGGTGGTGATCTTGTTGATAACTCCGAACGTCGCCAGCTGTCTAGTAAGGCAGACATTTTACTCGCTGATAATGATCGTATAGCAGACACAATGATCCCATTTCAGGAGATATTTTAGACCAATCAACTCGCAAGAAGACGAAACCTCAGAGAATAAATGCTGTGTGGAGTAAGAATGATAATCGAGATTTCGTCAGAATGTTCACAGAATCCGATTATTACACTGTATGGCGCAAATCCCCTACAAAGTACTTTGAATTCATGTTTGACATGAAGTGATAAGAGCTCAAGAATCAAGTAGATCAACATTTTTTAATAATTGTGACGACCAAAAAATATCCGAGGAGGAATTAAAGGTATCACTTGCTGTGCTAATAATGTGCCCAACTAATTATCATATTGGGAAGCAGTAGATGATTTATGTAATACACTTATAAATGCCATGAGAAACAGACTGCTTTCTAGAAACGTGTTGCTTCATTCATAGCATGAATAATACTCATATACTGATAATAGTGGTAATATTGATATGAATGATAAGATGAGGAAATTACCACCTCTTATAAACATACTGGAAAAAAGATTCCTTACGCATTTCCAGCCTGAACAGGATAGATTTTGAAGAATGCATGGTGGAACATTATGACAGGCACAGCTGCTCGTGATTTATCGGTGAAAAACCCATTTGCTCTGGGTGTAAGTTCTGGTTCTTGAACACTCCCTCAGGCTATCTCATAAATGTTTATGCAGTAGAATCTTGTTAATCCGAACTAATTGGAACCGGAGTCTGTTCGGATTACGAAATTTTGGGATTAACCGGAAAATATTTTCTAATAATGATGTTATTCTTTTTACGTCCCGCTAACTAATTTTACGGTTTCCGGTGCCGGGATTTTCTCCCGCAGGAGTTCTTTTACGTGCCAGTAAATCTACTTACACGAGGCTGACGTATTTGAGCACCTTCAAATACCACCTGACTGAGCCATAATCGAACCTGCCAGTTGGGGTCTAAGGCCAGCGCCTCAACCGTTTGAGGAAAATAGTTTCTACAATACAGTACATGTCCATAGGTTGCCGTACGCTACGTCGAGCAACACTCCGCTGCTACGCCCACTGATGTGATGTTTATGAGACGCTAGTTTAACACTGCTTCTTCGAGTAGGTTCCGTTAGTAGATGATACAGTATCTGTATTTGTATTATTATTATTATTATTATTATTATTATTATTATTATTTCATCTGTGATATTATTACTATTATTGTAACTATTATCATTGTTCAGTTCAATTCTGCAATGCTTGTCGCTTGCGTGATTGTAATCAAATTGTTGCGTATATACGTGTGTGTAGATTAACACTAAAAATCATGTACAGTAAGAGTTGCTGTATATCAGATGTGGATGTAGTGTGTGCAATAACTTGCGACATTGTAACATTGCGAAATACTGCTGGAGTTATTGCTACGTCATCGTGCGTATTTAGCGGTGAGCTCACTTTCTTGAAGATACCTAGTGTGTGCCGCGGGCGATTTCGCCATAGTGTGTAACATATGTCGCGAGTTAGGAGTAGATCATAGTTATTTCTGGAGATTGCGTAGGTGTGTCAACCAACGTCTATAAAAGGTGGCTACATATTGTAGCGTCAGTCATTATTCAATTGGAAGCAGAGGCCACAGTTGGTCGGAGAGTGAACGAGATGGAGAGGCCTCAGTCGGTCATTAAGTCAACGGGAGTCTACGGGAAGGAGATGACTCAGTGAGTCATTAGTCATTGGTCATTGAGAGAGTGAGGCCACAGTTGGTCGGTCACGTAGTTGAAGATACGGACGGGAAGGCTTACCACGAATTCACACAGGACAGACTTACAAAGAAGTCCTCTCGATGGAGAAGAAGCAGTCACATGGATACTTAGTTGTCAGTGAAACAAAAAGGATACATCACCAAATCAGGTTTGACACATCTACAGTAAACACCATATCAAAGGAATACGTCGTAATTACACTCAAAGTGTTGAAGGTACAGTCAAGTGAATCAGTTCGGGACAAATTTCTTGTATAATTGTTTAATGTCCGGTCAAGAAGAATTGAAATTCATGCCTAGTTTCTTTCAGTTGCAATTTCATAATGTTATATTCTCATCTATTTTAAATCACAGCAGTTCTCACTATTTTATTGAAATTATTTAAAGAATATATTTTGTTCAATCAAATGAATTTATCGCTTTATTTCTAGAATAAAATTTCTTAACCTCAAATTTAATGGGGAAACCGAACGCCAATCTCCTTTTCCCAGAATTTATATGGTATGTTGTCACAAGTAAGCTTATTACCCCACACCCTAGATATATTCAAGAATCTCATTCATTCTCTTATTGCTGCACTGAGCAGTAGCTGGCGCCCTTCAAATAAAGTATGTGTGAGTAAGCAGGTAAGAACTAAGTGTGAGTACAAGGTCCGACGATTGTGTATTTTGTTTAATGAATATGAATTATCATATTTTCATTTTTAAACGCAGTTTTATATTTTTAAAATCACTAAAGGAGTTAGGAACACCATACAATCACTACGACAAAAGAAACCAACCAACTTTGTAAAGACAAACGACCAGTGATTGATGGTTTATGATGTTTATGTTAAGTTATTCTTGTAAAATAGGAGTAATAAAATGCAATTAAATCTTAATTCTATAATATGTTCTTTCATTTCAATACGGAGAATTTTTAAAAATTGAATATTTCAGTTCGGATTAACCGGACTTTCGGATTAACGGGGTTCGGATTAACGGGAGACTATTGCATTTACCAAGAAAAGAATCCTCGTGGTAATACTATGAGCAACGATTTGGAAAGTGTGCTGCTCCAATGATACTAATACTCGATCAGCTACCTGATGATATGGCACACTTGACCTTTCAGTTACAGTATATTTCGATTATCATTTTAGCAGAATGCCACTTTCGGCTCGTCTAAAATTTTGCGGATATGGCGCTACAAGGACAATTGAGATAATAGAATTTCGAAAGACTATCCGATTACACATTCAAATGAAATTAAGAGACAGACTCAAGGGACGTACGACATGGCAAAAACTCTGATTGCATAGGTATTGTTCGTTGGGTTGGTAACTCGCTGCTTATCATAACATCATCAAGCCATGGTGTTGAACTAAGTTCTATGGCAAAATATTACTTCCATACAGAGAAAAAAAGTACGCATCAAGCGACCAGCTGTACTTGGAACTTACAATGGCGGAAAGGGTGGATCATACAGGATGGACCAAAATGCGACGTACTACAGAGTAGTTATACATGGAAAGAAATTGTGGTGGTCATTGTTCATACAGCTCCTGTCCATTTTTGTTCACAATTCATGATTCCTTCTAAGGCAGTTTGGATGTGATTTGTCACATCTAGAATTCCATCACCATTATGTGCAGACATTCTCCAGAAATTTAAAATGATATCAATAGAAATTGGCCACTCCATTACCTCAAGATACAGGGTGTAACTTAATTATACCAACGAAACAATCAGGGATGCTCTTCGTGTTATGGAAATAACGATGGCGCAATGGGATTGGCGAAGAAAAGTTTTCATTTCGAGAAAATGAGGTTACTTTGTTACTTCCGGACGCACGATTCAAATTGACGAACTCGCTATATTTTTGTGACATAGCACAAGCTATGGCTCGCTGTTATGCTTCAAAAGATGTAGGGAAGGGAGGGGAAGTGGGGTGTAGAAAAGATGGAGACAGGGATGATGCTCGGCGTGAATCTCGGCCGTTTCGTGCAGTCCCTTCCCAGCCCCAGTAGGTAGTGTATTTCTTTTCTTTCACACAATGGCTACTAAATTTAAGGCAGAAATGATGATGATGATGATGATAATGCTTGTTGTTTAAAGGGGCCTAACATCTAAGTTCATCGGCCCCTGTGGCAGAAATTAGTGTAAATGGTTCTGTTTCGGTACATCAACGATGAAATGGCTGATAAGCACCTAGCCTATGGGGCAGCAAATGGAAACAGGAGAGAAGCATGAATTTATAGCGTCCGGCACCCTAATCGCCACTAATCTCATCATTCAACTTTGGTGACCATTGACAGGCGTACCTCAGATCCTCGGCACTGGCAGAGTGCCATCGGTACGGAACCCAGAGTTTGAAGAGGTTGCTTTAGAAAAAATCAATTATAATCTATCAACAAGTGGAATGTTGCCGCTTCTCATATAACGGTGTGGAGGGTATAGAAGGACCATTAGCATAGCCAGGATCGACCGATGGGGAGGGGGGTATAGTTACAAAATGATGATAGAAAATGAAGGTGCTTGTGAGTGTGTGGTGTGCGCATGCATGAGTGTCTTTATATGGACACTGATACAAGCGAATTATGTTCATATTCAGATTGCATACACTATAAAATTTTATATTAAAATACAGAACGAGAATAATGTGATCAAGGTCAACAGTTTTACAGCGAATGGTATGTTCAGATTACAATCTAAAATCCAAATTTCGAGGCTTCTTAGAAAATAATTTCAAGAGATCTGTTGGTTGTACGGTTACGTCTCTGTGAATGTTCAAAAGAGCCAACAAATTGAGTCGACTTGTTTATTGTCTGTTTCCGTTTATTTTCTTTTGTAAAACTTCCATGGGGGAGGGGGTTCTAACCCCCATTAACCCCCCTTGGCTATGACCCTGAGTTTTACGAATGTTGAATGTGCTTATGCATTTTATTTTATTTACATAAGCATGAAAAATCAGCAGTTGTTGCGCATCTACTTGACACAGGTCATTAAGCATCAAATATACAAAATTCTCTCACTGTTTAAAGACGCATCCGAAAGGGATAAAATTGAACATTTTAGAAACTCTAGAAATTTACAGGCTCCAATTTAATAGATCCTTAACACACACTCAACGATAAAATTAAAAATGAATATTTAAAAACTAAGCTTCAGCAACAACTGAATATTTCTGAGATGACACACACCTATATTTGACTCAGCATAGATGTAACAAATTCATAATGCACATAGCCGTGGTCTTCAATAAAATACTATAATATTCTTAGAAATCAACTCTATATTAAATAGAGCAAAATTAAATGTCACAATTTCGCTACCTGACGATAGAGTTTAAGCTCTGAAACGCGTTGTGGAATACAAATTAAGAAAAGATGTGACTTGGAATTATTTCATACGAATAAATTACTTTTATTTACCAAGATTGTCACACTTAACTTGAATAAGCAATTTTCCCAAACACGAACCTACAACTTTAATAGGAACTTTAATAGGAACGGAACAGGATGAGGAAAAACCGAGCACAAAGTAACCTACACAGTTTGTGTCTTAGGTTTATATACCTACACAAATTTAATCAAAACCTAAGGCATAAATGGATACGCACCGACATGCATTCAGTCGCTCTTGAAAGTATATTAGCAACTATTTTTTTCAGAGTCAAGGTGCTATGTTCACACTAAGAACACACATTCACGAAATCCTGTCCGTGGGACACGTGAAGTCTAGGTATAGAGGAAGATAACAATCACATTCATCACACAAAGACACTACTGAAAATTGTCCAGGATGTAAGTTAAAATAGAGTGGCATGTTTTATTCTTGAAAGAACATAAACAGATTCTATCAAATCATACTGAAATATTTAGAAACACACTGAAGAAAATGGAAATTGCAACACCCAGAAGGAGTGGTGCTACATTGCTGCAATTGAACATGCAGGACGATTGTTCGGTTGTGATTCGATGATTACACTTTCAGGTCCCTCTGACCGCAAGTTTGGACAATAATCAATACAGGATGTGCCCACCACGAGCTGCAATACATACTTCTTGCAGTCATCAAGCTCTAATGTTCGAGTCTGTAAGAATTAGAGCCAGTAGCGTAGCCAGGATTTCAGTTTGGGGGGGGCCCGTTCATCCAGAATTTTATTTTGATAGGTGTCCAAACTTCCATAGTTTAGATGGTGTAGAATACCGAAAAAGGAAATGGGTGTGCTTGGATCCATGTAAGAGTGGTGGATTCGTGCGGATTCCGGAAGCTAATAGTAGTTTTTCTTCTTCTTCTTCTTCTCTTCTTATTCTTACCCAGCTTTTCCCACGCCTGTGGGGTCGCGGGTGCTGTGTCGCACATGTAGATTTGGACCTGTTTTACGGCCGGATTTCC
Organism: Anabrus simplex; assembly: GCF_040414725.1. Taxonomy (NCBI): domain Eukaryota; kingdom Metazoa; phylum Arthropoda; class Insecta; order Orthoptera; family Tettigoniidae; genus Anabrus; species Anabrus simplex. The sequence goes on from NC_090266.1 coordinate 1,097,357,004, forward strand.
TTCCCGACGCCAGCTCTCTATAGAAGGATGTAATCAGTGTTGTGTGTTTCTTTGGTGGTTGGTGGTGTAGTATGTTGTCTGAATATGAATATGTTGGGACAAACACCTAGTCCTAAGCCAGAAGAATTAATCAGACGCGATTGAAATCCCCGACGGAGCCGAGAATCGAACCCGGGACCGTCTTAACCGTAGGCCTCAACACTGATCATTCAGCCAATGAGTCGGACTCCGTAAGCTAATATTAATGTACATTATATATAAAATGCTCAATAAAAGTACATTCGTTAAAACTCCTGGGGTGTCTGGACTTCTTGGGCGACAACCCCCCCACCCCCGTCCCACAGCTACCTCTGTTACTCCCATCCCAACATAACTGCAGCATTTCATATATTCCGAGTACAAGTGAAATGAATGCAAGAATAAACAGTTTGAGTAAGGATGCAATATTCTGGTTTAGAATAAATACGGTAATGTTATTATAATAATGGCCATGTGATAAGCAATAAAGAAGTGACATTTTATACAAATAATGCGGCAAAGATATACACACACACTCGTCGAATACAGGTTTCTCCTCCTTCTTGTCCATGGCTAGATGATGAAGGCAAGAGAATGATGGCCCACCGTGACTCGTTATTTCGACATTATAAACAAACCCTAGATGACACAAACTTCGAATCTTACCGCATCTTAAGAAATCGCACAAAGCAGTTAATCAGAAATTTTAAAAAATGTATATATTTTCGGAGTTTAGCTAACAACTTAAATTCTAATCGCGCACGGGACCAGCTTAGAGCTCTGGGAATAGGAAAACATCAACAGAGACAGACAACTCCTGACATTCCACTTGACAAACTGAACGATTACTTTAGTAGAATAAATAATCAACCTACCCAAATTAACTACACCGACTCACCGCCCTCTCCTCCAACCAATCCACCATTCACATTTCACAGTGTCACAGAAAATCAAGTTAAAAGGCTTTGTATTCGATTAAATCAAAGACTACAAGTGTAGATGATATTCCTATTACGTTTTACATAACATTATGGGTGCTATCTCGCCTATACTGACGCACATACTGAACTACTGTTTACTAAACTTTTTTTTTTTTTGCTAGGAGCTTTACGTCGCACCGACACAGATAGGTCTTATGGCGACGATGGGATAGGAAAGGCCTAGGAGTTGGAAGGAAGCGGCCGTGGCCTTAATTAAGGTACAGCCCCAGCATTTGCCTGGTATGAAAATGGGAAACCACGGAAAACCATCTTCAGGGCTGCCGATAGTGGGATTCGAACCTACTATCTCCCGGATGCAAGCTCACAGCCGCGCGCCTCTACGCGCACGGCCAACTCGCCCGGTGTGTTTACTAAACGGAACTTTCCCTACTGTCTTGAAAACAGCCAATATTATATCGGTACCTAAGAGTTTAGACCCACAATCACCCTCTGACTATCGTCCTATGTCCGTACTCCCTAAGCTTTCTAAAGACTTTGAACGTTTAGTATACGAGGAAGTTCTGGAATACCTAAATAAAATGCTCTTTTGTACCCTTTACAATCTGGATTTGAGAAGGTCACAGTACCGCGACAGCACTTTTGAAGGTTACTGAAGACATTAGAAACACTAGGGACAAACGACTGCTCACTATACGTATCCTTCTTGACTTCAGTAGCGCCTTTGACACTATAGTAATTCCGACTATAAAGAAAATGGAACGGCTAAATTTCGACCTGGCTGTGCTTAAGGTTTTTGGTTCTTATTTGAGTAACCGTCAACAGCGTGTAACAGTAAACGACAAGGCCTCTAAATGGAAAATGAAACTTAGTGTTGCCCCACAGGGCAGTATTCTGCGGCCCCAAATTTTCCGTATTTTTATCAGTGACATACCTTCTCTGACAGGAAATAACACACATGACCTCTGTGCTGACGATCTTCAAATATATCGACACTGCAGGACAAGATATTAACAGGGACCTCCGACGACTCAGTGTACTGTATATGCACAACGAAGCTCTCTTATACTAAACTGCAAGAAAACTCAGACAATTATAATTGTATCACGAGAATTACTGAGCTGCTCAAACAATGTCGCAATCCCGCCAATCCTACTGAATTATTCCCTAGAGTAAAACGGTTTAAAATCCCAGCGTATAGATGAATGAAGCAGCTTATTGGTCTGATCAGACGAAACAAATGCGTAAAGAGATTTTTGGAGTTTTTCACCCTCTTAAACGGCAGAGGGATGTATTTCCATTTGAGCTACAGGTCAAACGAATACAGACACTCATTCTCCCTATTCTTGGTTATTGTGACGTTGTTTTAGTTGACATGACGAGAGAAGAAACACTTAAACTTCAACGAGCACTGAATTCCTGCCTGCGATTTATTTACAATATCACGTACGATGTTCATATCACCCCATACTATCAGACTGTCTCATGGCTGATGTTTGTTAAACGTCGGCAGCTACACACTTTAACGATGGTGATCAGAGTGGTAGCTGAAAGTCAGCCAATGTACAGGTCTTCTAAATTCATCTTTTTATCACAATTTCACAACTTAAATACACGTTCTAGATTCATTCTTTCTATTTCACTGCACCGCACAAATAAAATTAATAGACAATTTGTGGTGACTGTCGCCAGATTATGTAATTCCCTGCCAGTTCAGGTCAGAAAAACTAGCTTTTTTTAAATCACGATTTAAGGTCACCTGCCGAGACTACCTGCTGAGGACAGCTGACTGAATGGTTGAAGTATGAATGTGTGTGTTCTTGAGGATTAGCCATTTTTAAGAGTTTTAAATATTAATTAGTTCTAATATTAATTTAGTAAGTAATTTATTTAAATGTATTTTCAATTCTATTAATTTATGTAGTTTTAACTATTTTAAGTATCTCAGTATTTTATGTAAGATTCTGATTAGTATGTGCTTAAGTGTACGAGAGGGCCTGGAACCCTAACTTCGCCACTGTACTGAAGGCACTAATAAATAAATAAATAAATAAATAAATAAATAAATAAATAAATAAATAAATAATGTAAAGCGTGTGGGTATAGATATTTTGTTAGTTGGTAAAGAAAAACACGCGTTACAACATATGCTATGTAGGGTTTACCTTGTCCTATTAGTTCCAACGCGGTTAGGGCCACGCAGCTGTGAGCTTGCATCCGGGAGATAGTGGATTCGAACCCCACTGTCGGCAGCCCTGAAAATGTTTTCCCGTGGTTTCCAATTTTCACACCAGGCAAATGCTGGAGCTGTACCTTAATTAAGGCCACGGCCGCTTCCTTCCCACTCCTAAGCATTTCCTATCCCACCGTCACCATAAGACCTATCTGTGTCGGTGCGACGTAAAGTAAATTGTTAATTACTTTCCTCGCAAGCCTGGGATTCAGAATATAGTAGTATAAAGTTAGAGTTTTGTGACGTTAATATTCGTATGTATAATTTTTATTAACGTGTCAGAAACGACATTGAGCTGTTGCCATTTCAACACCGTTTTAAGGGTTACCGATCCAAGCCGGGATTTGAACCTGCGAACTCGGACTCAGAAGGACAGAGACACAACCAACTGAGCCACATGAAAAGGCGTTTGTGATTATTGTTATAAATAGATGTAGTTAGTATTTTTTACAAAGGTTTTATGAGGAGCATTTATTAAGTCGTACGTTTTCTTACTGTCCTAAATGCACGAGGCCGGGCAGAAGAACTAGCTGGAAGCTAAGGAGCCTTGCAGGGGTGTCGCTTCCTTCTCTGTTCACTTTTCCAAACCACACTCTATGACGTAACAGCCCCGAAGCGCCATCGCCTACCAAGCGACGGCTGTTCAGCCCGGAGGCCTGCAGATTACGTGGTGTCGTGTGGTCAGCACGACGAATCCTCTCCACCGTTATTCTTGGCTTTCTAGACCGGGATGGTGGTGGTGGTGATTATTGTTTTAAGGGGAAGTACAAATAGGCAACCATCCTCTATATAACACTAATCAGAGGGAAAATATGGAAGGGGTCCGACACTTCGAAAATGAAGGTATCGGCCAAAGAAAGACAAGGGCCACGGAGGGCGTGAAAATGAAAGACTCCCTAGCCCTCGCAAACCTAATAGCGTCGGGGTCGAAAAAAACAAGAGTTGACCAAGGGAGGTCGGATAGGATAAATGAAAGTGAGGAGCCTGGCACAAGTAAGTGGAAGCAATGTAAGGACTCAGCCGAGAGCCCCGTGGTCGCCAACCCACGCTCCAAAGTTCAGAGCCCCTGGGGCCCCTTTTAGTCGCCTCTTACGACAGGCAGGGAATACCGTGGATGTTATTCTACCGCCCCAACCCACAGGGGGATCTAGACCGGGGCCGCCATCTCACCGTCAGATAGCTCCTCAATTATAAACACGTGGGCTGAGTGTACCTCGAACCAGCCCTCAGATCCAGGTAAAAGTCCTTGACCTGGCCGGGAATCTAACCCGGGGCCTCTGGTAAGAGGCAGGCACGCTACCCCTACACCGTGGGGCCGGCTGGTTACTTTTAGGTCTCCTTATTTACGAATTTGACTTAAAGCATTCTGCATTCAATTCCCGGCACTGACAGAGTTAAGAAAGGCATGGGATCGGGAGGATACAACCTTGTTTTGGGGTGCAGTAGAGTTTTCCTTGAGTCTCCCGAAATCGAAATATCTACGGCCTGGACGGTAGTCACCTTCACGGAGTGTAGTACCAATGTGGTTCCTTTTTTAAGAAGAGAAATTAAATAAAGATTCTACTTCCTCACAAATGAAGAATGAAATTATCAATTTTACGAACAGTACTCTGTTAAGAGTACAGAAGCTATGATTGTACATGGTAACAATCAAAACCAACAATGTCTACTGAAGATCCGTCACCGCACTCGGTAGGACAAGCTTTCTTTTTATATCCACCGGGCGAGTTGGCCGTGCGGTTAGGGGCGCACAGCTGTGTGCTTGCATCCGGAAGATAGTGGGTTCAAACACCACTATCGGCAGCCCTAAAGATGGTTTTCTGTGGTTTCCCATTTTCACACCAGGCAATTGCTGGGGCTGTACCTTAATTAAGGCCACGGCCGCTTCTTCCCACTCTCAGCCCTTTCCTTTCCCATCGTCGACATAAGACCTACGGTGCGACGTAAAGTAAATTCTAAATAAAAAATAAAAAATCTTTTCACACCCCCTTCCAAGGAAAAGTTGTATCCACACTCAAAATACGCCACCATAAATGATGCGGTTCTGGCTCAAAAGTGTAAGGAAATGTAAGAGACGGGATCTGTGTTTTAAGTAGAAACCGTATCAATAGAACGTGACTTCCCATTTTAAAAATATTTCATGTATTGCACCCGTCCACCTCCCGAGTCCCAGACTAGCATTTATCTCAGGGGTGTCGGTTCATTATTTAAATCATCAAATATAAATATAACGGCATAATAGAACACGGGGATGAACGGAGCAACTTAAAATTAAAAGGGGGAAGGCTCGATTGTAACTTGAATTTAAGGACTCCATGATAGGACTAGGAAGTGACTGTTACTTTAAAAAGGGCATCATCTAACTACAATAAAAAGATTATGAGAGTGGTTTCCTTTGAAATAATTTGCCAGAAGGAGCGGTTTATTACGCCATTTGACGTATAAAACTTTGATACACGTGGCAACAATATTTGAAATTCCACACATGTTACGTACATAAATCACTTGTCATACCGCAAGTGGTATCAATATCTTGCTGCGTTGCTTCTGAAATAAAATGACATTTTGGAGGTATAATTTACGGATCGATTCCATTTGAATCGAACCGTTACTCAAGGATATAGCTTCCTTCTATCGGGAGCCCGAGCATAACCCATGTTACGGTCGGCTTCCCGATTTAACTAAGATGATGTACTCCGGCTATATACATTTTTCCGAGACCGGTACTCGGACTGGGTAATGTTTCTCGTGAAGTGCGAAAACTGGATTCCACGGACAGTCCCTATCTTACGATATCCAGCTGATGCCATACCAATGAATTAGCATATACATATTATTTACATGTGATCTGTATTGTTTCCAGTTAGCCTCAGTAGACTACTGCCACAGATGAGATAACGAGAAGCGGTGGGAAATACCGTGGCCATGGCCCCCCCTCGCATCGCGAGCGAAGTAAACAAACACGCAAGTATGACTGTAACATCGTCCCGTACGGAAACCGTACAATAACGCGAAAAAAAAAATGATTCTAATATTATCACTCTCATTATTCAAACATACGAATAGAGGGATATCGTCACCAAATAATTTAATTCACGATATTATCATCCTCGAAATTATTATTATTATTATTATTATTATTATTATTATTATTATGCAACGGTTCCTGGCACTGTCACGTTTGATTAATATCATCATTATTATGCGGGATGCAAACACAAATGGTTATTACTGTTATTATTATGATATCCCTCTCGTGGTTATTATTATTATTAATTAATAGGTGACTCAAGATATTATTATTGTTATTCACGTCACTTAAGAGGTTATTATTATTAATAGACCGGTCACTTCCGCCAAATTATATATTAAGATATCGGTCGCAATTACAAATTAATTCACAGATCAACCAACGACATCATTACAGTTATTATTATGACAATTATTATTAATCCGACCGCGGTGATTTAACATCGTCCTTACATTGTTATTATTATCGGTTGCATATTCTCAATTAGATTCCCGTTTAACATCGTTATCAACGCTCAATTAATTAAGGCGGTCCAATCCTTTATCTGCAATATTTATTATTATTATTATCACGACATCATGATTGTTCTCGCTCGTCATTACAATGAATACAATATACGACCATTTATGTGGAATCTGAACTCTCATTATCCTTAGATCCGTTGTATCTCAACGAATAACTGTGCAGTCTATTTATTTCGTACATGCTGTCACGGGTTCGAATTCTACCCGCTGCGTAACTCAGTATTTCTCTGTGACACTGCCCGTACATTTTACACTCATATCAATATCCTAAGTGTCTCTCGTACGGAATTTATTTTTCTCTCTATCTCAATATTCCTCGATTCATTTATTTATTCCTCACAGAATTATCAACTGACTTATTTATTCATTTCGGACATCGTACGACCTTTTATTATCTGACTGCAAATTCTTTCACATTTTCTATCTCATTTGGATCTATGCCTTAGTTCATTCTCCACAAATAATCGTAACATCTTGAAATTATATTTACCAAAATTTGACAATCATGGTCTCGTAATATTAGCACTACATGTTCCGGCTAATGAATCGCAACTTCAAAACGCGACATTTATACGTAAAAAAAAATTGGACCGTAATTTAAACCACACGTTCATTAACATGTACGGATTATTAACACCGATCTACATTTCAATATTATTAATCGATCAAATTAAGTTATCACGCACTTTAATTCCAAATTAAAACGACCTCCCGTCATTAAATGATTCCCAATAAACTCAACACTTGATCACATAAATTATTATTATCTCCAAATCATATTTTAAAAAAAACAATCTTCTTCAAAAAATAGTTATATTATTTATTTATTATTATTATTATTTATAAAAAAAATAATAATTTCGCCTGTAACACGGTAGTCCACTCTTATTATGTTTAACGCATAACCCCTTTTACAAATTCAATTTATTCTGGCACTAAACACTCCAGATATGATTTACTTGGACATTAGTATATTAATCGCATCTCACAAATTTAACAACTTCACTTTGAAAATATGACCATCTTAATTTCAACAAAACACACTTGGTATGGCGAAGCTGGATTTTCCTTCCATGTCATTAAATGGCTCGTTAAAATGACAAAACATAAAAGCACATATCGGGTCTTATTTAACTAGCATAATCAAAATCAAATGTAAAGAAATTATCGACTACAAAGAAAATAATGAATGCATGCATGACTTAACGTACTACACTATATATACAAATTTACATCTCCAACAAACTGAATACATAAAAGATCCGATTATTTACATTATTATGATTTACTACTGTCCGTGCTACAAATTTAGGATGGGGTCGTTAAGCGACCCATCTTGTTACAGAAGGTAACCAAGTATAATCAAATTATTCCCATTTTTCCCATCACGATAACATTTCCCAAATATATTTTACAGTTTAGTACTCATCTTAGTTATCGGTATTCCATTGCAGCTTTGCAGACGAGAGGCTTCATCCAGCCCCTCTCTGCGTTTTACTCCTCCATCCTTGATGGCGTAGTTTCACAAAAGATTTCCTGGCACATTATCATTTTACACTCATATCTTGACTGCCACAAACCTTCACCATTTACAACGTTAACACAACAAATTTCTATCCTAGACCCAAGAATTTAATATATTTACACTATTTAATCTTCGTCCACCTACCGCACAATGGACCTGGACACGTACGACGAGGTGTCAACTATTTCGCCCGTCGCGATACGCCCGATTTATACGGCATTCTTGACGTGTTCATGACATCGGTTCGGTATAGCTAAGTACAGGCTACTACTTCCTTAAAGTACTGTTCGTCACACAGTCTATTATGTACGTACTTATGGTGATATATTTTATACTACTCTCTTGCAGGGTAATTACTTTACGTCACTGATTATTCATAAATAACAAACACTATCCTACGTTAACTATTTCCAGATTTAACATGTTGCTTGAGCGCGATCACACTTTACAAACACTGGCGGATGCTCGCGCCATTAAATGACTGTACGTCCGTAGAATTCTAAGTTACCGGCGACCAACAGTTCAACTCCCGATATTCAATTCACGTGTGCTGGCGACCGTCAATTCAGCTCCAACGATTCAAGACAAGTGTGCTGGCGATGATCTCCGCCCCGTATATATGGATGAAGCCTTTTTCCCGCGGATTCGTTGACGTCATGCCCCTTAGGGAGGGGGTGGATTTTTAATATCGGTACTTGCACTCCGAATTGGAAGTTAAAATTTACATCAAATTAATCCACTCCGCTAGCATATCTGCTGGATAAAATATGAACTCCTGGTGATCACAGATTTAGGAGATATGGGTGGATTTAGCTCCTCACATTTCGCGCCTTTGTAAGCGTCCCTGACAACGTGGTCTTCTTTCAGCCAATGAGATTCAAGCTGTCCGGTTTCCAAGAAATCCAGCCTTCAATTTAATTAATTTGCCAATAAGTATTGATTATTTTTCCATGCGTGACATCTAATAAATTCATTACATCCATCCGCGTACTCATATTAATTTATTACTGAATACTTTTGTAGTTACGAAAATATCTCATCCATCATTCCTTAAGATGGTATCACTGAGTCTCCCATCAAATTTTTACTATTGGCCGGCAAGCGGTCACGTGCTTTAAATCTCCACCTGCTCGAACTTAGGCTAGCGAACGTACACTCAGCCGCTGTAATTTTCCATGAGGTCATGGAATTTCCGTCCTACCAAAAATATCCCAAGGTCTTACTCATGTGGTGAGTTTTCTTTGTATGACTCTCCCCCTTCCTCTTTCTGACCAAGACTTATTTGTGGACTCTGTATTTCCTTGTACGCCAACTAATGATATTCCCTGCTGTGAAGTAGCTAAAAGTTGTCGTGTTGAGCTAATCCGTCAGGCTCCAGTCTGTCGTCCTTCCTTCGCTCTGATTTCAACATTACATAAAAGAAATATTTTCAAATACACTCCTCTGTATTTCAATAAATGTATCATATTATTTTACCGATCAAATCATGATTGATTATGGGCCTAAGTCACTCGGGTTCATCTTCCTCTTGCCCAGGTAAAAAAATCTAGTGAGCATCATGAGATTTTTTTTTATGATGTGTCCATATCATCACTATCATGATTTGACATTGGATCCTCTGTTCTGCGACGGCTATTGATTTCGTCTCTCAACATCTGGTTCCTGACCCTTAACTCCTCGTTCTGTCTTTCGATATCATGGATCGCATTGACAAATTCCTGCACGTCGCTGTCTATCTCTCCACACTCTGGACATGGCCTTGCTTCAATTGGTGTATGGATTACTTGGACTTCTTCTTCCCTTCCGTCATCTTCTTCATCCTCTTCTTCGACATCATCTTCTTCCGGCTCGTCATCTGCTTCCTCTCGTTCATCCTCTGCTTCCCTGTGGTCTGCTGGCGTGTGGTACAGCTTTAAATTTGCAGCGTTATAGATGTTCTCTGAACTTCCATCCAAGCTCTGAACTTTGTAAGCATTGTTGTCATAAGTTTGTATAATCTTGAAAGGTCCCACGAACAATTTGCAAAACTTGTGGTACACCTTCTGCTCTGGGTTAGATACACTAGGCTTCTTTACTAGAACGAGCTCGCCATCCCTCAACGGACGGTGGAATCGCTTATTCCTCAGCCTTCTCAATCGTCGTTCTGCTTGTGCCTCCAAATGTTCCCGTGTCTTTCTGATACAAATTTCGCTGGATACGCGTGGATCTACAGGACATGCTACTGCATCGTGCCATGGCCTGGCCGGATATCTGTTAAAGTGGACCACTTCCGGTATCTGTCCTGTTGCTTCGTGGATCGTGGTGTTAATACATTTAGTTATAATGGGCACCACGTCATTCCACCGCCAATGTGCCTCGGAACAATAGATCGTGTAGAATTTTGCAATCTCTCGCATGATCCTCTCTGATGGATTCGATTCGGGATGGCGAATCGAACTAAGTACATGCTGAATGTCTAGTTGTCGTAATTGGTTTGCAAACGCAGCAGATGTGAACTGACTACCATGATCAGTAAGGATCTTCTTAGGCTTCCCCATCTGTGGAATGATATGTGAAGTAATTCCTCGTAGTACAGTTTTAGAATTTGCCTTTTGCAGCGGATACAAGGCTACCAATTTAGAGAATACATCTAAACTAACAAGGATGAATTGATTTCCCCTACGGGCCTTGGGGAGTGGTCCGTACAGGTCCATTGCGAATATCTCGCGGGGTTCAGTAGGTAACAGTGGGCGCGGAGATTGCTTAAGTAAGTACGGATTAGGTTTAATCCTTTGGCAGACGTCACATGATCGTAGTACATTTCGGACTGTTTGGTTCATCTTAGCCCACACGAATGTCTCTTGGATAGTTGCCAACACCTTCCCTATACCTCCGTGTCCAATGACCCGGTGTACATGGTTGACTACCGGTACTTGCATTTCAGATGGTATGACTATGCGAAGTTTCGTGTGTTCCTCATCCAAAAACTTATGAAGAACCCCATTCAAATAATGGTAGCTCGCTGATAATTTACTAGCTCTGTCATACTGTGGATTGTCTGGTTGCAATGTTTTGTTAAAGAACTCTATCATCAAGTTAGTGAACCCATCTCTCTTCTGTATCGCTCCGATGTCCTTCAGATTCCTTAAGACCTCCTGATCCTCTTCTATCAACTCAATTTGGTGGATTACGACTTCCTCCGGGTTCGGATGTCGACTCAACGTGTCTGCCAAAATATTGAGTTTCCCGGGGCAATGTTCGACTGTTAGATCAAATTGCTGGATAAATAATGCCCAACGGCTAACCCTCTCGCTTGCCATATTGGTTTTCATAATGAACGTCAGCGCTTTGTGATCGGTACGGATAACAATCTGAAAACCATACACGATCTTCTTCCAATATTGCAAAGCGCTCACGATAGACAGCATTTCCAATTCCGTGATAGTATACTTTATCTCATGCTTCCGCAATTTCCGGCTCATGAAGGCAATATAGGTTTTTATGCTTGGATCATTGGGGTTTTCCTGTAGTAACACGGCTCCTATACCTATGGTTGAGGCGTCTGTTTGAATTATGAATTTGAGGCTGAAATCCGGGTATCCGAGCTTAACATTATGCAGTAATCGTTGCTTGGTCTGAGCGAATGCCTCATCACAAGTATGGTCCCACTTCCATCGATTATTTTTCTTAAGCAGGTCCTGCAATGGTGCTACTACGGTTGTGTAATCAGGGCAATGATCAGCGAAGAATTGACACATTCCAAGGAACTGCCGAACATGTTTTACTTTAGTAGGCTTAGGAAACATCCTAATGGCCTCAATTTTGACTGGGTTTGGTCGCACACCATCTCCATCTACAAGGTGACCCAAAAATAACACCTCCTTCTGACAAAAATGTGATTTCGATAGGTTGACCTTGAAGTTATGCCTTCCTAAATCGGTGAGGACTTCATTAATATTTTCCAAATGTTCCGAAAGTGTTCTTGTAGCTACCAAGATATCATCCACATATATGATAGTCGCCTCTTTGACCTTTGGACTTAGATTGCGGTCAAGAGCTCGAATGAGAACCGAACCCGCATTCTTAATACCGAATGGGAGACGGTTAAAGACATAAGTCTGTTGATCGAATAAGAATCCCGTCAACAACTTAGATTTAGCTTCCAACAGTATATGATGAAACGATGACGTCAGGTCAAAAGTGGTAAAATATTCCATATCTTTAAATCTCTTCAAGATCTCTTTAATAGGCGGGGCCTGCTCATACTCTGGGACTAATCTCTCGTTGATAGCACGTGCATCAAGGCAAATGCGCACTGATCCGTCCGGTTTCCTTACTATCACTAAAGGATTCAAAAATGGCGTCGGTGACTTCGATATCAATCCACTTGCTTCCATTTCTCTAATAGCTTCGCGGACTTGGGGATAGAATTTCTCGGCAATTGGATATAATTTCTTCTTATACAGGGACCAATCATTCACGTTTAATTCGTATTCAAAATTTTCAATTTTTCCAGGTTTTGAGCCAAACGTGTCGCTATGCTTTGTTAAAATTTTGAATAAATCTTCCTTCCCCTCGGGACCTATTACAGCTGCATTAACTTTATCTGCTATAACCTTCCCACAGTTGATTTCACCTTCCTGCAATTCTGCCGCAAATAGCTTATAATCATCAGAGGTCACATGATCATCCGTCTCACTCATGATACTTTCGTCCGTCCTAAGCGGATTCACGACTTCGGTGTTCCAAATTTCTTCATGCTCTCCTATCTCCGACTGAGGGTTCATGGTTGTATCCTCAATACCTTCCCTGTGCTTAAATCTGACAGAGTTATCCCCCATATCAATCACAGCCTGGTATTCAGTCATAAAATCGGCCCCTAGGATCAAGTTATAGTTGATTTTATTCATGATGATAAATGTATGAGCAAATTTTGAATTTCCAATTTCGATGTCCAATAATGCCTGGTTCTTACATATGACGGATTTATCCGGGATAATTCCACGAATCTTCAAATTTGAAACTGGGATAATCGGGATGTTTACTTTGGATTGTAGTTCATTTACCAGAACTTGGGATACTACTGATACGCTGGCGCCTGTATCAATGAGTGATCGAACCCTCACGTGGTTGATCCTAGTATATATCACGGGTAGTCGCTTAATTTCCTTGGAAATTTGGATTTCGGGATCGTCAATTAATTCGTCAGAGGTCACAACCCATGTATCGACCTCTGCGATGATCCATTCTTCAGTTAAAATTCGGCGTTTTTTTTTCCGCCCCGAGCCGTTCTTCAGATTCGAACGTCGGTGCATTCGGGTCTAAGTCGCTGCCCCCTTTCCTTGCTCTTTGGAATTGCAAGCTCTCCGCTCCTGTCGCTTCCTCATCACGGCCTCGATCATGGATCGCCTCCTTCCATTTTCTCTTGTTCAGCTCTTCTATGTACCGCCTAGACTCTTGGTATCTGTCATCCTTCTCTTGACGAGATCCTCCCTGGTAATATCTCGGGTTCCCTTGATTCCTAGCTGGAAACGGCCTGTAATTACTTCTCTGGCATCCACGGTATCCCCTGTCGGCTCGAAAATTTCCTTGGTTTGTTTGCCGGTTGCCTTCCGCAAAATTCCTTGGTCTCGTCCATTGTCGCGGCTTCCACTCCGTATTACATGCTCGACGAGGTTCTGGATCAGTACTAGTTCCCTGGTTCTTCGTACTAGTGGTCTTCGGTTCGATTGTCCGTTCGATATTATTCACCTGTTGGTCCCTGCTCCTAATTTGTCTTGGGTTCGAATGATGCGTTGTGAGGTCTAATTGACGTAATAAAGCCTCCGCATCGACAGCTGTCTGGACATTTGACGCTATCATCATTCGTTGGACCTCGAATGGCAATTGTTTTCCAATGGCGCTAATCAATTCTGTTTCGCTCATTGGATTATCAAGCTCCCGGAGCTTGTGAAATTGTGCCACAAAGTAATCTGAGAATTTCGTGGGTGAAGATGTTGAATATCGTCTGGAGTATACTTCCAGCCTTAACTCCTGCTGTTCCTGAATACTCCAGAACTTTTGGAGAAAAGCCCGCCGAAATCCTTCAAAATCTTCAAAAGTATACAAGAAAGCCCTGAACCATACAGCTGGTGCTCCGTCTAGGAATTTCTCTACCGTTCGCAGTTGTCGCTCTACTGGTATTTTATTCTCATTTATATAACCGGCGATTTCCCGGATGAAACCTTTCGGGGTGATATGCCCACGGGCATCGAACTTTGGTGGCTTGTCATCAGACATCTTAATGACGTGTACCACCGATGTCGGGATAGCACTTGATGACGTAGACGACCCATCTCTGTTTTCAAACTTGAAACCGTGTGTATCAGCATGGGATAGGCCTCCTTTCTTATGAATCCCCTGGTTATCATGGGGTTCGTATTCGCGATATTGGAGGTTAAAATCTTGGCTAGACGCTGATGGTTCCAACCTAGCCTTCAACATCTCCAAGTCTTTTCGCATGTCATCCATTCCGTTGGGATTACAACTGGCTATTTCTTTTGTGCCGGAATTTTGCCCATTATACGCCTTGCATTGTTCTAACAAGCGAACTTCCGTGTCGGCGAATGATTGGCCCTGTTCAATTAAGTCTTCCGTCCGCTGGAATAACGCTAAGTTTGCGTCTTCGCACTTAGTTATTCTCTGGCTACGGTCTTCTAAATTTATAGTTAGTTCTTCGACTTTGTTTTTCAGTCCTGCTACGATGACAAGTGTACGTGCGGCTTCCCCACGTAACTCGTTCATGCCCTTGTCATGCTTGTCCAAGGTGCCAGCTATCTGCGCGCATTTTTCTTCGACTTGTCCCCGGACGATGTCATTCTCCTTCCGACATTCATCCCGAATTTCCTCTATGTGTGATTCTATGTCTTTTCTGTCAGTTAATCGTAGAGCGGCGAGTTCCTTGACACTAGCGTTCAATTTTTCCTTAATTTCTGCGCGTTCCATTTGAGCCTCATCTCTAACGCGGTCAACCTTTTTATTAACGATGGTAATGTACGCATCCATGTGCACTTTTAATTCGTCTTTCGCGAAGTGACATGCTTCCTGGACTTGAGTTAATTTGTCCCTAAGTTCCTGTCCCATCGCTACGCTCGCGGCCTGAACTGCATCTATTTGTGCCTTGAGTTCTGATTTATTTATTTCACACGCAGCCTGTACTCGGTCGATCTTATTCTCTAGTGAAACACTCGCAGCCTGTACTTGGTCGATTTTGTCAACAAGTTCATGTTTAGCTGAAACATTATCGGCCTGCATTTGATCAACTTTATTTTCTAATGAAACACTATTAGCCTGTACTTGATCGAACCTACGTTCCATGTTCAGAGTTAAGTTCCGCATTAAATCCTCTAACGTGAGAGCTTTCATCTCTCCTTGTCCTTCTACCACTATGTCCTGGGATCGCTCCCCACCGTCGTCAGACATTATAACTTTTCTTGAGAAAGCAAAAGGGCCGATCGGCCTCTCGCCTTGCTGCACACGAAGGAATACGCTATTGGGTCTAGGCCCTATCCTATGACATTATACCCCTACACTAACTTTCATTTAACAAAAAGAAATTTGACTTTAAAACTTGTTTACATTTGCCGGTCATTCAACTTGAATGCTGGCTTTCGCCTAAGATTTCACAATAAACCGCTCCAATATAACAACAACAACAACATAAAAAAACGATGAAGTTGGAAATCTCCTGCCCTGAAATACGTTAATTTTAATTTATACCATCTCAACCTCTTTTTAACTAATAACTTGAACTGGTGCTCAGTAATATTTTTACCATTTCAAGCCTTCCTAAACAGCTGTTTATAATATTCATCTCATGTCCAATGACATTTAAATGGAGTCCTGAATTACCAAAATAATATTAAATTTCATATGGGAAAAGGAGAAACATCAAATCTTCGAGCTTATTGAATTTTGAATCATTGCCAAACTTGAAGAGATTAGCAATGGATTATATTAATAACTAGCCAAATCTAGCTCCGTTCGAAACTAACCTTATTCTAGCATGATATTACGTTACAAGTGAACACACACTTGACCGTGATGCGGTCATCAATTAATAAAAATCAAAAATTTAAAAAAAACATAAAATTTGGAAAAAAAATATAAAAATTGATTAGCAATAAAATTGGCCTCTCTGCCGTTCTTAAAGCAACACGTTGCCGTTCTTAAAGCCCCACGTTGGGCGCCATTTTGCACCCGTCCACCTCCCGAGTCCCAGACTAGCATTTATCTCAGGGGTGTCGGTTCATTATTTAAATCATCAAATATAAATATAACGGCATAATAGAACACGGGGATGAACGGAGCAACTTAAAATTAAAAGGGGGAAGGCTCGATTGTAACTTGAATTTAAGGACTCCATGATAGGACTAGGAAGTGACTGTTACTTTAAAAAGGGCATCATCTAACTACAATAAAAAGATTATGAGAGTGGTTTCCTTTGAAATAATTTGCCAGAAGGAGCGGTTTATTACGCCATTTGACGTATAAAACTTTGATACACGTGGCAACAATATTTGAAATTCCACACATGTTACGTACATAAATCACTTGCCATACCGCAAGTGGTATCAATATCTTGCTGCGTTGCTTCTGAAATAAAATGACATTTTGGAGGTATAATTTACGGATCGATTCCATTTGAATCGAACCGTTACTCAAGGATATAGCTTCCTTCTATCGGGAGATCGAGCATAACCCATGTTACGGTCGGCTTCCCGATTTAACTAAGATGATGTACTCCGGCTATATACATTTTTCCGAGACCGGTACTCGGACTGGGTAATGTTTCTCGTGAAGTGCGAAAACTGGATTCCACGGACAGTCCCTATCTTACGATATCCAGCTGATGCCATACCAATGAATTAGCATATACATATTATTTACATGTGATCTGAATTGTTTCCAGTTAGCCTCAGTAGACTACTGCCACAGATGAGATAACGAGAAGCGGTGGGAAATACCGTGGCCATGGCCCCCCCTCGCATCGCGAGCGAAGTAAACAAACACGCAAGTATGACTGTAACATCGTCCCGTACGGAAACCGTACAATAACGCGAAAAAAAATGATTCTAATATTATCACTCTCATTATTCAAACATACGAATAGAGGGATATCGTCACCAAATAATTTAATTCACGATATTATCATCCTCGAAATTATTATTATTATTATTATTATTATTATTATTATTATTATGCAACGGTTCCTGGCACTGTCACGTTTGATTAATATCATCATTATTATGCGGGATGCAAACACAAATGGTTATTACTGTTATTATTATGATATCCCTCTCGTGGTTATTATTATTATTAATTAATAGGTGACTCAAGATATTATTATTGTTATTCACGTCACTTAAGAGGTTATTATTATTAATAGACCGGTCACTTCCGCCAAATTATATATTAAGATATCGGTCGCAATTACAAATTAATTCACAGATCAACCAACGACATCATTACAGTTATTATTATGACAATTATTATTAATCCGACCGCGGTGATTTAACATCGTCCTTACATTGTTATTATTATCGGTTGCATATTCTCAATTAGATTCCCGTTTAACATCGTTATCAACGCTCAATTAATTAAGGCGGTCCAATCCTTTATCTGCAATATTTATTATTATTATTATCACGACATCATGATTGTTCTCGCTCGTCATTACAATGAATACAATATACGACCATTTATGTGGAATCTGAACTCTCATTATCCTTAGATCCGTTGTATCTCAACGAATAACTGTGCAGTCTATTTATTTCGTACATGCTGTCACGGGTTCGAATTCTACCCGCTGCGTAACTCAGTATTTCTCTGTGACACTGCCCGTACATTTTACACTCATATCAATATCCTAAGTGTCTCTCGTACGGAATTTATTTTTCTCTCTATCTCAATATTCCTCGATTCATTTATTTATTCCTCACAGAATTATCAACTGACTTATTTATTCATTTCGGACATCGTACGACCTTTTATTATCTGACTGCAAATTCTTTCACATTTTCTATCTCATTTGGATCTATGCCTTAGTTCATTCTCCACAAATAATCGTAACATCTTGAAATTATATTTACCAAAATTTGACAATCATGGTCTCGTAATATTAGCACTACATGTTCCGGCTAATGAATCGCAACTTCAAAACGCGACATTTATACGTAAAAAAAAAAATTGGACCGTAATTTAAACCACACGTTCATTAACATGTACGGATTATTAACACCGATCTACATTTCAATATTATTAATCGATCAAATTAAGTTATCACGCACTTTAATTCCAAATTAAAACGACCTCCCGTCATTAAATGATTCCCAATAAACTCAACACTTGATCACATAAATTATTATTATCTCCAAATCATATTTAAAAAAAAACAATCTTCTTCAAAAAAATAGTTATATTATTTATTTATTATTATTATTATTATTTATAAAAAAAAATAATAATTTCGCCTGTAATACGGTAGTCCACTCTTATTATGTTTAACGCATAACCCCTTTTACAAATTCAATTTATTCTGGCACTAAACACTCCAGATATGATTTACTTGGACATTAGTATATTAATCGCATCTCACAAATTTAACAACTTCACTTTGAAAATATGACCATCTTAATTTCAACAAAACACACTTGGTATGGCGAAGCTGGATTTTCCTTCCATGTCATTAAATGGCTCGTTAAAATGACAAAACATAAAAGCACATATCGGGTCTTATTTAACTAGCATAATCAAAATCAAATGTAAAGAAATTATCGACTACAAAGAAAATAATGAATGCATGCATGACTTAACGTACTACACTATATATACAAATTTACATCTCCAACAAACTGAATACATAAAAGATCCGATTATTTACATTATTATGATTTACTACTGTCCGTGCTACAAATTTAGGATGGGGTCGTTAAGCGACCCATCTTGTTACAGAAGGTAACCAAGTATAATCAAATTATTCCCATTTTTCCCATCACGATAAC
This sequence comes from Anabrus simplex, assembly GCF_040414725.1. Taxonomy (NCBI): domain Eukaryota; kingdom Metazoa; phylum Arthropoda; class Insecta; order Orthoptera; family Tettigoniidae; genus Anabrus; species Anabrus simplex. Next base: position 1,097,376,294 of record NC_090266.1, read on the forward strand.
ATTTCCCAAATATATTTTACAGTTTAGTACTCATCTTAGTTATCGGTATTCCATTGCAGCTTTGCAGACGAGAGGCTTCATCCAGCCCCTCTCTGCGTTTTACTCCTCCATCCTTGATGGCGTAGTTTCACAAAAGATTTCCTGGCACATTATCATTTTACACTCATATCTTGACTGCCACAAACCTTCACCATTTACAACGTTAACACAACAAATTTCTATCCTAGACCCAAGAATTTAATATATTTACACTATTTAATCTTCGTCCACCTACCGCACAATGGACCTGGACACGTACGACGAGGTGTCAACTATTTCGCCCGTCGCGATACGCCCGATTTATACGGCATTCTTGACGTGTTCATGACATCGGTTCGGTATAGCTAAGTACAGGCTACTACTTCCTTAAAGTACTGTTCGTCACACAGTCTATTATGTACGTACTTATGGTGATATATTTTATACTACTCTCTTGCAGGGTAATTACTTTACGTCACTGATTATTCATAAATAACAAACACTATCCTACGTTAACTATTTCCAGATTTAACATGTTGCTTGAGCGCGATCACACTTTACAAACACTGGCGGATGCTCGCGCCATTAAATGACTGTACGTCCGTAGAATTCTAAGTTACCGGCGACCAACAGTTCAACTCCCGATATTCAATTCACGTGTGCTGGCGACCGTCAATTCAGCTCCAACGATTCAAGACAAGTGTGCTGGCGATGATCTCCGCCCCGTATATATGGATGAAGCCTTTTTCCCGCGGATTCGTTGACGTCATGCCCCTTAGGGAGGGGGTGGATTTTTAATATCGGTACTTGCACTCCGAATTGGAAGTTAAAATTTACATCAAATTAATCCACTCCGCTAGCATATCTGCTGGATAAAATATGAACTCCTGGTGATCACAGATTTAGGAGATATGGGTGGATTTAGCTCCTCACATTTCGCGCCTTTGTAAGCGTCCCTGACAACGTGGTCTTCTTTCAGCCAATGAGATTCAAGCTGTCCGGTTTCCAAGAAATCCAGCCTTCAATTTAATTAATTTGCCAATAAGTATTGATTATTTTTCCATGCGTGACATCTAATAAATTCATTACATCCATCCGCGTACTCATATTAATTTATTACTGAATACTTTTGTAGTTACGAAAATATCTCATCCATCATTCCTTAAGATGGTATCACTGAGTCTCCCATCAAATTTTTACTATTGGCCGGCAAGCGGTCACGTGCTTTAAATCTCCACCTGCTCGAACTTAGGCTAGCGAACGTACACTCAGCCGCTGTAATTTTCCATGAGGTCATGGAATTTCCGTCCTACCAAAAATATCCCAAGGTCTTACTCATGTGGTGAGTTTTCTTTGTATGACTCTCCCCCTTCCTCTTTCTGACCAAGACTTATTTGTGGACTCTGTATTTCCTTGTACGCCAACTAATGATATTCCCTGCTGTGAAGTAGCTAAAAGTTGTCGTGTTGAGCTAATCCGTCAGGCTCCAGTCTGTCGTCCTTCCTTCGCTCTGATTTCAACATTACATAAACGAAATATTTTCAAATACACTCCTCTGTATTTCAATAAATGTATCATATTATTTTACCGATCAAATCATGATTGATTATGGGCCTAAGTCACTCGGGTTCAGTATCGACTGCGATTCAAGCCTGGGCCGTCCTGATGAGAAGATAGAACCATTGGAACTGAGTTATCACGCCCGCCAATTACAAAATAGTTACCCGCACTTTTGATGGTGCCATTTAAGGTTCCAATCAGTCCCCGGGCATTTGATAAAATATATAGGCCTACCTATCGAACTTAGGCAAGACTCCGCGATTGTCTTGTTATTTTAAAAGTAAAAAAACATTTTCATAACTTACCGAGGATGCACATGGTGTTGGCTTCTCAGTGATAGAGCGGTCCCTCTTAAAAAAAAGTTACTTATATGGCACAAAATGAGGAACTAACGTGCAGCTCACAATCCTGTCACAGTCTTCCCAGCTCTGCAACTTAAACACAGCACATCCCTCAACCACGGTACAACCCGGGGATCCCTAGGACATTGTTGTTTCCTGGAACCGATATGCAAAAGCTGACACGATGTTGTTATCTCGGTGGTCACGTTCCGGCCCCCTACTGAGTAATCCCTTCCTAATTGCCCATTTCTCCATGTCTTGACATTTGTCAACACACTGTTACATTCTCAATACTGAGGCCTCTACAGGTAAATATCCCCGCGCATCACAATCCTAAGTGTCTTCCTTTCATTCAAGCAGTACAAATGTGGAGACTTATGTATGGCCCTATTGAGCCCTGCTAGTAGATTCTTGTCGCTACGATAACTTAACATTTCGGCGTACGTTTTTAAGTTGTTCGTACCGTACGTAAAACAACGGGTGATCATCGCTCTAGTTTCAGGAAATATTTTGGGGGGGGCCCGGCCCCAGTGGGCCCCCCCCCTTGGCTACGCCAGTGATTAGAGCCCCTTGTTATTGTTATCATAGGTGTTGGGAACATGAGCATGTGGAATGACCATTCCACTGCGATCACAGTCTTAGCGTTGTTACAAACTTCTATGCAGTGACTGATGATGTTCGCGAGTAATTATCTTGCTCAAGTTTTGCTATATAATATAGGTTCGTAATCGTTACATTTGTGTAAGAGTGATCAGAAGTAAATATTTAGATCACCTACTACATTCTTGTAAGTAAAATACCTCACATTATATCCGTGGTCTTTGTGAGAAGTGAAGAACTATACAGATAACCTAAAACTCTTTGTTAACCCACTCAAAATGGCCACCTCTGTTGATAGAGGTCGGCATCTATCGAATTCAATGAATGAAAAAATCAATGATACTTTTCCTCAACGGACACCAAGTAAGCCAACAAATAATAACAACACCGTAAATAACCCTCCACATCCTAACAGTGCATCAGGTAACCAAATGACAACCGTCACAAGTAGGCCTAGTAACGAACGTAATTCAAGATTAATCTATTCTGCTGCAATACAGTAGTACCCCTCCAAAGAACAAGCTATTGTAATCGAATCTCATGATGGGATCAGTATCAAGGATTATGTGCTAGCTACAGGTAAACTTACAACCCCTAGCAACATTCGGTTTGTTTCACGTATGTCGAACGGAAGGATATGCATCTTTCTCTCTAGTAAGAAAACTGTTGAAGATCTGATATTGACAAACCCTAAGGTCTTAATAAACGATGTATCACTGTAAATACGACCCCTTCTAACAAAAAACAAGCGTATTATATTACCCAACGTCTGTCCTGTGATCGCAAACTATGTTATTGAAGAGGAATTGTTAAAACTCGGTGTGAAAATCATGTCTAGGATTACCCCAATCACACCAGGTTTGTCAATTCCAGGATTCTCCCACATTTTAAGCTTTCGAAGACAAATGTACATTCAAAATGAAGACTTTGATAAACTCCCCGAATCCCTTTATTTCGAATACGATGATACAAACTACTGGATTTACCTATCATCCGACTCACCCACTTGTTTTCTTTGCCATACCGAAGGACATCTGGCCAAAGATTGTCCTAACAACGTATTACTTCCAAAAGATGAATCCTCTTCGAATCATTTTCCTCAGCTCACAAAAGTCAGAGGTCGAAAACCCCAAAACAGACATCGGTACTTCTAGCTCTCTCCCAAAAGATAGGCCTATTCAAGAAGCCACTTCACTGACCAACCCTGACTTAGCACGTAGCCAAGTCTGTAATGATCCTCCCTCCTCCAGAATTCAAATTGAGAGAGAAATTGCAGCACCTATGGAAACACACGCCACCCCTACAACAGTGAATTTTCGTGGATGTAAGAAGCCAATTTCACTAGCTAGTAGTGAAACAACTAATCCAAGTCCTCCTGATAGCAACAAATCCATACTGGTCTCTCCTGAATAAATCGAAAACCGTAAGACAAATCACACTTCCAAGAAACCCAAGACAGACACGCAAAAATCAATGCCAGTAAAACAAGTTCTGGAAGCCGACCTATCACTATTCCCCCTCAGCTACCTACAGCTCCAATCCTTCTTTGAAAATACAGTTGGTGCCAAGGACATATCGGCAATTGCTTCAAACTACACACAAGACAAAAGGAAATCCAATAAATAAAATAAAGCCCAATTTCAGAAATGTGGAGCAATCACTCGAAAGGAAATTAAACTCAGGAAAGGAATTCATGGCTATCAAAAACTCAGCAAAAGGAATTCATGGCTATCAAAAACTCTATCCTTACTATACCGATAAAAGCATAAAAAACAAAAGCACTCGAATAGTAAAAAACTACTGAAATCCGCCAGTCAAAGTGAAGACCCAACGCATATCAATGTAACGCCAGACTATTCCAGTGACGAAAATTCCTTCCCAGTATAATAATGGAGATAAACCTCGTTCTGCTTTTGATCATTATTATGACAACATTACTCCAATGGAATATTACAGTTTTCGATCACAGTTAGAATATCTACAACTCGTAATAAATAAACACCAACCATATGTTATCTGTCTCCAAGAAACAAACTTTCAGAACGACTTTGCTACCAGTCTAAGACTCTACAGTGTCTACCACAAAAATAGAACTAATGTGAATCATGCGAGTGGAGGAGTTGCTACTTATATAAAAAACAATATCTATTTCTAAGAAATTACTGTTAACACTAATTTGGAAGCTGTAGCAATTTCCTATGTACCTACAATATTTATATTCCAAACAGTTATTTGTTTCAAGGTGACGATCTACGAAACCTTATCCACCAAATACCTAAACCATTCATCCTAGCAGATGACTTCAACAGCCACAACACGTTATGGGGTAGCCATAGTTCTGATGCAAGAGGAAAAGAGATAGAAAAGATACTTGATGAATTTGATTTAATTCTAATGAACTCTATTGCTCCAACTCGCTTTGACATAGCCCACGGCACCTGTAGTAGTATAGACCTAACCATCTGCACACCGGACATAACAACCCTTTTCAACTGGTCTGTTTATTCAACACTCCAAAGAAATAGTGACCACTTCCTGATACTAATCAATAATGAAAATTCTTCTGTCAACTCCTCATTTATTAACAACTCTAAATGGAACTTAAATAAGGCAGGTTGGACGAAATTTAGGCAGACAGTCAATAATCACTTAAAAGACAACCCATCCAAATGATTTCCCTTCTAAGCACATAAATGCCATTGTTCAAGATTTCACAGAAGTTCTTGTTAAATCTGCAGACATGAGTGTTCCAAAAGCAATCACAAATTCCTTTAAGAAAACAGTACCTTGGTGGAATTACACTTGTAAGGAGGCTATTAAGAATAAGAATCACGCTTTCTACTTCTACAAAAGAAAACCCACACCTGACAATAAAGCCCAATTTCAGAAATGTAGAGCAATCGCTCGAAAAGAAATTAAACTCAGCAAAAAGAATTCATAGCTATCATTTTTCTCCTCGCTAAGTTCCCAAACCCCACAAAAGGAAATGTGGAATAAAATTCAAAGAATAAATGGCAAATATAATCACTTCTACATTACTTCCCTCAGAAACTCGGTTGATAGAACCTTCATAAACAAACCTCAAAACATCGCTGATAAATTAGCTGACACATTTGCCAAGATCTCTAGTGACAAAAATTATGATCCCGAATTTCTCCACACAAAGAAATCCAATGAATCCGTTGATCTAAGGAAAGCCATCTCTGACTCCAACTATAATCTAAACGATGCTTTTCAACTACAGGAAATAATTATTGAACTTGACAAATGTGGCAAATCTAGTCCTGGCCCAGATACGGTCCCTTATGAATTTCTAAAACAGCTTCCACTAAATGCAATAAATTATCTTCTGGCCATTTTCAACCACATAGGGAGCTCTAAGACTTTTCCTGATCAATGGCGAAATGCCATTGTAGTTCCAATACCCAAGCCAGGGAAAGACAACTCAATTGCAGAAAAGTATCGCCCTATTGCTTTAACTAATGCGATGTGTAAACTCATGGAGAAAATAGTCAACAAAAGATTATGCTGGTATCTTGAGTACATAAATTTCTTCAGTAATGTGCAAAACGGGTTCCGTAAAGCACACTCCACAACAGAAACTTGGATAAGTCTGAAATCTGAAATACAGGAAGCGTTCCTCAATAACCAACACCTAATAGCAGTCAGTTTAGATATTAATAAGGCATATGACACGGTATGGAAAGACTATTTAATCAAAGTACTAATGACACATAATATATCTGGAAATATCCTATATTTCATTTATTATTTTCTCCAAATGCGCCGAATTCAAGTTAGAGTAAATGGAATGCTGTCAAAGGAAGTAGTAATCAACAATGGAGTCCCACAAGGATCAGTTATCAGTGTAACTCTGTTTCTTGTGGCAATTAATGGTATAGTCTCTAACATCCACTCACCAGTTAAGTGTTGCCTTTTGCTGACGATTTGATAATCTTCTGCCCAGGGAAAAACATTACGACAACTCAACTCCTATTACAAGAATCAATTGTAAATATTTCAAAACTGGACTAAAACCACAGGGTTCAAATTTTCGAAAACTAAAACCAAATGTATTCCCTTCTCCAAAAGTAAACATACCATCCCTAACCCTGAATTATATATGGAAGACCATAAAATTGAATTAGTTAAAAATATTAAAGTTCTAGGACTTCTATTTGATAACAAGCTCACCTGGACCCCTTACCTTAAAAATCTTAAAGACGAGTGTCAAAGAAGAATGAATATCATGAAAATTATCTCAGCAAAAAACTGGGGAGCAGACTACCATGTCCTAATGAACACATAGGGAGCCACAATCAGAGCCAAACTGGATTATGGCAGTATAGTATATTGTTCTGCCAGACCATCTACTCTTAAGATCCTTGATACCATCCAATCTTCAACTCTTCGAATTGCCCTAGGAGCCCATCGCACCAGCCCCATAGATAGTATAGAGACTGAAGCCAACAAACCACCACTTGAAATCGGACGTAAACAGCTGAGTTTGACATACGCACTCAAGATAGCTGGCACAAGTAACCAATACTTGAAAAAACACCTAATTTCAAAGAGACATAAAGGAAAACTAACTGGATATCAACCCGAACCCTTTAACATCAGAATATACAATCTTCTCAAAGAACTAAACCTCAGCCTTCCACCCATTTTATTTCCACACAACTCACTAGATACCCCTCCATGGAAAGCTCATTTGCCTCCAATCAACTGGGAATTGAACAACAGTCTTAAAGCTCAAACTGACACAGCTAAATCCCAACAGTTATTTAATGAAATTTGCAATAGATACTCATCATATAGTGCAATTTGTACTGATGGATCAAAATTCAATGAGAGAAATGGTTGTGCAGTGAAATATAAAGACTATAGTAAGCTATACAGATTACCAGATCTTTTCACAGTTTTTACAAGTGAACTGTATGCTCTTAAACAGGCCATGATTCATATTTCAAAAGCAAGCTACAATAACTCATTCATAATATTCTCTGATTCCAAAAGTGCGTTAACTTCAATGCAAAATCCATCAACAGCACACCTCCTTGTTAAGGAAATTCAAATGCTGTACCACAAGATTAAGACTGCAGGAAAAAATGTTATTTTTATGTGGATACCATCTCAGAGAGGAATACCATGCAATGAATCAGCTGATCAAGCAGCAAAAGAGGCTACTAGTCTTCCAATCAACGACCGTCAAATTGCCACGCCAAATTCTGATATCATCGCTTATATCAAAATCAAACTACACGAACAATGGAAAATGAACTGGCTTAAAACTTCCACTAGCAACCTCCAAAAAATTAAAATGATATCTACGAGAACATATCCTCTCCAAAACCTCACCAGACATGAACAAGTCTTAATCTCCCGACTAAGGATAGGACACACGATGATCAACCACAATTATCTCCTAGAAAAGAAACAACCTCCCACCTGCAGTGAATGAGACTGCTCTCTCACTGTCAAGCATATCATCTCAGAATGTCAACTGTATGACCATTGGCGCCAGCACCACAACATACCTAAGGAAATGGAACTGACACTGGCTTCTCCAGCACTGAGTCATCAAGTCATCAACTTCCTCAAGGACACTGGCTTGCACTCCAAAATCTAGTTACATTATACTTATTAATTTTTTATGTAGGAGTCGCTATAAGACCTTGGAGTTAAAGCGACTATAAACAACCCTAATAAAATAAAATAAAACCTTGTATGCAGATCGAAATACGGTACCTCAGAAACGTTGCTTGATTCACGCTGTATTTGATTTCCTATTATTCCTCTAATGTAGTACTGAAGTGGGCCTTTTCTCAGGTGATGTTAAAATATCAATAATGTTCTCTTATCTCTAACTTGTAGCTAAAACAGAGTAGCTCATATCTGTATGTATTACCTGATGCAGGCGCTGAGAATTCCGATGACGTCACTGGCGGTCAAGCGTGGTGGGGAGACCTGCGCGTGATACCTACCTCTAACTACCTTGGGTATTATTATGATGATTAATGAATCTCCGATATGCACGACCCTATTACACAAAAAGTATGTTAGGGTTATACTTCTACAAATTACAATAGACTATGAATAATTTTATTTCTTTTACGTCCCACTAACTACTCTTTTACGCTTTTCGGGGACGCCGAGGTGCCGGAATTTAGTCCCGCAGGAGTTCTTTTACGTGCCAGTAAATCTACCGACACGAGGCTGACGTATTTGAGCACCTTCAAATACCACCGGACTGAACCAGGATCTAACCTGCCAAGTTGGGGTCAGAAGGCCAGCGCCTTAATCGTCTGAGCCACTCAGCCCGGCTTACAATAAACTAATCGTCAATTTAGAAGTAAAGCCGTGAGGAGTATATAACATAAAAAACTATGATATATCAGTATTAGATGTTTAAATATTTACTCCATGTTAAAGTAGAAGAATAACACATTTCTTAGTGGTGGCGAGCAGTGAATTTCATAGTAGTTCAAATGAGCTACCGGTACCGTACCGAAGTTGCGTTTCTTGCCATCATGTAATAGTCATTCGAACGAAAGGTTCGCTCGATATTTCCGCACTGACACTGGTAATATTGTCTGTTATCTGTATCCCGAATCTCTGAAAATAATTTTTGAACCTGCCATGTCCGCTGATGAACTGACTAGAGATGTAAGACTCCTTGAAGAATTTTGATTTGAGTCGCTGGAACATTGTTGGATAGAAGAGGCTTCTCGTGTTGCTGCCGTTTTTACAGCTGGTCCAAATCATATTTCATTAAGTCATGTTTTCCTTACGAAGTTATCATTTAACAAAAAGAAAACGGAATTGCGTTGAAGCTCATTTTGTGCTGTGCCTATGACAAGCTGGTTTGCTCGTTCATTACCTTCTATTCTTGCATGGCCCTAGACCAGGGCCTCTCAGAGTGTATGCACCTGATGGATGCACTGTGCACGGTGCAAAAGACGACTTCGCTTGGTTGACCAGAGTGCAGACCCCCACTCCTCGATTTGGAGCAATAGAACTGTCTCTCTCTTTCCCCACGCCTGTCTCGCTCGCTCCGCCTGTCTCCTTCTTTCTCACTTGCTCCGTAGCGCTCCAAATACGAGCCGAGTTGAGCCGATCTTAGCCGAGTAGCCCAGAGACGAAGCGTTGGTCCGAGCCGAGCCGAATCGGACCGATGCACTGTGCACAGGAACTCCGCGCCTCAATTTATTCGCGTGAGATTTTGGGCGTTTGAGAGTCCCTGCCCTAGACACAAGTGATGCATACAATCATGTGAGGAGCTATTCGGGATCAATCTTCTGATATTTGCAGCAGTCGGGCTGGAATTGTATTTGTCGCTGACTGCTTTGACTGAGGCCTCAGAATCCTATAAATATCTTCGCTGATTTTCCAAGATCAGAGCACCATCTGACAGTCTGTTCTTAGAGTGATAACTCTGTTCCAACCCATCACTACTGATCTGCATTTAGGGCAGTCGCCCAGGTGGCAGATACCCTATCTGTTGTTTTCCTAGCCTTTTCTTAAATGATTGCGAAGAAATTGGAAATTTATTGAACATCTCCCTTGGTAAGTATTTCCAATCCCTAACTCCCCTTCCTATAAACGAATACTTACCACAATTTGTCCTCTTGAATCGCAACTTTATCTTCATATTGTGATCTTTCCTACTTTTAAAGACACTCACTCAAACTTATCCGTCAACTGATGTCCTCCGACCCCATCCCTCCACTGGCAACTCGGAACATACCACTTAGTCGAGCAGCGCTTCTCCTTTCTCACAAGTCTTCCCACCCCAAACTTTGCAACATTTTTGTAACACTACTCTTTTGTCGGAAATCGTTCAGAACAAATCGAGCTGCTTTTCTTTGGATTTTTTCCAGTTCTTGAATCAAGTTATCCTGGCGAGGGTCCCATACACTGAAACCATACTCAAGTTGGGGTCTTACCAGAGACTTATATGCCCTCTCCTTTACATCATTACTACAACCCCTAAATACCCTCATAACCATGTGCAGAGATCTGTACCCTTTATTGACAATCATATTTATGTGATCACCCCAATGAAAATCTTTCCTTATATTAAGACCTAGGTATTTACAATGATCCCCTAAGGGAACTTTCACACCTTCAACGCAGTAACTAAAACTGAGAGGACTTTTCCTATTTGTGACACTCACAATCTGACTTTTAACCCCGCTTATCATCATACCATTGCCTACTGTCCATCTCACAACATTATCGAGGTCATTTTGCAGCTGCTCACAATCTTGTAACTTATTTATTACTCTGTACAGTATAACATCATCTTCAAAAGCCTTATCTCTGATTCCACTTCTTTACACATATCATTGATGAATATAAGAAAACATAAAGGTCTAATAATACTGCCTTGAGGAATTCCCCTCTTAATTATTACAGAGACAGATAAAGCTTCGCCTACTCTAATTCTCTGAGTTCTATTTTCTAGAAATATAGCCACCCATTTAGTCACTCTTTTGTCAACCCAACTGACCTCCTGAATCCAGGATATCTGCTATACCTTGCTGGAATCCTAAGTGGAATAACCTTTCCTAAACCCAAACTGCCTTCTATCAAACCAGTTATTAATTTCGCAAACATGTCTGATATAATCAGAAATAATGTTTTTCCAAAGTTTACATGCAATGCATGTCAAACTGACTGGCCTGTAATTTTCAGCTTTATATCTATCACCCTTTCCTTTATACATAGGGGCGGCTATAGCAACTCTCCATTCATTTGGTATAGCTCCTTCATGCAAACAATTATCAAATAAGTACTTCAGGTATGGTACTATTTCCCAACCCATTGTCTTTAGTATATTCCCCGAAACCTTATCAATTTCAGGTGCTTTTCTAGTTTTCAACTTTTGTATCTTACTGTAAACGTCATTGTTGTCATAGGTAAATTTTAATACTTCTTTAGTGTTAGTCACCTCCTCTATCTGGACATTATCCCTGTAACCAACAATCTTTACATACTGCTGACTGAATACTTCTGCCTTATGAAGATCCTCGCATACACACTCCCCTTGTTCATTAATGATTCCTGGAATATCCTTCTCGGAAACTGTTTCTGCCTTAAAGTACCTATGCATACTCTTCCATTGTTCACTAAAATTTGCATGATCACCAATTATGCTTGCCATCATGTTATCCTTAGCTGACTTGTTTGCTAGATTCAATTTCCTAGTGAGTTCCTTTAATTTCTCCTTACTTCCACAGCCATTTCCAACTATTTCTTTCCAACCTGCACCTCCTTCTTACTATCTTTACTTCTCTATTATAATCTATATTGGATCTCTACCATTCCATATGTTTAAAAAACATTAGGAGCCAGTTTGTAACTTCTAATTAATTCTTCATTGTTATTAGCGAAAACTACGAAGAAGAAGCCTACTAGTGCACTTTGACTGTTCGTGTCGACAGAGCGAGAGCCATCTGTGTGTATACAGCTAGCTCGTTGGTATACAGTTTAACAGAATCGCGTCTTGCGTCCCATTCGTCATTTGTTACGCACTCGTGGTACAGTATACACCTGGGTGACCAAAGTCAAGAAAATGACTTCTTCACCATGTTGGCGAAGCGTATGCCAAGGACGCCTATATTATCTTTTTTGTATTAGTTATTGATCCCTTGTATTAAGCTCTAAGAAATAATGGTTCTATACCGGCGATGGCAAGAACAACGTCGATGGAAATGGTTCGGTATCCTCTTATTATCCTTAACACAAAAGCCTCTTTGAAAGGACTGGTACAAGATGGCGTCAGCGAAGGATGTAAGTGAAGATAGCTCCCGGTTCTCCTGCGAAATAATCGGGAATAAGTGTGATGTAAACAAGAAGCGAGTGAAGAATGGTATCCAGTGTGAAAAGTGTTTAATTTGGTACCATCTTGAGTGTATATGTAGTGCTGGTTTTGCTAAAAATGAAGATACTTGGACTTGTGTTAGCTGTAGCGAAAGCAATTTGAATTGCGGTAACAAACCTAGGCCTACAACGGTCAACGAATCGCTGGCGTCTCATTCCTCGGAGACCATTAGTCCAGCCCGTGGACCGCTATTCACACAGACGCGTAACGACTGTCGTTTGTGTTCTCGCTCGCGGCCTTCTTGGAAAGGATGTTCTGCAGCAGTGCTCAGTGCTGCCAACATCTGTACTTAGGAACTATGCTTCGAATTGTTCCCCGTTCTTGCCATTCGCGAAGCGGACTTCGCGGACTTAGGCCCCTAGTTTCGTATACGGTTAGGACAGGATCTAGGCAAGACCATTGGTCTGGACGGTTAGGATTCTTGCCGTGGACAAGACCATTGGTCTGGACGGTTAGGATTCTTGCCGTGGACAAAACCATTGGTCTGGGCGGTTAGAAGCCGCGAAGCGGCGTTAGGCCCCTAGTTTCGTATACGGTTAGGATAGGATCTAGGCAAGACCATTGGTCTGGACGGTTAGGATTCTTGCTGTGGACAAGACCATTGGCCTGGACGGTTAGGATTCTTGCCGTGGACAAAACCATTGGTCTGGGCGGTTAGAAGCCGCGAAGCGGCGTTAGGCCACTAGTTTCGTATACGGTTAGGATAGGATCTTGGCAAGACCATTGGTCTGGACGGTTAGGATTCTTGCCGTGGACAAAACCATTGTTCTGGGCGGTTAGAAGCCGCGAAGCAGCGTTAGGCCCATAGTTTCGTATACGGTTAGGATAGGATCTTGGCAAGACCATTGGTCTGGACGGTAAGGATTCTTGCCGTGGACAAAACCATTGTTCTGGGCGGTTAGAAGCCGCGAAGCAGCGTTAGGCCCATAGTTTCGTATACGATTAGGATAGGATCTAGGCAAGACCATTGGTCTGGACGGCTAGGATTCTTGCCGTGGACAAGACCATTGGTCTGGACGGTTAGGATTCTTGCCGTGGACAAGACCATTGGTCTGGACGGTTAGAAGCGGCGTTAGGCCCCTAGTTTCGTATACGACTTGCGCTTTTATTGTGCTGCTGTTGGTAACGGATTATCTTCAACATACTTGACGGGAAGGTGATCACGTGCCACTTTACATTGGCCAATAAGAATACAAGTACCTACTTAAGAAATGAACATGGCGTGTAATAATCTTTATTAGGTTATAAAAGTAAATGTGCTTCTTGGGGCGGGATGGTGGGTTCCTGGACATCGCAAATAACACATCTCTCCTCTGAGGCGCTCTCCAAGTAAGATTTCACTAATTCCACTCACTTGTAACATTACAAATTACGCCGGTCTACGGGCTTTACTAATGCCATGAGATTTTAAAGGAGAAGGTACGTTTACTGGAATCGAAAGTACCGGTACCAGTAAACACTCAGAACACAGGTGGCTCCGTGAATTCTAGCGCGTGGTGTCAAGTTGCTTCAGATTCTAGGAGGAAAAGTGTACAGTTAAATAAGGACAACTTTGTAATTGACACCAAAAGTAAGTAAGCGATACGCAAGGTATCCGTACAAGAAGCAGTCAAACGTACAGCGCAAAATCCGCTACGAAAAGCGGCAAAGTTAGGCCTAAAATCCCACACAGTGCACCGGCGAAAGTGTCGAACATTCTTATATTTGGTGATAGCCAGGCGAGGGGAATTGCGGAGAAAATGGTCAATGAAGATATTGCAGCATCGGCAGTCATCTACCCTGGGGCCCCAATGAAGAAGGTATTGGAAAACACGGAGCAGGCGGCAAGAAATCTCGGAAGTCGTGATGCAGTAGTGATCATCGGCGGGACGAACGACGTAGCTCACAACGATGCTAAGAATGTTATTTCTGAACTTAAATGTACACTAGGTAAGCTGACTCACACTAACATCTTTGTAGTGAACGTGCCCCACAGGCATGATTTGATTAGAGACTCGTGTGTGAACATTGAAGTGGACAAAGTTAATACAGATATGGTTAAAATTTGTAAACATTTTCGTAATACACACGTAATTGATAGCAGCAGTTTCGAGAGACACTGTTACACAAAGCATGGCCTTCACTAAACAATTCAGGTAAACGAAAGATAGCAAATATTGTCCTAGAATTTATTAATCATAAGATATATACTGTAAAAAAGGCAATTCCCTTGAGTTATAATACTGACCAGGAAAAGTAGTAGAAAGAGCCAGCTGTACTTCAAGCTGGCTCAGCCAACTATAAAATGAAACTCAGGAAAGTAAGGAATTTCAAGTTACCCAATTGCAACAGTCAAGTTTTAGGGAGGAAGGGGGTCTGAGATTGCTCTTGGTAAACTGTCAGAGTGTAGTACCGTAAATAAACAATTGAAATTCGGTACATTGATGGAATCTTATGAGACTGATGTGGTGATAGGAGTGGAATTGTGGTTGAGAGAAGGGGTGGGTAATAGAGAAGTATTTCCAGAAGGGTACACAGTCTATCGTAGAGACCAAGGAGATAAAAAGGGAGGGGGTGTTGGTGTTTATTCTGGTGAAGGAAACTTATTGTTCACATGAATGGTTTACCGATGAAAGGGATGAAATATTAGGGATAAAATTAATCTGTGATAATATGAAGGAGGTGGGAATTATAGGAACATACAGGCCTGGAAGTGAGGAAAGAGACATGGAAATATTTGAGAAAATAATAGATTATACTCATAAAAACAATAATAATGACGTGGTAATAATTGGGGGAGATCTAAACTTGCCTGAAGTTGAATGGAATGGAGCTGCAAGTGAAGCCCATGAACAGAAACTGGCAAATAAGTTAATTTGGGAGGGAGGATTTACACAAGTAGTACAATAACTTACTAGATGTATTCTTGGTTAAACCATGGGAAATTGTTGATAAAACTGAGGTAATTGAAGGAATAGGTGACCATAAAGCTGTAATAATGGATGTAGGACTGGTACCAAAAAGGCTTAATAAGAGGGTCACACAAGACAAGAAATTGTACAGAAAAACTAAAGTTGATGAATTTGAGACTTACCTTAAATCACAATTCAGTTGTTCGATAAGTGAAGGGAGTAATGTGGATACACTTTGGGCTAAATTCAACGGAATCATTTGGGAAGGAGAGAAGAGATTTGTACCTGTTAAGAAGGGTAAAATGACCTCAGACCCTGTTTATTATACAAGGGAAATAAGAAAATTAAAAAGAGTTCCCTCCTGCCATTGTTCCCACCTGTTTGTACCAGCAATCATTCTTGCTACTTTCATGTCTGTTACTTCTAACTTATGAATAAGATATCCTGAGTCCACCCAGCTTTCGCTCCCGTAAAGCAAAGTTGGTCTGAAAACAGACCGATATAAAGATAGTTTCGTCTGGGAGCTGACTTCCTTCTTACAGAATACTGCTGATCGCAACTGCGAGCTCACTGCATTAGCTTTACTACACCTTGATTCAATCTCACTTACTATATTACCATCCTGGGAAAACACACAACCTAAATACTTGAAATTATCGACCTGCTCTAGCTTTGTATCACCAATCTGACATTCAGTTCTGTTGAATTTCTTACCTACTGACATCAATTTAGTCTTCAAGAGGCTAATTTTCATACCATACTCATTGCACCTATTTTCAAGTTCCAAGATGTTAGACTGCAGGCTTTCGGAACAGTCTGCTATTAAGACCAAGTCGTCAGCATAGGCCAAACTGCTTACTACATTTCCACCTAACTGAATCCCTCCCTGCCATTTTATACCTTTCAGCATATGATCCATGTAAACTACAAACAGCAAAGGTGAAAGATTACAGCCTTGTCTAACTCCTGTAAGTACCCTGAACCAAGAACTCATTCTGCCATCAATTCTCACTGAAGCCCAATTGTCAACATAAATGCCTTTGATTGATTTTAATAATCTACCTTTAATTCCATAGTCCCCCAGTATAGCGAACATCTTTTCCCTCGGTACCCTGTCATATGCTTTCTCTAGATCTACAAAACATAAACACAACTGCCTATTCCTCTCGTAGCATTTTTCAATTACCTGGCGCATACTGAAAATCTGATCCTGACAGCCTCTCTGTGGTCTGAAACCACACTGGTTTTCATCCAACTTCCTCTCAACGACTGATCGCACCCTCCCTTCCAAGATGCCAGTGAATACTTTGCCTGGTATACTAATCAATGAGATACCTCGATAGTTATTGCAATCCTTCCTGTTCCCTTGCTTATAGATAGGTGCAATTACTGCTTTTGTCCAATCTGAAGGTACCTTACCAACACTCCATGCTAATTTTACTACTCTATGAAGCCATTTCATCCCTGCCTTCCCACTATACTTCACCATTTCAGGTCTAATTTCCTCTATTCCTGCTGCCTTATGACAATGGAGTTTATTTACTATCGTTTCCACTTCCTCAAGCATAATTTCACCAACATCATTTTCCTCCTCCCCATGAGCTTGACTGTTTGCAACACCACCATGATGATTTCCTTTTACATTGAGAAAATGTTCAAAATAATCCCTCCACCTCTCCAGTGATTCCCTAGGATCTATTATGAGTTCACCTGAATTACTCAAAACACTGTTCATTTCCGTTTTCCCTCCCTTCCTAAGATTCTTTATTACTGTCCAGAAAGGTTTCCCTGCTGCTTGACCTAGCCTTTCCAGGTTATTACCAAAATCTTCCCATGACTTCTGTTTGGATTCAACAACTATTTGTTTCGCTCTGTTTCTTTCATCTACGTACAAATCCCTGTCTGCCTCGGCCCTTGTTTGGGGCCATTTCTGATAAGCCTTCTTTTTACGTTTACAGGCTGCTCTCACTTCATCATTCCACCAAGATGTTTGCCTTTTCCCATCTTTACACACAGTTGTTCCTAGGCATTCCCTTGCTGTTTCTACTACAGCATCCCTGTACACCACCCATTCACTTTCTATATCCTGAACCTGCTTACTGTCTACTGTTCGAAACTTCTCACTAATCATATCCATGTACTTCTGTCTAATTTCCTCGTCCTGGAGATTTTCTACCCTTATTCGTTTGCAGACAGATTTCACTTTCTCTACCCTAGGCCTAGAGATACTTAGTTCACTACAGATCAGATAGTGGTCTGTATCATCGAAAAATCCCCGAAAAATTCGTACATTCCTAAAAGATTTCCTGAATTCAAAGTCTGTTAAGATATAGTCTATTATGGATCTGGTACCCCTAGCCTCCCATGTGTAGCGGTGAATAGCCTTATGCTTGAAGAATGTATTTGTAACAGCTAAACCCATACTAGCACAGAAGTCCAGCAAACGCTTCCCATTCCCATTAGCTTCCATATCTTCCCCACATTTACCAATCACCCTTTCGTATCCTTCAGTTCTATTCCCAACTCTCGCATTGAAATCGCCCATTAGCACTATTCTATCCTTGCTGTTGACCCTCACCACGATGTCACTCAATGCTTCATAAAACTTGTCAACTTCATCCTCATCTGCACCCTCACATGGTGAATACACGGACAAAATTCTTGTCCTAATTCCTCCCACTGACAAATCTACCCACATCATTCGCTCATTTACGTGCCTAACCGAAACTATGTTGCGCGCAATGGTATTCCTGATAAAGAGCCCTACCCCAGACTCTGTCCTTCCCTTTCTAACACCCGTCAAGTACACTTTATAATCTCCTATCTCTTCCTCCTTATCTTCCCTTACCCGAATATCACTTACTCCTAGCACATCCAGATGCATCCTCTTTGCTGACTCAGCCAGTTCTACCTTCTTTCTTCCATAAGCAATGTAAATTTTAATCTTATACCATTTGTACAGTATCATTTGAAGTAATTCCACATACTGTATATCAGTTGACTATATTTGTAAGTAGTACAGGAGATATTATAAGTATAATTTTGTAAACAATGTAAATTAAGGATGAGCTGTGTGTTTAATAGAAAAAAATGTTAGCATAAATTATATAATATTGTATTACAGGAAATTTTTTTTCTCTTGTTAATTTAATATTTAGTGCTTGACAATAATGTATTTTAGTGTACCATTTGCCACCGAGGTAGACACCTCATTTGCAAATAAAGAGATTTTGATTTTGAAGTAATATAGCCGGGGTGAGTGGCTCAGACGGTTGAGGCGTTGGCCTTCTAACCCCATCTTGGCAGGTTCGATCCTGGCTCAGTCCGGTGGTATTTGAAGGTGCTCAAATACATCAGCCTCGTGTCGGTAGATTCGTAGTGAATAGGGATGGGCTTGAGCGCAGCTCGAGCTGATGACGTCACAGCTTGAGGTAGGTCGAGCAGTACTCGAGCAGAAGTATGGCCCGCCATCTATGAGTGATACCCTTGTACTACATCAGTTGCGTGGCAATCATCTTTGCTCTTTGATGTCAAATACCGCATGTTCGTGGTAATAAAGTAAGTTTATATGAAAATATGTTGAATTATTAATGACTAATCCACTAGAATTACAAGAACATAATACCAGCTCTCTGTGTCCAGTGATGCATTTTTGCAACATGCAATATCTACGGATTGTGAGATGTAATATAAAAAATCTTGAAAGTTCAGTTATATCCTATCGGACACAGGTCTTCAGTTATGTTCAAATTTTCTTATTATTACTATCTGCCTCCTTTCCCTTTCCCTAATTAGCATATATGGCAGCAAAATAATTATAAATTGAATGGATACAAATTAAATACCCCGAAGGTCCCATCATACCAATGGTGTATTGGATATAAACTCGTATAAACACTAGCCTATAATAAAACTGAAAAGATTATGTTATTAAAATGTTACATCCAATGATCAGAAGAACCAGAAATGGAAGTAGCAACCATGTAACGACAGGTAAACCACAGAAATATTATCACTATGCAGAGCTCATCTTCATGTAGAGCACTCAGTTCCATTTGATAACAAAAAGTTATTCTGGGAATAGATGGGTTTAATAAACTGAGCGTCCACTACGACTTATGGTACGTCTGTACTTCTGTAGAATGATCGCTAATTACTCTAGTGCAATGTAGTGCCGGAATGTGAAGAACAAAGAGAATTACTGAAGACGGAAGTGTGACTCGAGTCACAACACACACGTCCTGCTTCGAGCGCATGTAAGCCTACGTCACGAACGAAGTCTGTGCTGCTCGATCTTGCTCGACACACCAGTTCGTGACGTTAGCAGTCGAGCAGGCAATCGAGTGGCACATCCCTAGTAGGGAACTAAATTCCGGCACCTCGGCATCTCCGAAAACCGTAAAAGTTCAGTTAGTGGGACGTAAAGCCAATAACATTAAATAATTAAAATTAATATACCGTAGCTTATTTTGAACCCAGCGTTTGGTTAACATATCTGGAAAGGCAGATACGCAATATAATGTCACTGGTTCAACTGCTCCATGATATACAGGTGTTACTTTTAACGCGGAAGAGCCCTTCTCCCCCTCCCCTAGGTTGGTCTGGTTGCCCTTGTAAGTATCTGGCCAGCCTTTACAGGAAGATGATTAAGATGAGCGCGAAAGTCAATTGTCTGTCTAAAATTAGCCTTAAGTACGACATTTCATTGACTAACTTAATTTACTTTCTGTCCGTGTAAATTAATGGCTCATCAAATCCTTTTTTCTTTACGACTACCATAGCAATAGTTTTAGATGGATTCAAATTGAGGTTGTTCTCACGGCCCCAAGCAGCTACTGCATTCAGAGCAGTCTTCACTTGGGAATTATTAATGTTAAATCATACATTTTATTAGTGTATATATGGTACCTGTCAGAAGATAAAGCAACTCTGTATGTCAAGTTGTCAACAGCCATGGTGTAAGTACACTATGTCACGCACTAGCTCAAGTTCCGTACGTAGCACGAATCAAACAGCACAGTGCCCGGCTGGCAAATGAAGCACGTTTGAATACATTACGTTTTCAAAACAACCACGACGTTCAATTTATAATATGCGTTGTTCGGTGGATGCAGAATGGGTCTCGGCCCACAAGAGGCCACGGCTAGTCCGTGGTCCAACAGCTCTGCACTCTGACCGGCCAACCGAGCAGAGAAAGGGTGGCCACGATTCTACCGTTTCTCTACGCCTCTGCATTCGGGAGACGGAAAAGGGCTGGACCTCACGGCTGACCACAACCGTCGGCTGTCCTGAGAAAGATTTTCCGTGGTTTTCCATTCTTCTGCACTATGGCGAATGTCGGGACAGTTCCGAGTATAGGCCACGGCCGATAACCCCCTCACCTTCTCCAAGCGTCTCCTTCACCGTAACAAATCTCCCGGCCTGAGAGACGGCGTTACCGTTACCTTTCAGGGTGGGGGGAAAATTAAAACATTTGAGTAGTAGTAATATGTGTTAGAGCCCAGGTATAGAAAACAGCGTACTTTTATTTGAAAAAAAAAAAAAAAAAAACCCGAGCTCGATAGCTGCAGTCGTTTAAGTGCGGCCAGTATCCAGTATTCGGGAGATAGTAGGTTCGAACCCCACTGTCGGCAGCCCTGAAAATGATTTTCCGTGGTTTTCCATTTTCACACCAAGCAAATGCTGGGGCTGTACCTTAATTAAGGCCACGGCCGCTTCCTTCCCACTCCTAGCCCTCCTGTCCCATCGTCGCCGTAAGACCTATCTGTGTCGGTGCGACGTAAAAAAACAACTATTTGAAAAAACGAAGTTAGTACCGTTATCTTACCATCTTAGCAGACTCGAACACCTTGGAAAAGTTTTTCAAGTTCAATTATGAGTCCCTTTCTACCATTAATGAAAGTGAAAACAGAATGGCGATATCTTGAACGATCCACGAGTTATTTGAGGTTGACATCTTAGCTGAATAACCCTGTATATCTTGGGCATTTATTTTGTTGAGTGGGTAAAAGATAATTTTTATTTGTTTTGCTACCTGTACATACCTACAATTCAGAGGTTATTTCGAAACACTGTTTTAACTATTTCTTTCTTTCTTTTAATTTGGAAAAGGTTGGTTATCAATTACTTTGTGAGGTAATGTATGTGACAAGTGGGTTTTCGACTTATTTAACACGTAAGCCCTTTATTGCCCATACTTTTGTCGTAAGCGGTTCTAGAATCATTCGCTGGTTGGCTGGCTTCGTTCTCAACTACTATTCGTCGTTACGTCATGATGAGGTGGGGAATGGGGATGATTTGGTTCTGTATGTTTTGGTCAGGAGAGGAGGTCAGATGTACTGAAGATACCCTTCGTCGGAGCCAGAACTTCTTCCACTAACGCATCTGCTCGAGGTAAGATGGTGGAATGGAGCATGCTGTAGAGTTAAATCACTATTTCACTTAATACATCTATGAGTATTGGAGACCATTTATTGAACATATTTTCGCAATGTAAATTACATAATTAAAATAGCATCGCATGTCTATAGAAATTTAATGTAAAATAGTAAAAATTGACAACTTGTTAAGAGTCTCGGCCTTCTGCGTTTTCGTCTTCCTCGTGATTGCTTGTGGATTTATATGCACTTACTTTCAGTCCAGCGTATTCACTGCGTGATACAACAAACTTATTTCCAGAAAATCTTATATTTCCTGAACCAGTAGCCACATTCGAGTGTTTTGTATATGGAGTTCTGTTAATTTAAAGTACCGGTAGTCCTCACTTTCGCATTCTCTTACTACTCTGTGACCTCTGAACTTAGTTTGCGTTAGCACTAATTTAGTTAGAAGTTTGTAGTTCTCGTAACTTCGTACTGTAGATTATTTTAGGAGACCTAATTTATACGATTTTTATCCCACCAGAGGCCACTTCTTACGCTATTCAAGATTTTCATCGCTTTACTCAGGTCTGATACGGACGACTAACTCAAAACTATATTCGTATTTTGCCTTAAAAATGCCCTCTGTAGAAAAATTTGGTCTCTTTGTAGCATCGAGTGAAAGTGCTTAAACTTAGGCAATGGGAAAAAATTCAATTTCATGATTAAGCTATTCACAAATCTCAAATGCATTAGTCGTGCTTCGGTGGAAGCTAAATTTTTCTCTGGTCTGTGCCAAGAGATTCAAAAACCTTACAACCATCAAAAAACAGCAACAGACGGAGGTGATAAGTTACTGTAATTTAAAGAACTTCTTACATTTAATGTTCTGGGTAAAAGAGGTTAGTAACACCAGACAGAAATGAACGGCGGCCCGTCTTAATGGGGCACAGATGGCTCGTAGCAGGTGTTTACAACATTTGAAGTCTCGCACTGGTGTTTCTTACCAGTACCAAGGAAACACTATAGTTACCCAGACTTGCAGGAATCCAGGCTGATGGCCAGCAGCCGATACTGGTTACTTAGTACTCAAATTGATTCTTTTCGGATGCATTATCTAATCAAATTCGTAATTCGGTTATGAGTGTCAATAAAATTGCTACTAACAATCCTCAAACGTCTGTGAACTAATATTTTCCTTTAGATACCTGCGAAAAATGGTGTCTGCCTCGTTTAACGCTTTCTTCCAGTGAGGTAACTTAATCGCTTAGGGCCGATTAGTGAATTGTAGGACACCTTGCTGGTTTCGATCCCGCAGCAGCGGCACTTTAGAATTAGAAGTGGGGGGGGGGGGCATTTGTACAGAAAACAAAGTACCGTACCCGGATTTGTGGAATATACGGGGGGGGGGAGGGGGAGGCGCAGGGTATATGCTCTACGTCAAAACTGAAAAAGAAGCTAAAAAGTGGTAAGTTTTTTTTATGCTCTCCGAGCGAATTTCGACACAGAGGTGAAGGATGACCGTTTACAAACTTGAGTGCGGTAATAGATTTTTGAGACTTTGATTCAATATTATACAATTAAACTTTCACCAGAGGAACGATCTATTACAAAATAAATAGTAGGGCGTGATAATACAATTAAAAATCTTTCAATATTTGACTACCGGTACTCATTACACTAAAGAGACTGCCAGACTGACGTACGCGCGCTGCAAGCGGGTGAATCATACCTGTGTCCGTGACCTTAGCAAAAAATATATACTGTACTAGCTGATGTACCCGTGCTTCGCTACGGGATTCTTAGGAAGACTGTCCTTGTGGTTTTCCTACCTGAAATCGTCAGGAGGAATGTAGTGATTAAAAGCAATGTTATACAAAATACTCGATCAAATTAATAAACCGCACATTTTCTCACTTTTAACGAACAGTACTACGGTGCCGATCGAACGGTCCAAAGTTCCAGTGCTGCAATGACCAGACCGCAGACAGCCGTGAGCACTTCTCTGCCATTATTCCTTTAAATATGCACACTGCTCATTCCAATCAGTGCCTCAGAGTTGGAATTGAATAGCTGGAATGCTATGATGAACCAGTTTATTACGTATCAGTAGTATCAGAAATTTATCTAACTCGCCAGCTACTTCCCACCAATTTTCAGGCAGGCTGTTATACTCGGTACGACCGGGTGAGTTGGCTGTGCGGTTAGGGGCGCATAGCTATGAGCTTGGATCTGGGAGGTAGTGGATTCGAACTCCACCGTCGACAGCCTTGAAGATGGTTTTCCGTGATCTCCAATTTTCACACCAGGATAATGCTGGGGCTGTAACATAATTAACGTAGGGGCTGCTTCCTTCCCACCCTAGCCCTTTCGTATCCCATCGTCGCCATGAGTCCTATCGGTATCGGCGGGACGTAGGGCAAATTTAAAAAACTTGGTATACAGCAGTAATCCCATCTATCGGAGATGAATGGCAGCAGAAATACAAAGCAAATCTCAACAAACAATGGTCAATGTAATGTTATTGTTGATCAATGTTATGAGCTTTCTGTATTGTAGGCCTTCACATTCGGTTTACTTTCGACTCTCTAATAAGGCCGTCTTATAAAAATAATTATAGCGTAGACTATACAGTAGTCCCTTATTCCCCGACTTTACATACCCATTTTCATTAAATTCTGTTTACCCATTTTCTCGTGACGGCGCTGATATGATCTTAGCAACAAAAATCCATATACATGAATATCTCCGTTATTATAGCTGGTACTGTCAAAATGTTTAAGACCTAAATGATCGGGAATTTAATACTATGTAACTTTACTTTTATAGAAATTGTCAATAACACAAATATTGGAGAATTAAATTTTGGGCCTTCCCCTAAACTACCATTTCGCTCAGCGTGAATAAAGTTGTTTATGACCTAGATTGTAGCGACTTATTCCCCGACTTTGCATACCGATTTTATTTACGATGGGACAACTAATAACAAATATTTGAGAATTAAATTTTAGGCCTTCCCCTAAACTACCATTTCTCTCCGCGTGAAAAAGATTATTTATGGCCTAGATTGTAGCGACTTTTTGCCGGACTTTACATACCGATTTTCATTAAATTCTCTTCAGCCGTTTTCTCGTGATGCGTGTACATAGACAGACAGAAATTACGGAAAATTAAAAAATGCATTTCCTTGTTACTATGGACATGACTGATACAGAAATACCGTCCTTTTCAAATTTTGAGCAATCTACAGATAAAACTCTTATTATATATATATTACATGTCAGGACTTCCCCTAAACTACCATTTCAATCAGAGTGAATAAAATTATTGATGGCCTAGATTATAGCGACTTATTCCCCGACTTTGCATACCAATTTTCGTGAAGATACGACCACTAATATAATAAATATTTGAGAATTAAATTTTAGGCCTTCCCCTAAACGACCAGTTTTCTCAGCGTAAATACAATTATTTATGGCCTAGATTATATCGACTTATTACCCCGACCTTGCATATTGATTTTCATTAAGACACGGCCACTAATAACATAAATATTTGAGAATTAAATTTCAGGCCTTCCCCTAAACTACCATTTCACTCGGGGTGAATAAAATAATTTATAGCCTAGATTGTAGCGGTTCGTCACCCGACTTTACATTCCGATTTTCATTAAATTCTCTTCAGCCGTTTTCTCGTGATGCATGTACATACATACATACATACAGACAGACAGACAGACAGACAGACACAGACAGACAGAAATTACGGAAAAGAAAAAAATGCATTTCCTTGTTACTGTGGACATGACCGATACAGAAATACCATTCTTTTCAGATTCTGAGCAATGTACAGACAAAACTCTTATTTTATATATATAGATTACATGTCAGGACTTCCCCTAAACTACCATTTCAATCAGAGTGAATAAAATTATTGATGGCCTAGATTATAGCGACTTATTCCCCGACTTTGCATACCAATTTTCGTGAAGATACGACCACTAATATAATAAATATTTGAGAATTAAATTTTAGGCTTTCCCCTAAACGACCAGTTTTCTCAGCGTAAATACAATTATTTATGGCCTAGATTATATCGACTTATTACCCCGACCTTGCATATTGATTTTCATTAAGACACGGCCACTAATAACATAAATATTTGAGAATTAAATTTCAGGCCTTCCCCTAAACTACCATTTCACTCGGGGTGAATAAAATAATTTATAGCCTAGATTGTAGCGGTTCGTCACCCGACTTTACATTCCGATTTTCATTAAATTCTCTTCAGCCGTTTTCTCGTGATGCATGTACATACATACAGACAGACAGACAGACAGACAGACAGACAGAAATTACGGAAAAGAAAAAAATGCATTTCCTTGTTACTGTGGACATGACCGATACAGAAATACCATTCTTTTCAAATTCTGAGCAATGTACAGACAAAACTCTTATTTTATATATATATAGATATAGATATACATACCCGCAGTCCCGTACTCTCCTTCCTCACCGCACATGCAAAGTCTCCGCTACTTTCTGTGGCTTTATACAAATTGGTTAGCCTCGATGAACGACATTTTGTGTGTATTTCCGCTAATAATTTTGTTAAAGAAAATAAAGGAAAGAATTAGCTGATAAGACAACAGCGCTTGTACAAATTGATTTTCTTAATTCCTAAATTCCTAGTTTCAACCGGCTACATGTTAGTAGACCATATACAGTGGTTGACGAAATATTAGAACTTCCAGACTGAGGAAACTAATAGGGTCAAATCTTCCCTATAAGGATAGTGATCTAGTTCTAAATACCCTATTTCTTATTCATGTACCCTCCCGCGGCTTCGCTCACGTTTATTAATTCAACCATTACAGGTTTTCAACCATTCGTTTTAAAGCAAAATAAAAAAAATTAGGCCTAACACGTTTTTAGGCTGCATAAATTGTTTGAAATACAGTACATTCAGTACTTAAGAAATCGGGTTTGTGGATGGTACAAAGAATATAAAAAATTATAAAAGACCAGAGTCCGCCTCTGCGGCGTAGTGGTTAGTGTGATTAGCTGCCACCCCAAGAGGTCCGGGTTCGATTCCCGGCTCTGCCACGAAATTTGAAAAGTGGTACGAGGGCTGGAACGGGGTCCACTCAGCCTCGGGAGGTCAACGGAGTAGAGGTGGGTTCGATTCCCACCTCAGCCATCCTAGAAGTGGTTTTCCGTGGTTTCCCACTTCCCCTCCAGGAAAAAACCGGGATGGTACCTAACTTAAGGCCACGGCCGCTTCCTTCCCTCTTCCTTGCCTGTCCCATCCAATCTTCCCATCCCTCCACAAGGCCCCTGTTCAGCATAGCAGGTGAGGCCGCCTGGGAGAGGTACTGGTCATCCTCCCCAGTTGTATTCCCCGACCCAAAGTCTGAAGCTCCAGGACACTGCCCTTGAGGCGGTAGAGGTGGGATCCCTCGCTGAGACAGATGGAAAAACCGACCCTGGAGGGTAAACGGATTAAGAAGATAAAAGACCATATATTACCAATAGGCCTAGTATGTGTTTAAACTTTTAAGATTAAGATGCCAGATACCATACAATCTGGACCACATATACGTAATTAAAAACATACGCCTCAACCCAGGATCGACCCCCTCGACCTCCTGCATGCTAACCCAAAACTCTATCCGCTGCACCAACTGTACAGCACGACTAATATGTGCTGACAGAGGCAATTACCCTACCCTACCCTCCCCTACATATGGTTAGTGTTCACAGATTGCCACTCTTCAACGTCCTCTTTCTGCCGGATATACTCGCAGGACGAACTTTTGTGAGACATTTTCAATTGCTGGCATGTGAGGAGTCGCGCTGCGACGCCCGAGTGCGCGAATTTCGGTTCATTCTGTATATCTAACTCGCGAAACAATCCACGTACCGGTCCTGTTGAACATAGAAGCACAGTTTCCGATTATGGAGTCCTGCAACTTCAAGCGATTGTCCTTGTGCCTCATGTAGCGAAATTGAAACAAACGGGGAACTGCAGACATCTAATTTCAAACATAAATACAGGAAGGGATGATTTGAATCCGAGAAATGAATACTACTACGCCCGCGACATGTAAAGTCGTGTGGTGGCTTCAATAATATTCGGCATCAGTTTCTGGACAGGGTCATGTTCCGTTGCAGAGGGAAGGGAGATTCATATTCCTGAGAAAGATAATCGGTGCCACAATCGTCCGCTCAGATGTTAGAGGGGTACTCCAGGAGACTCCACGTTGTTCGAAAGCTATGTCGTGTAGTTGACAGCCTCATCTATATCGTGTCAGTAGATGTGTACAGTACATTTGTAGAGCACCAGACAATTCTAGTAAATGATGCTTGTTGACGTCGACAGCTTCATTTCTTGGAGCAAGAATAACTCTTTGACACAGCCATGCTTGATTGGTGAAATGCTGTGCCTAAATGTTACATTTCAGATCTCTTAGTGCCATTCCCATGTGGGTGGGGGCGGTAGAATAACACCCATGGTATCCCCTGCCTGTTGTAAGAGGAGACTAAAATGGGACCCAGGGAGCTTAACTTGGGAGCACTGTAGACTGTGGGGCCCTTAGCAGAGTCCTGGCATTGCTTCCACTTATGACAGGCTCCTCAATTCCATCTATCCTGCCCGACATCACTTGGTCAACTGACCCTGACGGTATTAGGTGTCGAGGCCTACATTCATTTTCATGCCCTTCATGGCCCTTGTCCTTTGACTTATACCTTCATTTTTTTGAAGAGTCAGATCTGATTAGTGTTATATAGAGGATGGTTGCCTAGCTGTACTTCTCTTAAAACAATCACAATCACCAAGGCTGTACCCAGGAGTATTTTTGTGGGGGTTATGTTTTTTCGGCAGGGTGGGAGTGGGGTGGGGGGCGAGGAGGGTGCTCCGAAAACAAAAGCTGCGAGCTATAAAATGCGCTGTGGATGGGGTGGTAGAAGACACTCATGGTAACCTCCACCTGTCGTAAGAGGTGACTAAAACGGACCTGGGGTTCTCAATTCGGAAGTGGGGGGTTGGTAACTTTGGTTCCCGTAGCTAGGTCTCACACTGCTTCCACTTAATTGCCACGCTCCTCACTTTCATCCTTTTTTCTATCCAACCACCCTTGGTCAGCACTTGTTCTCCTTCAACTCCAGCGTTATTAGCTTTGTACGGCCTAGGAATTCTCATTTTTACCCCCTTCGTCGACCTGCCCTTTCTTTTGCCGATATGTTCATTTTTCAAAGGTTGGGCATCTTCCACATTCCTTTTGATTAGTGTATTTGGAGGCTGGTTACTACTACTAATAATAATAATAATAATAATAATAATAATAATAATAATAATAATAATAATAGCCTATGGAGTCCAGAGGCATAATGGATCTTTCAAGGAGATGCTCTATAGGTAGTCTACACATTTGTGAGGATTGATCTCCACCTAAGATGAATTCTAATTTTCAAGATGGTGCAAACACCCAAGCCCTGAACCAGAGGAATTAACCAATGAACATTAAAAACTCTGACCAGTCAGGAATTGAAACCAGAACTCCTTCGATCAAAGACCAGTATAACTGTTTAGCTATGGAGCCAGACAAAACTCCTTTTACCCTGAGGTGGTAGAGCTCTTTCCAGATACAGCCTGGTGGAGGTGAGATACTTGTCATTTTAACCTCAAACCAGCCATCCTGCCATTCTTAAATATCTGGGAGTATCATCAATCGAACCTGGGTCTCTGATGGCAGCAACTAGTAGCACTAATAGTTATGCTACAAAGTGGATGTTGCACAGTTGAACTTGGTTTTAAAGCAATAACCACCACCATCAGCTAATAAAAACATTGTATTTTTAGTTATGAAATAGATTTAGTTATGAAATAGTTATGAAATAGTTTAGTTATGAAATAGATTTAGTCATGGCGGTCTAGACAGAGATCTGTCATTTGTTTAAAAATGGAGGAAACCACATTTTTTACACTAAAATTATTAAAAAGTTTACAGGTTTGATACATTAAAAAATCTTCTGAATGGTTATTAAAAATTATGCCTCCTGTGTGCCATATTTAGTAGTTTGTACTTGTTTATATATATGTGAATTCCATTAATTTACAACTTGCACTTAGATAATTTTTTGAACACTAGGGCCTACATTAAAAAACCTTTCTATTTTCGTAATATTTGAATTTGCAAAGTTGCCTATAGCCAAAATATTTCATTTACTACTATTAAAGTATATAATTTTTGCATTTGGGTAAAGTTGGTGAAATAGGGGGGTCAATTCACATTTTGACTCATTTATAACATTTTTACTTCATTCTTAAAGTCTGTGAGTTACAAATTATTTTTCCAAAATGTGTAGGGGGGGGGGGGACACACATTTTCCCTATGTACCAAAGGTTGTCTTTTGGCATAATATTGCAAGCAATAATTTTATATTTTTGAAAATTTAGTAGGTAATTTTTTTTTTAAGGGAAAGATTATACTTTCTGTTCATGTATAAGAAACTTTGGTAAGGAAAGGTTAATATTTCGTCAATTGCTGACACAAATGTAGGTCTACGAATTTTATGCAGCAAATGTAACTATTTAATTACATCTACTTACATATGTATATTGTTGCATAAAATCAATTAATCTTTGCACTCCAATAAACTATAATGCACATACATAAAACTTACAATAACCTTTCTTCTTTTATGACCACATAGGATCACTTTAGTCAGTCCATCGTTCAGGTCTCTTTGAAGGGATTGTTGGGGCTTTGCGGTCCTCCCAGTACTTTAGATGCTCCGATCTTCGTGCCCTTTCCTCAGTTGAAAATATGCGTGTTGGTTTGTTTTGTGCAAGAGTAAAGCGGAGGTTCGTATTCTTGAGTTTTGTATTCAATTTTGTTATTTGCGGTGTCTTCTGTTGTAAGGTCTATTTCCTTCAGATTCTCTTACTTCTCTGATCCATTTACATCCTGTTGTGGTATTTTTTGAGACTAGAATGTGTTGTACTAGTTGTTTCAGAAGTCTCGAATCCTGCATCCTCATATGTCCAAAGAATCCCAGTTTCCTCTTATGCATAGTATCTCTAATGGGTTCTAGCTCTTTGTACATGACTTTGTTAAGTATTATCCACCACTGTCCACCTTTCTGGTATTTTTTGTTGATGCAGGTTTTCAATCCTTTCAATTTTTAATTGTTTATTCAGGCGAAAGTGTTTCTACTGCATGTGTAACTTCCAGTTTTATAACTGTGTTGTAGTGTTTTATTTTTGCATTTATTTATAGACATTTCTTTTCGTAGATATCCCATGTTAATTTTTGTGCTTTAGCTAATCTATTTGTTCTAGTTTGGAGTGAGATTTTTTTCATTTAGGTTGTGTTATTACTTCTCCAAGATATTTAAAGTGAGTTACTATTTTGATTTTATTACCATTTATGGTAACTTCTTTCAGTTGTTGTTTTTTTTGGGGCATAATTTCTGTCTTTTAAATTTTTTGAAGTTCTAATATGTGGGTTTTTGCTTTTATGTCCACTGCTAGCAATGCTAAATCGTCAGTGAAACGCAGGCGATTTGTTTTGATTTTTTGGCCAATCTTTATTTTTGGGTGACATTTCCTAAACCATTCCCTCATTACCATTTCTAGAGCGCAATTAAATAATAGTGGTGAGAGCCCATCTCCCTGCCATAGTCCAGTTTTAATTTCAAACGTCACTGATGTTTCACCCCTAAACTTTACTTCTGATTTGGTGTTAGTGAGAGTCAATTTTATCATGTTTATTCATTTGGGGTGTAGTCCAAGGTGTCTTAAAATTTATTATAACTATTTATATAATATATATATATATATATAACTCATGAAATCATGCTCAAACTGTAATTATTAACAATTAGAAAGTTAACTGGCAGTCAGAATGTGATGGTGATACTTTTGATGTCCGAATACGATTTTAAACGAACAAACTTTTCTCCATTTTTTTTTTCTTTCATTTATTTACTTCAAAGGTGACCCTAACTGTAGGGAAAACAAAACTAATTTAAATGTGTATGCCAGGAGAAAGGTACCCCACACCTATTGGGTTTTCTTCAGGCTAGATTTCCTTTGCGAGCATTTATTTTCCTGCTTCGGAGTCAGATTGGCCTTGTGTTAATTGGCTGACACAAGTAAAGGTTTTACAAAATGCAGTTATTCTCAGGAAAATTCAAAATGTTTAGTGACCATCACAAACTATTTAACAATAATTTTCTATTTATAAGCAAGAATGCAGACAACCATTCTGGATGACATCTAGTAGGACACTGGGAAACTTGAGACAAAAAACTGAATATTTTGTCAACAAATTTTATATTTGAATTCTTTGCTATAAATTATCAAAAATTCTTAATGTTTATTTCAGACTCTTAATTATATTTAAAAGTCCAGCTGCCTGGATGAATTGTGCATATTGGTGTAGGACCCCAGGTCCATTTCAAGGATGGGCTGAGGATATTAACCAAGTTTGGTCAATTCTTCTAGCTCGGAGACAGTGTTTGTGATCATCCTTCCCCTACTCAAAACATATCAAACTACTAAACTTCACAGAAACATGCAACAACAAATAAATACCCACCACATACCGGTAGTTAGCTTCAGGAAGGGCATCTGGCATCTGTAAAACAGGGTTTAATCACTTTAGTACCGATCCCAGATAACTGGGAAAAGGCCAGGAAAATAGAAGAATCTCTTATGTTTCAGATATCTGTATATGAAATTGATCCACATGAACTGATAACAAATGTCAAAAAGTGAAGACTACCAAAAGTTTCTATGCATATAACCATTTCGTTTTCAATTTTCTGTGTTTGTACGATGCTAATAAGACCAAGTAAAATAGGTTAGACAAAAATAACTTGGTCTGGAGTATAAATAATTGAATGATAGTGCAAAGTTTATTAAAAAAAAAAATTTACCGTGCTCGATAACTGCAGTCGCTTAAGTACGGCCAGTATCCAGTATTCAGGAGATAGTAGGTTCGAACCCCACTGTTGGCAGCCCTGAAAAGGTTTTCCATGGTTTCCCCACTTTCACACTAGGCAAATGCTGGGGCTGTACCATAATGCCACAGCTGCTTCCTTCCCACTCCTGGCCCTTTCCTGTCCCATCGTCGCCGTAAGACCTATCTGTGTTGGTGCGACGTAATACAACTAGCAAAAAAAAGAAATTTAACCTATCAAACTGCACCATCTTCAAAGGTTTATCTATGAATATGTATTTAACAAATTTACTTAAAGAAATTAATTAAAATTATTTTGGTGAGATTTGGTTGTTTTTAACCTTTGAAGATGCAGTTTTATAGGTTAAATTAAATTAAATTAGTTTTTGTTTTTAAGGAAATATTGTGGATCAGAGGTGTAGGAAGCGTGAGGGGTGAATGGGTGGCCAAGGAATTAAGTAGAGCATAATTTAACACAACAAATTTGAAATTTTATTTCATTTTTTCTATGAACTTAAAACTGATAAATGGAATATCTGAATAAATAACCACCATATGATGAGCTCATCAACTCTAACAATAGCAATGACTTAAAGTCAAAAATTCAGGTACCAAACCTGAGAGAATTACAAATGCCAATTTACAAAGAAAAGGGCTGGATCGCTCTTGGCCGTTACAAGCTTTGCAAGAAAAAGATTTGCTCTTATCCTTCATACTATAAGGGAGTCTGTGCTCCAACTATATCACAGTCCAGCCTCGCAGAGGCATCAGTTTCTAATAGCACACTTACAACCCATCGGTTGTCCTTAAAGTATTTACATAAGGTAGCCCTGAGGTGGGCTTATCTATTGCTCAGCAGTATAGAACATTTTGTTCCTCAAGGGAACTTCACACCAGAAACAATTACTAAATAAACGGGGGCATGAGAGCCCATATTAAATGGCCTTAATGTAAAAAGAAAAGTTTGGTTGAGACTGGCCACAAACAAAATGCAAGGAGAAGAAACACCCACACTCCTTCTAGAAATACTTGAAACCCTAAGTGGGCTTATGGCCCAATGAAACAGACGCTTTACACTGGGGTAAATAAATGAGAAGCATTAAAAACCAGAAGTGTATTAAGAATTTTAGAGGTTTTAGAAATTTGTTACCCCATACAAAGTTAAAAGGGAATCAGAGGGTAATCACACTTTGTTCCCTTACATTATATATTTTCCAGTAGGGAATAGAACAGAATCCCCAGACTGGCTGAAATTTCTACATTTAAACCATCAAATATAGAAAATTTACATGAAATAAGAGGTTGAAACCTTCCCCTCAAGTTATCTGCAGGAGGTTGCTTATAAAAATTCTGCCATTTCCTTGCTTTCTGGGTCTTCTGAATGCTGCCCGCGGCCTCCGCCTCTACCAGAAAACGCAGCACTCAATAAATTGGAGCAAGAAGACAATACTAAAGCGCCCAGCTTTTATAGTATTTTTGAGGGGAAGATTCCAGAACTCTTTACTGATAGGCTGGATTCCAGTACATACCCCCAATTATAATTGGCTAGAGAAAATATTTACAAAATTCTGATAGGTTGATTGATATTGAAGAAGGAACCAGCAGAAGTGTTGACAACTTTGAGCTTCAAAAACTAAGGTTAGCTAACTGTGAAAATATGCATTTCTCAATAAATAAATTAGTTTGACCTGCTTGAAGCAGCAATTAAACCCATGATAGACATCTAATGGTTGAAAACCCAAGTATCTTGTATATCAGTTCAAGGTAGATTACCTAGGTGGCCTTACAGGTCAGTTTAATTGGCCGGAGAAGGTGAACTGCCGGTACAGTTTAATGTTCCAAAGTCATCTCTAAATGGCAGTCATCTCTAAATTATTCATCAGTGTAATATTGGTTAGGAAACTTGATTAGGCACATGGATTAATTACAAAACTTCCCTCAGTGGAAGGTTGCCACAGTGGACAAAGCACAATGAAACATGAAATTATAATTTTGGTTTATAACAATTTTGTTGATTACGTTATGCTCATAATGTCTTTAAACTAGAAGTTATGTGTAGCAATGATTTCTCAGTAATGAAATAGAACCTTGAAAAGCTAACAAAGATATAGTTTGTAATTCTGGAACCTGTAAATTAAACTGCTTCTAAAAAATCACTGAATCGGGGAATAGTCCCTCAAGCTCTTATGACTTTAATGTCCTTCAATCCATATTTATCTTTAAATAGTTTCTTTTTATCTTTAAATTTAATAAATTATGGTCAGTTCATAGGTAAGCTTTTGCCTATCAGCATCTTTTGGCTGGTCTGTGGAGATATCAAAACAAACTGCAGGGTGTATTATCACATACCCTCTGATTCCTTGTAGGGTATGTCAATTCTCCTACTGGTACCATTATTGGCAAGTCCGGATACCTATAATTTTTCTTTCTGAGGGAATTTATTATAAAGGACCAAATCTTGTTACATCTGGAAATCTGCAGGATCTCTCAATGAGGGAAAGGTCCCAAAATTGTTCCGTAACCGCTCTGCAGGGGGAGTTCTAATTGCAGCCAAGCCAGAATGTAATCCAACTCGAGTTCATCACCTGGAGACATCAGTCGAAGCACTGTGGGTGGAAGTGGCGTGCAACAAACGCAAATTCCTTATTGGATCAATTTATCGCGCCCCTAAGTCGCCGCCGGAAATGAACGATGAACTAATCCTCTCTCTCGAGCGTGTGCAACATGTACAACAAAATTACGATGCCATTTATATTGTCGGTGATTTCAACTTAGAAATTAAGTGGTCCAGAAATGCTGCACCTGTTCCAAATAACCCCCTCGCCAATAAATTCCTTTCCGCTTTCTATGATTTATTCCTTCATCAATTAATGTTCGAAGCCACGTGTATTACGCAAACAACACGTTCAACCCTTGATCTTTTCCTAAGTAATATACCACAGTCCGTCCAATCTCTTAATACTATTCCTGGATTCTGTGACCATCAGGCAATCCTCGCAACACTGACCCATATAAAACCATCCCCCAAACTCCATACCAGAACAGTTTATAATATTTCCCGAACAAACTGGAACGATCTATCCACTTTACTATCCAACCGCCTCCCCGTTCTCACCTCAGATTTCAGCGGCAGTACTGACATAAACAAGATATGGAACGACTGGAAGAAATTTTTCTTTCAATGCGTAGAAGAAACCACACCAACAGTAAATATAACCAGCAGACGGAAATCTCCATGGATTACCAAGGAGATAATGCGAGAAATTCGAAGAAGGGACCGCCTGTACCAGAAATGGAAAAGAAATCCAACCGATTATGAGTGGGAGAAATACAGGCAGGCTAGGAACAAGGCTAAACAATCTATCAGAGATTCTTACGATTCTTACATCCACAGTCTCAACACCAACTCCAAGGAACTCTGGGCTCTTCTCAGAAGTAAAGGTTGCAACAGAGCTCCATCTGTATTTAAACATAACGGTACGGCAGTCTCCACACCACAAGAAATTGCAGACACCTTCAACAGGAAATTTAAAAGTAACTTCTCCGTCCCTACTGAGGAAGAGAACATGCTATATTCAAGGACAACATCTACCCCTCTCTTCCCTCTAACCAACCTGTATTTCTCAACGACCGGGCCGGACCGAGTGCCAGCAAGAATTCTCAAGAATTGTGCAGTCGCCTTGGCGCCCTCGCTTTGCGCTCTCTTCAACTATTCCATTAATACCGGGTCTGTACCTTTGGAGTGGAAAGAAGCCAACGTAGTGCCAGTTTTCAAAGATGGAGATAAGGAAAACGTAGATGATTACCGCCCAGTTTCTATAACATCAGGGGTCTGTAAATGTATGGAACGTCTAGTTGCTAAATGTATGTTGGTTTTTCTCAAGGAGAGAAACCTGCTGAACTCAAACCAGCACGGCTTCATTCCGGGAAAATCCTGCACAACACTTCTAACAAAAGTCATTGATGACTGGCAGTTCTCTTTGGAGCAAACTGATGTCTCACAAATAGACTGTGTGACTCTGGACTGGAGCAAAGCTTTTGACCAGTTGTCACATCAAAGACTTCTGTTAAAACTTAGCAACTACGGCATTCAGGGTAAACTGCTGTCATGGTTGAGGTCATATTTGGTGGGTCGAACAAAATGTGTTGTGTACGGAGGAGCCAAATCAGACCAAACCACAATTACTTCTGGAGTAATTCAGGGCAGTGTGATAGGGCCCCTCCTGTACACGATTTATGCTCTCGACTTACCGGATTGTGTAAATTCGACCATGGCGCAGTATGCCGATGACAGTCATTTACAGAGCCATGAAAAACAGTGATGATATTGTACAATTCCAATCGGATCTGGATAGTATAGCTCTGTGGTGTGAGGTAAATAGATTGTATATAAATATTAAGAAGTGTAAATATATAAGACTAAGCAGAGCTAAACAACCACTCCAGAACCAACCTACTCTATGTGGAATCCAACTGCCGACTTCTAACTCCATCAGACTGCTCGGTATTCACATTACGGACAATCTGAAATGGAATAAACACGTGGAGGAAGTGAGGTGTAAGGCATACCGGGCGCTAGGTTTCGTCCGTAGATGTCTCTCGGGAGGAAGAAGTAAAGCCCTACGAACGGCTTATATTTCCCTTGTGCGGCCCATACTATTATATGGCCTTCCTTCCTGGCATCCAACTACAACAGAAAATATGAGGAAACTAGAAGGTATCCAGCGACGAGCAGAACGTTTAATTAACAAACACATCCCCTTAAACACAGCCAGGTCATTGCCACCAGTGAACTCGTTATGTACACAAATAGATGTAGCCTTCCTTAGGAAATCCCTGACAGATAACACACACCTCTTCCCTTTCCACCGCCTGCAGCTCAATTACCGCTCTGTTAAAAGAGGCCAAGGAGTTACTCTTGTCCCTCCCTTCGCTAGAACAACCTCATATTTAAATGGGTTTTACTCAAGGGCTGCTCGTACGTGGAACCTTATACCATCTGAGGTAAAGCTACTTCCTCTTCCTCACTTCCTCCGCGAAGTAAAGAAAATGTATATGTAAATATAAACCTATATGTGATGTATATAACTTGTATAAATTAGAATTGCAAGAAGGATGGGTGCAAGTACAGGTGTATGTGGGCGAATGTGTATGCGTGCGCGTGCGCGTGTGTGAGTGGTTGTGAATGAGTGTGTATACAGGGGTCTGAGTGAGAGTATAAATGGCTGGGTGTTCTTACTCTAATATTTTCAGGATAAATCAAGATAATTATTATTCTAAGGGTACAGTGTTTGTAGTGTAAATATGTAAATTTAAAATTGTCTACATAAGTTTGTATGTAAATATTCAGTAGAGTTTATGTACACATGTGGAGATGGAGGCACTTCCGTGTATGTGGGGCTTGCCCTTTCTCCATCTACCACCCCTAAATTGTACATGTACAATTTAAGGAAAATAAATAATAATAATAATAATAATAATAATAATAATAATAATAATAATAATAATAATAATAATAATAATAATAAAATGTGAGAGTGTTTCTACCTCTCTTCGGCAATTCCAACAGAGATTTCCATTCTGGGACCTGCCAGGAATACATCGAACAGTTCACCCATTAGCAATAATTTTTATTCCCTTATGCCATTCACAGACTGATAAACCAGTATGTCTAACCCAGTTATTTGTGGATTTATATTGTTCAAATAGCACCACACCTTTTCCTTCCTGAGGTAATTTAAACCATCTCTTGAATTCATAGTTTCTAAGCTCTGCTCTGATGTTGGAAGCTGAAAGGGAGTATGTTTATCAAAAAGATGTTCTTGTTCCTCTAACCCAACCTCTGAGACACTTGTTGTTTTCTTTAATGACATTTCTTTTTGCAGATACATATGGGTTCCTTTCCAGTGCAAGCTATTTACAAGTACTGATATGTTGTAGTTTTGATACCCAAGATGTGAAAAAACAAAAAAAAAAAAAAAAAAAAAAAACCTTTAACATTCTCTCTAGAATAAACCATGACATCAGGTGTGTCAGCTGGAAGTTGTATTATTTCTTTAGCTGCATTCTTGATTAGCTCGTCTATATCAGATAGAAAACCTGTAGGAATCAGTTCTGGACGAGTTGTTTGGGAAGGATATAAGAGTTGGTGATACAGAGGAATTTAGTATGTGAAATATTTGGTCAGACTGTGCAGTAAGAGCAAAGATGTGAGTATATCTAATTTAGAATTAAGGTAGTTAATTTCAGAGGGTCCATTATATGCAAACTCACTCATGAAATACACTCAAAGATAACTGATTTCTTCTCAGGTTTTAAGGACTGGAATAATATTGGCATCAGATGTGTACAATGGATCTTCGAATTGTTCAACGTTGTTAATGTTAATACAGACAGACTTGTTCGCATTAACTGATAAGCTTATTTCTTGAAATCATTCAATTGTGGTTTCTGGTTAATTCCAGTGCAGATTCTATACATTCACCAATAAGTGTCATCAGCAAAACCCATGAAAGAAAGATTAGATATGTGGGATGTTGAGGGAAAGCAATAATGTTTTGATAGTGTTTCCTCAGTTAACTCTTCTAACATGGTCTGTTGCAAAGTTATACAAAACTGGAGACAGTGGTGATCCTTGCAGCACACCTCTTGTGTGAATTGGTTTAGATCTTCCACTGGCAGTTTGAATGTGTTTGATTTGCTTCCTGCAAAGCCATTAAAACATTGGTAGGTTTCAACGGTATTCCATGAAAATAGTGTTTTCCGATGGTGATTGTGTCCAATGTTGTCAAATGGTTTTGTGATGTCTAATAGGACAGTATGTGCACCCTTCATTTTAGATTTCACTTCAGAAAGAATGGCAGAAAAAGAGGTGTTAATATGTATTGATATAGATGTTGATTCCCATAGGGAACCTGAAATATTTGTCCCGAATGAGTCAATTTATAATACCAATATAAATGGTCCGTTATTGGACATTATAAATTTTCCAGCTAACTCATTCCTGGTTGCCAGCGTTTCACTCCAGTGTGCTAAGTTGGGCTCATCAGTTGGTAAATAGCACAACCACCAAGACGCATGGCTAGCACATACCGTGGAGGCCACTGCGTTGGCTATTTGGAGCAAACGGCAGTACCAAAGCACTATGTGTGCCGGGCGATGGTATGAAACCACTCTGATCTTGATTAGACAATATAATTCCTAATATGAGAAGAAAATATTTCCTCAATGACACGGTGAACAATAGAACAGATTGAGATTGGGTGCCAATTTCAAACTTGTGTTGGGTCACCTTGTTTGAGTATAAGAATAGTTCAGTATTTTTGAAACAATCGGGAACTTTCTCGATACTGAGCATTCTGGAAGCAATAGCAGCTGTGATGTAAGCTATCTCGTCCTTGATCGCACGCACTAATACATGGCCTGGTCCAGCTGCTGTGTGCTCCACAATTTTATGTATTGCTTTAGCCACCTCTTCTATACTAATCCTGCAGTCAAATGTATCATTTATAAACAATTTGTCCTGATCATTTACTTTAGAAGCATACAAATCATGCTCAGGAATATTGGTCACAGGAAATACTAGAAAAATGACTGTATTTCATTAAGGTCAATAGTCCAGGAAATAGCCTGTTTTCCATGTCCTTTGTACAGCTGAGGATGACTCAAAAATGCATCAAAACTAGTCCTGAATAAATTTAGAATGTTGTAATTACGTCTAGACAACATTATTGAATAGGTGGAACCTAAAAAGTTTAATCATTGTAAGTGCAGGAAATGTCATGTGATCTTTGCACAGAGTGAATTGCATTAAGATGTTGATTGTAATATTATTGAGTTAACTGGTATAAATACTTTTGTTTCCTTTTTTCCTGTTTTGGATGTTGCATGACTCCTGGTCAAATGTATATTAATACCCCTTCTGGTACAGGTCTTCCCACAGAGTTTACTGTCAATGCGATCAGCTGGCTCGCCAGATGATGTAGTCGGTGCCTCCTTGCTTGAAATCACTGATATGACAGCAGTGATAGTGGGGTTTTTTTTTTTTCCAGGGTCGCTCAGCCGGGCAACACGAGTACCATGGTGGCCGATCATAGCTATATCAGGACGTTTAACATTTATATAACAAAAGTTGAAAACTGGAAAAGAAGCTAGAAATGATAGTATTTCAGGGGATATACTAAAGACAATGGTTTGGGATATAGTACCATATTAGAAGTACTGTTTGCATGAATGAGTTCCACCAAATAAATGGAGAGTTGCTATAGTAGCCCCTTTGTATAAAGGAAAGGGCAAT
The DNA here is from genome assembly GCF_040414725.1 of Anabrus simplex. NCBI lineage: Eukaryota > Metazoa > Arthropoda > Insecta > Orthoptera > Tettigoniidae > Anabrus > Anabrus simplex. Next base: position 1,097,417,217 of record NC_090266.1, read on the forward strand.
AGGCATAAAGCTGAAAATTACAGGCCAGTCAGTTTGACATGCATTGCATGTAAGCTTTGGGAAAGCATTCTTTCTGATGTTTGCAAAATTAATAACTGGTTCGATAGAAGGCAGTTTGGGTTTAGGAAAGGTTATTCTGCTGAAGCTCAACTTGTAGGATTCCAGAAGATACTGTACCTCGGATTCAGGAGGTCAAATGGACTATATTGCAATTGACCTATCTAAGGCATTTGAAAGGGCAGATCATGGGAGACTACTGGCAAAAATGAGTCCAACTGAATTAAACAAGAGTGACTGAATGGGTGGCTATATTTCTAAAAAAATAGAACTCAGAGTAGATGAAGCTTTATCTGACCCTGTAATAAATAAGAGGGGGAATTCCTCAAGGCAGTATTATTTGACCTTTGTTTTCTTAAATATATACATATCAGTAAAGAAGTGGAATCAGAGATAAGGCTTTTTGCAGATGTTATATATATATATATATATATATATAAAATAGCTTGTCCTGACTGACTGACTGACTGACTGATTCATCATCGCCGAGCCAAAACTACTGGACATAAAGAAATGAAATTTTGGGCATAGATTCATATTAAGATGTAGGTGCTCGCTAAGAAAGGATATTTGGATATTCCTTCGCTAAGGGGGTGAAAAGGGGGTTGGAATTTTAAAATGAGTGTATCTATATCTCAAAACTTTGAAAGTTTACAGATGTAAAAATTGGTATTTTAGAATCTCCTTTAAAAATAAGGAAATACGTATTTTTTTGTTTTCAGAAAATCCCAATAGGAGGGGTGAAAAACGGTAAAAAATGGGGTTTGATGCCTTTAATCAGAATACCGGTACTTATATCTCAGAAACTGAAGATATTACAGACCTGAAAATTGGTACTTTTGATCTCTTTTAAAAATAAAGAAACACGTATTTTTTTGTTTTTGAAAAATCCAATTAATGGGAGGGTGAAAAGGGGGGTGAATTTTTAAAAACAGTGCATCTATATCTCAAAACTTTTAAAGTTTACAGATGTAAAAATAGGTATTTAGAATCTTCATTAAAAATAAAGAAACACGTATATTTTTGTTTTCGGAAAATCGCAATAGGAATCTTGAAAAGGGGTGAAAAAGGGGTTGAATGCCTTTAATGAGGCTACTTATATCTCAGAACCTGAAGATATTACAGACCTGAAAATTGGTATTTTGTATCTACTTTAAAAGTAAAGAAACACGTATTTTTTCGTTTTTGTAAAATCCAAATATTGGGGGGTGAAATGGGGGGGGGGTGAAATTTTTAAAATGAGTGTGTCTACATCTTAAAACTTTAAAATTTACAGATGTAAAAAATGGTAGCTAGAATCTCCTCTAAAAATAAAGGAACATGTATTTTTTTGTTTTCTGTAAATCCTAATATGAGGGGTGTAAAACGGTGAGAAATGGGTTGAATGCCTTTAATGTAAATGTAAGGAAACATAGGTGATTTGTTTTTGGAAACTCCACTTAAGGGGAACTCAAAAGGGGTGAAATTTTAAAATGAGAATTTTTACAGTATATCTAAAAAAACTTAACATGTTACAGAAGTGAAAAATGGTATTTTTTTACCTCTATTAAACATAACGAATCGTGTATTTTTAGTTTTCGGAAATACCTCTTGGGTGGTGGGGGGTGGGTAAAAGTGACTGAAAATGGTGTTGAATTCTTTTAATTAGGCTACTGATATCTCAAAAATGAAGATATTACAGACGTGAAATTTGATATTTGCAATCTGCTTTAAAAGTAAAGACGTATTCTCGGAAAATCCAATGAAGGGGGGGGGGGGTGAAAGAATTGAAAATTTAATTGACTTAATTGTATGAGAATGCGTACATCTAATAAAAACTAAAGTTGTTACAGACGTGAAAATTCGTATTTCGATCTCCTTTAAAAACAAAAAAAAAAAAAACAAAAAAAAAAACGCCTTTTGGTGGGGAAAACCATCTTGGAGGGTGGGAGTGTAAAGGAGTTGAATTCCTTTCATGAGGACACATAAATCAAAAACTGAAGAAGTTAGTCGTGATAATTGGTATTTAGAAGATATTTTACTATTAAAGAAACAAGTATTTTTGCGGGAAAATTCACTTAAGGGGGGGGGAGTAGTGTGAAATGAAGTGAAAAAAGTAAATTATTTTTATGGGGATACTTATATCTCAAAGCTGAAGGCAATAGACGTGAACATTGGTGTTTGGAATCACCTTTAAACATAAAGAAACAAGCCTTCTTGTAATTTTTTTTGTGGGGGTGGCGGGGTGAGGGTGGCGGTAAATAAACTTAACGGCTGTGGGGTGTAGAAGGAGGTGAGACCTATTAATTTTACTGTCCTTAATGTACTTATAAGTATCCTCCGTTGTTCAGGCGGCAGCGCGCCGGCCTCTCACAGCTGGGTTCCGTGGTTCAAATCCCGGTCACTCCATGTGACATTCGAGCTGGAAAAAACGGAGGCGGGACAGGTTTTTCTCCGGATACTCCGGTTTTCCCTGTCATCAGCCATTCCAGCAACACATAATAATAATAATAATAATAATAATAATAATAATAATAATAATAATAATGTTCCGGACCGTCGTCAAATGTGCGGACCGCGCTGGAAACGGCTCCTGGACGGGTAATGACTAAGAATGCAGTCCGGCCGCGGGTTCAGTCCCGCCAAAGCACCCAATATGACACCACGCCGGATCTTCTGAAGGATTTTATACATATTAAAATGATTATAGGAAAAGATGGCAAAGATTTACGGACCCAACTGACCGGGAGGAATACCTGAGCCTAGCCCGGGAAGTACGAAATCGATTCCTGGAAAGGAAGATTGAAAAATAGGAGGAAACGTGCAGTAATCTAATAGAAAACGAGTCAGATCGGGAATTTCGGTGGATTCTCGCAGAAAACGAGTCTGATCGCGAATTTCAGCGGATTATATATCTAAAACAATAAGCATTCAATTATAAATTTCAGTATAATACCGTAGCGAAGCACGGGTATCTTGCTAGTATATATATAAAATAGCTTGTCCTGACTGACTGATACATCATTGCCGAGCCAAAACTACTGGACATAATGAAATGAAATTTTGGGGATACATTCATATTAAGATGTAGGTGCTCGCTAAGAGAGGATTTTTGGATATTCTGTCGCTAAGGGGTTGAGAAAGTAGGGTGAAATTTCAAAATAAGTGTATCTATATCTCAAAACTTTAAAAGTTTACAAATGTAAAAATCGTTATTTAGAATCTTCTTTAAAAATAAGGAAACACGTATTTTTTTTGTTTTCAGAAAATCCTAAAAGGAGGGGTGAAAAAGGGTGAAAAGGGGGTTGAATGCCTTTAATCAGGACACCGGTACTTATATCTCAGAAACTGAAGATATTACAGACCTGAAAATTGATACTTTTGATCTCCATTAAAAATAAAGAACCACGTATTTTTTTGTTTTTGGAAAATCCCAATAGGAGGGGTGATAAGGGGTGAAAAATTGGTTGAATGCCTTTAATGAGTATACTTATATCTCAGACTAAAGATATTACAGACATGAAAATTGGTATTTGGGATGTACTTTAAAAATAAAGATACAGGTATCTTTTCGTTATTGGAAAATCCAAATAATGGTGAGGTGAAAAGGGGGGGTGAACTTTTAAAATTAGTGTGTCTACATCTTAAGACTTTAAAAGTTTACAGATGTAAAAATTGGTATTTAGAATCTCCTTTAAAACTAAAGGAACACGCATTTTTTTGTTTTCTGTAAATCCCAATAGGTGGGGTGTAAAAGCGTGAATAATGGTTTGAATGCATTTAATGAGGATACATATATCTCAGAAACTGAAGATATTACAGAACTGAAAATTTGTATATGGGATCTCCTTTAACAATCAAGAAACATGTATTTTTTGTTTTTGGAAAATCCAGTTAATGGCGGTTAAACAGGAATGACAAACTAGGGTGAATTTTTGAAAGATTATATCTACAGAATATCTGAGAAACGTAAAATGTTACAGACGTAGAAAGTGGGTATTTGGAATCTCCTGTAAGTGTAAGGAAACATATGTGATTTGTTTCTGGAAATTCCACTTAAGGGGAACTGAAAAGGGGTGAAATTTTAAAATAAGATTTTCTACAGTATATCTCAAAAACTTAACATGTTACAGAAGTGAAAAATGGTATTTTTTATCTCTATTAAAAAAAAAGAAACGTGTATTTATAGTTTTCGGAAATACCACTTGGGGGGGGGGGTAAATGTGACTGAAAATGGTGTTGAATTATTTTAATTATGCTACTGTTCTCTCAAAAATGAAGATGTTACAGACGTGAAATTTGACATTTGGAATCTCCTTTAAAAGTAAAGAAACATGTATTCTCGGAAAATCCAATGAATGGGGTGGGGGGGGGGAGGTGAAAGAATTTAAAATTGACTTAATTGTATGAGAAAACTTAGCCTACATCTAATAAAAACTAAAGTTGTTAGGGCCTAATGACATGAAAATTCGTATTTGGATCTCCTTTAAGAACAAAGAAAACCCGTTTTTGGGGGAATCATCTTGGGGGGGGGGGGGCGGGAGTTTAAAGGAGTTGAATTCCTTTCATGAGAACACAAAAAAAAAAAACTGAAGAAGTTAGAGTCGTGATAATTGGTATTTAGAAGATCCTTTACTATTACAGAAACAAGTATTTTTTGCCGGAAAATTCACTTGGGGGAGGGGGGGGGGAGGAGAAGTGTGAAAGTGAAAAAAAGTGAATTATTTATACCTCAAAACTGAAGGTAACAGACGTGAACATTAGTGATTGGAATCTTCTTTAAACGTAAAGAAACACGCCTTTTAGGTTTTTTTAGGGGGGGGGGGTAAATAAACGTAACGGAGGTGAGGTGTAAAAGAAGGTGAGACCAATTGATTTTACTGTTCATAATGTTTTTATAAGCGGCCTCCGTTGCTCAGGCGGCAGCATGCCGGCCTCTCACAGCTGGGTTCAATGGTTCAAATCCTGGTCTCTCCATGTGACATTCGTGCTGGTCAAAAGGGAGGCGGGACAGGTTTTTCTCCAGTTACTCCTGTTTTCCCTGTCATCATTCATTCCAGCAACACTGTCCAATATAGTTTAATTTCATTTGTCATTCATTAATCATTGTCCCAGAGGAGTTCAACAGGCTTCTGCAGCCGGCACAATTCCTATTGTCGCCGCTAGATGGGGGCTTCATTCCATTCCTGACCCTGTCGAATGACTGGAAACAGGCTGTAGATTTTCGATATACTTATTCCGATCATAAACCAATCATTTTTAATCTTTCCTGGGCTCGTTTTCAAGAGCCATCTTTTCCTTCGTAGAACGTTCTTAGATTACAGTAGATTCTCCTGGCATATAAATAAAAATTTAAAAACATTTGAAATAAACGATAGGAATGAGATTGACCGTCCAATTGTTCACCTCTATAATAAGGTCAATAATGCATGGAAGTATGTCATTCGTATCGCCAGAAATCCCGCACACTTGTCTACGCGCGACAGTAGTGCTGGTCACATTCTCAACAATGACAATGGCAGCAGATGTAATTTACCGCCAAGTAGCGGTCTTGCATCTTGCTGTGGGGTCCAGAACATCAATAATAATAATAATAATAATAATAATAATAATAATAATAATAATAATAATGATGATCTGGACCGTCGTCAAATGTCCTGGACGGGTAATGACTAAGAATGCAGTCCGGCCGCGGGTTCAGTACCGCCAAGGTACCCAAGATACCAAGCTGGATCTCCTGAACGATTTGATCCATATTAAAAATGCTTATAGGAAAAGATGGCAAAGATTTAGGGACCCAACTGACCGGGTGGAATAACTGGACCTTGCCCGGGAAGTACGAAATCGATTGATAGAAGGAAAGATTGAAAAATGGGAGGAAACTTGCCGTTATCTATTAGAAAACGAGTCAGATCGCGAATTTTGACGGATTCTCTCAGAAAACGAGTCAGATCGCGAATTACGGCGGATTATATATAAAATAATAAGCATTCAATTATAAATTTCAGTATAATACCGTAGCGAAGCATGGGTATCTTGCTAGTTCTGTATAGAGTAATAAAAAAAGTTCTGTTACAAGATTGTGAGAAACTGCAAAATGACGTTGATCATGTTGAGATGGACAGTAGGCAATGGTATGATGATAAATGGGTTTAAAAGTCAGGTTGCGAGTTTCACAAATAAACTCCTGTTTTAATTATTGTGTTGATGGGTGAGTTTCTTTTGGGGACCATTGTAAGTACCTAGGTGTTAATATAAGGAAAGATCTTCATTGGGGTAATCGCGTAAATGGGATTGTAAATAAAGGGTACAGATCTCTGCACATGGTTATGAGGGTATTTAAGGGTTGTAGTAAAGATGTAAAGGAGACGGCATATAAGTCTCTGGTAAGACCCCAACTAGTTTGGTTCCAGTGTATGTGGTCCTCTCCAGGATTACTTGATTAAAGAACTGGAAGAAATCTGAAGAAAAGGCAGCTCATTTGCTCTGGATGATTTCCGACAAAAGAGGAGCATTGCAAAAACGTTGCAAAGTTTGGGCTGGGAAGACTTGGAAGAAAGGAGACGAGCTGCTCGACTAAGTGGTATGTTACATGTTATAAACCTCATCACAGTTAACTCCCCCATCCTCTCCACCCTTCCATGCTCCTCCATTCCTTCCCCTCCGTGTTCACTACCACCTCTGCAGCACAGTTACAATGAGAGACTCAGAGCCAACAGAAGGGTGGCTACCAACTCGACGGTAGATAACAAGTAACAACTTTCAACAAACATGTAAGTCCACATCTATTCTAACTAACATAAAAAGAATTCTTTCCTTGTTCACCATCTTAATACTTCCTTTCCATCTCTTGCAGAGAACATTATCCCAGCATCTACTGGCATTTCTCGACAAGGTCTCTGACAATATTTCCTACTGGTACAAAGGGCCACTTCTACAATAATTCAACTGATGCTTCAGCTTCGCCTTTACGTGTATCTACCTTTGAATGTTTTACTACCTTCATGCTTAAGACTTGAGCAGCGGCCTTGAACATCTTGTATATATGACGTAAGTTTTTGTGCTTATGTATCGATATTCACATTTTATGTATCAATTTTAGTAACTAGCTAATCTTTTAGCTTCCATATATAATATTATATGTACTTTTGAAGATTATTTTAGGCTGAAGATGCTTTAAATTGAGAGCGAAACATGTCCCAAATAAGTGTTATTGTGTTTATGTAACCACTATAAGTGGAAATAAAGTATTGACTAGGTGGATTAAAGAACACCTTTATTATTTTTGAACTGTAAGTGGTATGTTCTGAGCCGTTAGTGGAGATGGTGTAAAATGACATTAGTAGATGAATAAGTTTGAGTGGTGTCTTGAAAATTAGGAAAGATCACAATATGAAGATAAAATTGGAATTCAGGAGGGCAAATTTGGGCAAATATTCATTTATAGGAAGGGGAGATAGAGATTGGAAAACTTAACCTAGGGAGACGTTCAATAAATATCCAATTTCTTTGCAGTCATTTAAGAAAAGGCTAGGAAAACAGATAGGGAATCTGCCACCTGGGTGACTGCCTTAAATGCAGATCAGTATTGACTGATATATAGTCTGATCCTATGGTTAGCTGGTTCAAGTCCTGTTTTTACCATCACAAAGTTGGCTGGTCTGGTAGGAGAGGTGATGGTATATAGTTTCTAATCACTTGAGTGCATGGCAAGAGCCTTGATTAAATTCCATATCTCTCCAGTTTTTTTAAGTGTGACCAGTATCCAGTATGTGGAAGATAGTGGGTTCCCCACTGTTGACAGTCCTGAAGATGGTTTTCTGTGGTTTCCCATTTTCACACCAGGCAAATGCTGGGCTGTCCCTTAAGGCCACGGCTGCTTACTTCCCACTCCTAGCCCTTTCCTGTCTCATCGTCGCCATAAGACCTATCTGAGTCGATGCGACGTAAAGAAACTTCTAAGTCGCCGCAAGAACAAGAGCAAGAACACTGTGGATGGCAATTCGTCCATTGGATAGGGGCATAAAGCCATGAGGAGACTCCTTGGTGTTATTTGATAGGAGTAGGAAAAGTGCACACACTGTTCACCCTATCCTTACCTCATCACACGAAGTGCAGGTCAGCCATGAGTGTCAAATAGAAACACGTACAATAGGTGAGCAGAACATGTCATAGCACGCTCTTGGCATTATGCCATATGCTATATTAGATAAATGTTGTGCTGAACAGCCATGTCGGAGTTAATAACACCAATTGCGGAAAATGATCACATTCAGACTAGATTCTATGAACAAATGTTTAATAACAAAAATTCAAAATTATTAAACACTTTTACAGAAAATATTCGTTAAAGCTATTTCTTAAATATTAGTGAAAAACTATTTCAACCCTTCTTCCTCATTTGAATATTGTAACACCAGTTAGACCACCTTTTAAAAAATATGCAGAGTTGTATAAAGGTACATCGTGTAACTTAGACAGCTATCTATAAGGTCTTTTAGTCGGACAAAATTTTCATAATGTACAGATATTTTTGGAGATAGGACTATGAGAAGGAATGCACAGTAGGATAAAAATGACAAGTTGGCATCTGAAGAGATTGAAACAGAAAACAGGGACTTGGATGCATGTGAAGACAATTACAGTATGTCTTCATGCACTCATGTCTTCAAATATATAGGCTCTGTCCTTACCAATTCTAATTTTCCATTTCTTCTCAGCTTCTGATGTGACCATTTCTGCTTCCCAGCTTTGTCATGTGGACAGGCATCAGCATTTGTTGGCAGGGGGAGTGTGTTGACTTCTCTTGCTTGGTCTTTCCCTTCAGTTGTAATAAAAGTATCCACTATGGAGCTTGAAAGCAAGATCACAGAATTTGCAGCTGAAGTTGGTCATTTGAATACTGTGGTTTCCTGAGCAGTAAGCACGTACCTTATGTGGAAGCTGGCTGGCTTTTTTTACCAACAATTGGAAACTGGTATCAAAAAATATGGGTGACAATGTGATGATAGGAATGCAAAAATACTTTGCCTCTTGTAAGAACATGACTGAAAATAATTTTGTGAGACAACAAAATCAATGATCTGCATTTAGGACTATAGCCCAGGTGGCATATCCCTATAAATTAACTAGTCTCTTCTTAGAAGTTTTCAAAGAACTTCTTAATATAAATTAATATTTTGCCAAATTTGTCCTTGAATTCCAATTTTATCTTCATATTATGACCTCTCCTACTTTAAAAAGTTCCACTCAAGCTTATTAATCTACTAATGTTGCTCCATGCCATCTCTCCACTGACAGCTCGGAACATACCACTTAATTTGAAATAAAAGATGGGAGGTTTCCACCTTTTCAATACATATTCTAATCACATTTTTGATTAAATTATATTGCCATCAAAAAATATTTTCAGGATATGTTTTGTCTCATTAAGATATCTTCAGCTGCTTATTTCTAGCATGGATTGAAATACATATATAGGCAATAAGAGTAGCCAAACACTTAAGATTCCTTAAAATGACAAACATGTACTGTGTGCACTACAATCAGAAAATAGTGCTTAAAACTACTGATTGGTCTTTAAAACAGAAAAACACATACATTCCTTATTGTACTTCTTAAATATCTACAGAAAGGAGTAATGAAAATAAAATAATCCTGCTGAAACTTTATGTAATAAAACACAGGCATATAGTGAGCAAAAGCTTACATTATTCCCTCCCTTCTCCTGGTCGTACATGATCTCTATCAGTCCGTTGTCTTTGGCCGACGCAGCAGGTCCACCTCATGATGTACAACAGTTGCCTCACATGAATGTACGCTTTTGCTCACTATATGCCTGTGTTTTATTACATAAAGTTTCAGTAGGGTTATCATTTTATTTTCAGAACTCCTTTCTGTAGGTATTGAAGAATCACAACCTGGCAGACGAATCTTTTGCAGTTAAATCTTTGGTAGTTATAACTTTAAATGATACGCCTTGTCACTAGACATTGTGACGTACCCACTTGGCCCACAGATGAATGACAAAATTATAACGTGGCGGGTCACTTTAATATTAAAATAAATAAATGATATGTCATTGTTTCTCCATAAACAGTATCCCAAGGGCGCCAGTCTTCAAGCTTATGGCTTGGAAACAAAAGTAGATAATTAATAATAATAATAATAATAATAATAATAATAATAATAATAATAATAATAATAATAATAATAATAATAATAATGCGTAATGAGACTCAAAAAACTCCCAGGGGTGAGGTGAACGGAACACAAATCATTAAGTACACTAACTTGGAATTTAAGGATCATTAATAATCATTTCATAAAATACAAATTAGAACAGCTATTTATTAAGATGAAAAACGTGACGTAACGGCGTTTTAACAACATCTGAACTTACGGAAGCAAAAGAAAAATTGAATGAAATTAATTTTAAAAATGAACTGTTGCACGAAGACTTGCAGTAACTTATGCCATAAGCTCACCATATGTAGACTCTGTTATCTTGAAGCTGATGATATGTGGATCTCGTACCGGCTGCCTTCTCTGTTGTTGGATTCCAGTCCTACTTCTACATTTCCTGTCCTTAACACTTCCTACTGTACTCCTTACATAAAGTCGTAATGAGTCCTAATTTTAAGTGCAAAACCACCATGGGTTATGTTCATGGAGAGAATACATTCGTATTCTTCCGTATTACGGAACAGTAGCGTAGCTAAATTCATAATAAGAGCTCTCCTGCCCTATACTAGTCAAAGCCGGTCTCCCGTTGACTACCTCTCGTCATTGAGATAAGTCCCAATGAGAGTAACTTTTGAGTAGAATATACTCAGATGCGAAGTGAACTAAGTTAAAATCTTCTCCGATGTGTAGACGTAGAATCGTAGTAAGAGTATGAATAAGAATCTAAATGAGAATCTGAATGTCTCCTCCAGCTCTTGTCGGTGGTATATATCGGTTCAAAAGTCTCCTTCCATCATCCATATCACATGGTCCAGTAAGATTCGAGGTCTCATCCCTTCTCCGATGTATAGCTGTGCATCCATCACGTTGCTTCATTACGTTCATTCACATAGGCTGAACTTTCCCGCTGAAATAAAGCGTCCCGAAGCTGAGTTTGAAAAGTGGGTGTTAATAATATATCAACTGTCTCTTCATGAGGTGGAGAGGGTAATATCTCTCGTAACCTCGATGACGTACTTTTCCTGGAACTGGGCTGAAATTAGCCTGCTGACTCTGGTCACCTCACAACGGCTATTGGAAAATTTACTGCAAGTTATAAATATGCGTGATGTTGAAATACTTTACCCAATAATTTGTTCGTTCAAAATAGGTTATAGCCGCAATACAAAGAAATGAAATGATTGAAATGGATGATAAAAACCCTATATATACATACATATTAATTTAAAAATGACCTATCAGTGATTAAATATATACATCTTATCAATTAAATATATAGTTCAATAATTAAAAATATACAGTGATGTCCCAAACATCACAACATATGCATGTTAGACTATTTATTATTGGAATGCTCCATTCAACAAGGATTTGACGTACTAAAGGGCCAGTGTAAATTCCATCAAATGACATATGGACCACCACTTTTAACGAAGTATTTTATGCACAAATGGACTTGCTTGAAATATTGTTGTAGAGTATTAATATTGACACATGTTTAAGGACAAGCAAGAATGTCCAAGCTTAAGAACTCCAACCTTACTTATTTTAAGTAGAAGTAATATCTTCATAGTGATTGTATACATGCTAAGTGAATGTTATATTTCTGGCTGATGAAGGGAAAGGCAGCATTCCAAAACATGTAGCACATATAATTATGTAAATAATAAACGTGAGTTTATACCAGTGAGTCCTGACAAGGCGGACAAATACAAAATATATTTGTAGCAGTTAACACGGACCAATCAGACCAAATATGGTCAAAATCTTAGGTTCTGTTACACCTATAGCACAGTTTTACAAAACTGGCTAGTACACCATATAAATTAATTTAAAAGCACTAGCTAAAATATTTTTCCATTTTGACATTTTATACACTGTAATTTTGTTAAATTGTCCGTATGGCCCATGACTAGTTTTAAGTTAATTTTTGGCCTGGCATGTATAAAAGTTTACACAGCCCTGATCTATACAAATGCTCTTATAAAAAGACTGCAGACTTCTTTCCCATGGCAGTATCACCATGAATAACTGCTTCAACAGGATATGCTATTTAATGCTGATGACCAGGTGGTATGCCAGATCAGAGGATGTCTTAAAATGCAATGTGTGCAATCTTAATATAAAGTTGTAGAAAACACAGAAACATCTCCAGAAAAAGCAGAAACACTTGCTTTCAAAGGCAATAAGTTTCCTGCAAAATTATTAACTAGAGTAGAACGAATCGTCTCAAACTTATCTTAGCTACTCCTTAACATCGGACATCAATACAGACATCGATAACTGTTATAACTTAACACTAAGTTTATTAAATAAAAACATACACACAATTCAGTGTAAGATAAGACAGGCATAAAATCTATTGTACACATTGTTTGAATTCCTCTCAGAATTCGTAGTCATGGCCTTCTACTGGTACCTGTTAAGGTTCCTATGATCTAATTTCCTCCCACTTTCTTCGTCAAGGTTACCTCATAATTTGTACTGCCAACTGGAATGTATGTGACAATTCTCTCCAGTCACTCTTCAGTTGTGAGGCACTACAGTGGTGACGGCCACCTCTTAAACTGCTGGCTATTCTAATCTGCTTCTCCACTTCAGCAGTTGTTGAATCTGGGTAAAGTTCATCCATCATCCTCAAACAACCCATTAGCATCTCAGCAGATGAGAAAGCAGTTGCTGCTGATGGTGTAGTTCTCAGGGTCAGCAATAAATTTGTCAGTTCCCATTTCCAATTAGATGACTACAGTTTTTTAACTAGCTCTTCACTGTTTGTACACTGGCATTCATTAAAAACTTGTGGCCAGAAATATTAATTTCGGACAAGGAAATCTGTACAGACCCCCTGCGGGTGGGGGACACACATGTAGAATACACCCGCGGTATCCCCGGCCTGTCGTAAGAGGTGACTAAAAGGGGTGACCTAGGCGCGGACATGGATTGCGGTTGGATATTACGTGTTGACCTCCTGTGGATGGAAGGGGTTGAATACGTTCACAGGTAATCCCTGCCTGTCGTAGAAGGAGACTAAAAGGGTCATGTGGCCATGGTCCCCTATTTATTTTTTGAGGGTTTGTTGTAGACAGATTCCAAATTTTTGATGTGTGTGCTGCTCAGAGGTGGGCCTCTTACGTGTGGAATTATGCCCGAAAGCCCGCTTGTGAACACCCAGCGATCTTGCGGGTGGGAGAGTCGTGTACCCTTGCAGTAGTATCCACCTGACAACACAGGTCCCTGCACAGCCGAATACCAGGACATATTGTTTATTTTTTCGCTATACTTAGTACTCTGTATACGCTATGGGGTACGTGCTATTGCAGGTGACTGGAGGGAGTCCTAGTGCTCACTGCCTCAGTCATCCCATATTAGGCATTGTCCAACGTCGGACCCCAGGCAGTACCTGCTATGACCAGGTGGGTATTGCCTTGGCAGCTTTGTTCGGCTACAGAGACCCCTGATTGGAGTGGGTGGCATTTGGGGAGGACGATTTCAGGCATGGCTTTGAAACGGTCGCTCATCCCAAGGTCGTCCCCACCGAAATCTTTTACTTTTGCTTCCTACAGAGGTTCAACTCCCTGGGAACATGCACAGCGTGAAGGAATGGGATCCAGCTTCCCTAGGTTTCTGGTTGCCACCAGAACCGATGGGCACGATTTTGAGCTGGTCAAATCGATCCTCTTTAGTAGGCACATTGAAGGAGACTACGGCGAACTTGAGGACCTCAAGAAAATGCGCAACGGTAGTTTGCTTTTGAAGACTCGTACAGCACTGCAAGCCGATCAGTTGCTTAAGTGTGACCACTTTCGCGAAATCCCCGTCAAAGTGGAGGAGCACAAATCTTTGAATCTGGTTTGCAGAGTCATCTTTCACCGCGACCTTATTTTGAACACTGACGAAGAGTTGAAAGAAGACGGGAAGAACCGTGGCATGACACACATCCGGCGCATTAAGCGCAAGGTCAACAGTGAAGACGTTGCCACTCATGCCCTCATTGTCTCTCATCTTTGGATGTAGATGTTGATAATGATTAGGTTCATGAGCATCTTGTCGCTCATAACCTAACACTCTTTTTACAGTCCATATTATGGCACTGTTACAGTGGAATTGTAACTAACGGTTATGGCAGGCATCTTGCTGAGCTGCATCAGCTCATTAGTCAGCTTGCAGTGAGTATAGTCTGTATTCAGGAGACAAACTTCAGACTATACTAGACAGAATGATATTATGCTCACCGGGCGTCTGGTGGTGTGGGTATTTTTGTTCGTTCAGATACCTATAGCGAAGAGGTTCCTCTAAGAACCCCACTGGAAGCAGTTGTTGCGGAAACTGCTGCATGTCGCAGCAACAGTGTATAAAGTTTATTTTCCACTAGGTCAGCCTCCTAACATACATGATGTCACTGATCATATACATCAGCTTCCTCCTCTCTTTGCCGGGCTGAATGGCTCAGACATTTAAGGTGCTGGCCTTCTAACCCCAACTTGGCAGATTCGATCCTGGCTCAGTCCGGTGGTATTTGAAGGTGCTCAAATACGACAGCCTCGTGTCGGTAGATTTACTGGCACGTAAAAGAACTCCTGCGGGACTAAATTCCGGCACCTCGGCGTCTCCGAAGACCTTAAAAAGTCGTTAGTGGGACGTAAAACAAATAACTTTATTATTCCTCCTCCTCTCTTCCTTTTATTGGGAGATTTTAACGCTCATCACCCCACGTGGGGCTCTGAAACGCCTTGCCCCAAGGGAAGGGAGTTGGAAACATTAGTAACAGAGCTGAATTTATGTATTTTGAACACAGAAGAACCAACTCATTTCAGTGCACGTTACGGCACATACTCTCGCACAGACTTAAGTCTATGCAGCCGAGTGTTGGTTCCACTGTTTCGGTGGAATACACACGATCTCTGTGACAGTGACCATTTTCCCATTATTCTTAATTTGTTGTAACAGAAATTCAAGACTCCTCCTCGATGGAGTCTTGAACCTGCTCATTGGCCAAAATTCAGATCACTCGCTGTCTTTAAAGAGACCAGGCAGACTGCAGACGGCGATATAACTTATATAACAAGTTATCCTTGCTGCTGAGGAGTTCATTCCCTCCTTCTCGGGGACTCCTTGCCAAAAATTCGTTCCTTGGTGGAACAAAGAAACTGCAGCAGCTATCAAAGAACACTATCGTGCTCGTAAACTATATTGTAGGCAGCCTACTGTGGCCAACTTGGTAACATATAAAATACTCTGCACTAAGGCGCGAGTTCTTATTTGCCAAAGTAAGAAAGCTTCGTGGGAGAGATGTGTGTTGCCTATGATGTCACATACTCCATCTCAAGTGTGTACTAAAAATCCAAGGTTCGTCTTCTGTACCGGGAATTTCCATTGCAGGCAGTATCGTCGCTGAACCACTCTCGATTGCTAACCATCTAGCTAGTCATTTTGCAGATGTGTCTGGCTCCGGGAATTACCATTGTGTTTTCGTCGCTCTGAATTGGGAGGCAGAACGTCATCACCTTAGTTTTACCACTCAAGCTTCAGAGGACTATAATGTGCCCTTTACGGAGTGGAAACTCCGCAGCGCCTTGGCGCTTTGCAAGGACATGTCCCCAGGGCCAGACAATGTCCATAACCAGATGTTGAAACACCTTAGTGAGAACAGTCTATTATATCTCCTTAGTGTTCAATCGAATCTAGATAGAGGGTGAGTTTGTCTCAGTGGCGAGAGGGCATAGTCATTCCTGTCCTCAAGCCTGACAGAAATCCTAAGTATACAGGAAGCTATAGACCTATTTGTCTCAAATTGCTTGTGCAAGCTATTTGAGAGGATGGTAAATCGCAGACTTGTGTGGTGTCTGGAGAAACAACTTTTGTCTGAGTACCAATGTGGTTTTAGAGCCACTCGCTCGACCACTGACCACCTGGTACACCTGGAGAGTTCTATCCAGGATGCATTTCTCTGCAAACAGCATTTGGTGGCTGTTTTCTTTGACTTAGAAAAGGCCTATGACACCACATGGCGATATGGTATCCTTTCAGTCCTTCATCAGTGGAGATTCCAAGGTAACTTGCTGGTATTTATTGGGAATTTTTTGTCCATCTGCCTATTCCATGTCAGAGTTGGGAGGGCATATTCGCAATACCACATTCAAGAAAACAGAGTCCCACAGGGATTGGTACTTAGTCACTCTGTTTGCGATTGTCATAAATGGTATCGCTGCTGCTGGTTCAGCAGTAATACAGTCGCTATATGTGGATGATTTTGCTCTCCACTATAGCTCGCGTAATATGGCAGTCGCAGAGCGACAATAACAGCAAGCTATTAGGAGAGTGGAACAGTGGACCTTAAAACATGGCTTTCCACTTTGTCGGCACCATACTCTTCACCCACAACCTGAGCTTTGTTTAGGAAATGTCGTTCTTCTCGTTGTTGACACCCGATTTCTTGGGCTCCTTTTCGATAGCAAATTATCATGGGAGCCACAAGTGTTGCAGTTAAAAGTAGAATGTATCAAGAAGCTGAATATCTTGAAGTTTTTTAGCAGCACTAATTGGGGTGCTGACCGCACGGTGCTCCTGCGATTCTATAGGGCACATATTTTGTCCTGGCTAGACAACGGCAGTGCAGCATATGGCTCAGCAAGACAGTGTCATTGCAAAACTGAACAGCATCCTTCACACCGGGGTTAGGTTGGCAACAGGAGCTTTTCGTACAAGCCCCATTGTTAGCCTGTTAACTGAGTCTGGTGTGCTGCCTTTACACCTGAGGTGCCAGCAAATGCTTCTATCGTATGCTGTAAATTTGCGACAGATTCCACTTCACCCAAGCTATCCTTGCGTATTTAACGATGGAAACTGTTGGCTGTATGCTGCTTGTCCTCGAGCAACGCGGCCAGTTGGACTACGCTTCGATAGCAGTCACAGTTTGTTTCACATACCTTCTGTTCCTTGCCTTTTCAGACAACCAAGTGGGGTACCTCCGTGGGTAGTACGACGACCTGAAATAATCCTGGATCTGCATAATGGCCCGAAGGAAAACACGGACCCTTCGATTTATCGGAGGCTCTTTCTGTACATTGTTTGCCGGTATCCAGGTTCAGTCGTCATTTACACGGATGGCTTGAACAGACATGAAAATGGGCTGTATGTTCGTTGTCAACACTGACAGTGTTTCTTTTTGCTCTCTCGGAAACTTGAAGTGTGTACACAGCGGAGCTCTATGCTATCTGTAAAGCTCCGCGGTACGCACTGTCCGATGAGTGCCGACACTTTCTTCTGTGTACTGGCTCCTTGAGCTCGCTACAGTCTATTGATACCTGTTTCCCTCAGCACCCTCTGGTGCAGTGGATCCAGGACCTGCTGGCCGGGTGTTTAGATGCCGGCACCAGAATCAAGTTTATGTGGCTCCCAAGCCACATGGGTGTAGAGGGAAACGAGTTAGCAGATAAGACTGCCAAGGAGGCAGTAACACTGCCACCGTTGCCTTACACGGTTCAAGCAAGTGATATTCGCTCTCAGCTGCGACATCTGGTTATGTTCCATTGAGTGATGGAGTGGCAGGCCACTCCTCTTCCAAATAAGCTGAGAGCGATAAAAGGTACAATGAAGGTATGGAGGACTTCCCCTCAGGCTTCTCGGAGGGAAGCAGTGGTATTATGTCTTCTTCGGATCGGCCAAGGTATCCTGATGCACTCCCACCTATTGAAAGGAGAACCCCCCCTCTGGTGTGTACTTGTGATCATCTTACCATGGTACACGTCCTTACGGTGTGCGTGGACCTGATTGGTCTGCGCCGTAGCCTAAAACTCCCAAGTACCATCTCCCTCATCCTGCGCGATGACGAACAGTCAGCAGACCTCGTCATCCCCTTTATGAGGGATAGTGGTCTTCTTTATCGCGTATAATTTCCTTTGTCTTAGTGTATTTGTGTTAACTGCGCTTTTATCCCTTTGACTCTATTTTAGTTTGTGTTTGCGTATTTTAATGTGTTATTTTAACATCTGACATGAATTTTATATATTTACATCCAGGCAATGTCTTATTCCATTATCACCTATTTTCTATACTTTTATTAGAAAATAAGGCATTGTGAATTAGATCCACTGATTGTTTTAAACTCTAGTCAGTGGACATATTTTAACGTTTTGTTGTCTCATGTCGTCAATTTCATACCATTAGGGGCCGATGACCTTAGATGTTAGGCCCCTTTAAACAAGAATCAATTAAATTTAAATCTCTGCACATACCTATTTGCTCAGACTCTGGTTGTAATGATATAATGTAAGAGCATCAATGTACGATAAATCTTTGCTTGATAGGAGCCACTAACAAGCGGAGTATTGCTTATGTACTCTAGTTTTACCATAAACTGAGAAAAGTATTGCTTTCTTCTTCACCTCAGAAGTAATATAGTTTGCTTCAAAATAGAATTCTAGTTGTTGTGCATGAATCTTCCATGATTCAGATGAGCCTTTTATGAATTCACTGAAAGAACAAACTGAACCAGTAATAACCTGCATCTGAGGCCCATTGATCCTTTCAGGATAAGATTTGATAATTTTTCTTACAATCTTGCATTCTTGTCACTCATATTAAACCTGGTGTAAGATCACACACACACACACACACACACACACACACACACACACACACACACAGTGAGTTTCAAACCTCTCAGAATTCATAGTCATGGTCTTCTAGGTTACTGGTTCCTGTTAAGGCTTCTTCTCTGACAGATAACATCTCAAAATTTAACAGAACTATGGTTAAAATAAGCTCAATAATGAAACTGTCTTGAGTTTAGAGAAATTACTATCCATTTTAGCCAGACCAGTTCTCTTGTACAAGAGTGAACCTTGGACAATCAGGAAGAGACTGAGGTCTATTGCTACAAATGATACATTCTTCGTCTTCGTGTTTCAATTCCTCGTAGCAATGTATAATCATCTCTTGACCTGATTTTTGTCAAGGACATAACGTTGCTTTTCTTTTCGGAGGAGTTCTTGCAGATTTTTCTTGCTTTTAGGCATCCTAATTGAATTCTATATGCAAGTATTGAATGAAATAAGATGGTCATTAATTAAATGCTGTGTTCATTTCACACAGTGTTATGGCATGTTCGAACAATGCATTTAATAATTCTACTTACCTGGTATTATCCAAACAGTCTTACAATCCCACAAAAAAAGAAAATATGCTTCAATTATAACCACAAATATATTACTAGTGACTTTAACAGTATTGCAGTGGCAATATGTAATTCTGATAAAAACCATGACTGTTTAGTGCCAATGTGCCAGATTAACAGTAACTGTAAGAAGTATCAGCAAGTAAGATCCCTAAACTGTGTGGTTAGAGACACTGAATCAAACACAACAGTTAGAAAATAACAGCTATAAATCACAACCTTCAGCATTATCAGGGTAGAAAGAGTAAGGTTTGCACCCTTAGTGCATACATGCTCAGGAGTATAAACTAGAATTACTACTGCAGAGATGAGATTCACCAGGGTACATACAATGGGACATAAAAGGAATGAGGAAGTAGTGAAACAACTGAAGGTAGAACCTTTGTTAATGTGCCTAATACCTATTGTACACAAATTTTCTTTCAATTCATTACTTAACAAGAAAAGTTGTCAAATCCTGTGAAATATTGTTCAACATTGCTGAAGGTTTAACAAGATTTGAAAAAATTTGGCAAGGTTTGATAGCATTTTGTTTTACTATAGAAGAAAGGCAAACAGCAGTTGTGGTTCTTGGGGGATACATTCTTAAAAGAAAGAGAAGTGCGCAATAAACCATAATTGATGTTCGGTTTTACTCTAGGCATATTAGATGGCAGAGTAAATGGAATCTCTTGGGTGTCAGGCTGAATTCTAATGAATTTTGTAGGGTAAACACCAAATGTTACCAAGAGATCTTCACATGCAGACATGGAGTGCTGAATGGACTTCTTTTGGAAGGAATCTTCAACATAATTTTTGCAATGTATTGACTGCTGTATCAGTTGCAGAGGTGAGAAGCAAAAGGGCTTCTGTCCATTTGGTTAATCCATGAACCTACTACGCTGGCGTAGCAGGGGGAGAGGTGATACTCCCACGTGGCGTGTCCCAGGTGGCGGATAGGGGGGTCCTAACCGGCTTGCCGGCGGACTTAAGGGAAATAAAATACCTCCCGTGGACCAAACTCACAACCCCCTGTGGGTGGGGGATGCAGACGAATACACCCATGGTATCCTCTGCCTGTTATAAGAGGCAACTACAAGGGGTGACCAAGGGATGATTGTGTTAGAACCATGAAACTACTTGTGATTAGTACCACCATGCGAGGAACACCATGGGTCGCTTTTCCTTACGCGTAGTACCACAATGTTAGGTACCAAATAAGTTTGTGATTAGTAGCACGCAGGAGCACCGTGTGGTCAGCCCCCCCCCCCCCTTAGAGTGCACTGTCAGCTTTTACAGTACCTGTGCTTAGTGCCACTATGAGACACCATGGTTCTGGCTTGCCTATGATTAGTAACCACTATATGAGGAACACCAGGGGATAGTAAGAGTCCCTGTGGTTAGTACACTTATGTGATGAACACCATAGGTTTGCATTGCCAGTAAATGGCGCCACAATGTGCGAAACACCATAGGTCTGTATTTCATGTGCGAATTTTATTACCTGTGAGTAAAACCATAACGTGTGGAATACGGAGTCTACACTACTTTTGGTTAGTACCGCACCATGACAAATACCATGGTTCTACTTTCATAGCAATAAGTACCATTATGAGGGGCCGATGACTTGGATTTTGGACTCCTTTAGACTGCAAGCATCGATTCAGTATAGTGCTTTAGAAGCAGTCCCTTGGTCAGCAATACTATTGAGTTTCTCGGTCTGGTATTTTATTGGTTGGCGTAGATTTCCCTCTTCGATCACGTGTAACTACCCCGTTCATATTTTTGTACACAGAAACCCTGACAAACTTGTCAGTGATATGCAGCATATTCAAAAACATAATTTTACACACAGGAATTATTTCATGTTTAAATTTCCCATGTGAACAGTTTTGTCATCTTTCTTTTCTCTTTAGAACTACCCATTTCTTTAAGAGTTCTGTGTCTGTTTCTTGGAACTCCTTCACCAAGGTTCCTATTATGTTTCAGGTCCCAAGAACTAGACTAGAGAAATGAGACATTTGTAATAGAAGTTTAGGAGCTAAGTTTAATGATAAATAGCACTAAAACAGTAAGAACGATTAAGATATTACTAATAATATAGCATACATAAATGGGATCTAATTTTAAAAGTTGAAGTTAGTATTACTTCATTTTATACATCGAAGTTGATGATTAGGGCATAACTCAAAAGCATAGTTGGTAACAAAATGTAGGCTAATACGGGACTCTTCAGTAAGAAACACGTATTTACCTCTCGCTTCAAGTTTGCTTCTGAGCAAGTTGTAATATTATCTTCCCTCTTGCGTACGTTCAAACATCAGTCTCACGAACTTTTAACTTCTTATGGCTTCCAATGTTTTACTGTTTTCACCCCAATTTGCATGCAATAATGCAGGTATTTTATATTCCCGTAACATGGGAAACAATGTTTGCAATAATAAGCACACTTCATTATCGTACTCCAGTAATGTAGGCATAAGGCGGATGTCCATTGACTTTCTTCCCACGGAGAAATTGCTTAGAAGGAAAAAGGCGGATGTCCCACATGAGACTTTTCCATCCTAAAAGCATTCTGGACTACTGCCTTTATGCCACACTCTAAATCCACAGGGACTGGCAACAGGACAACCGCCTTTATTCCATAGATGCGGTCGATTGTACCGAACACAAAAATGGCCATACATCCTTTTGCCTCTCAGGTACAGATATTGAATTTACTCACATTGAGTGAAAATTATAGCAGTACAATGGAAATTAATATATTGTTACACGAAAACTCATTAGAAATATAATAATATGCAAAGATCAATCAATCGTGGCTGACAGTGTTTATTACTGTATGGTAACCTAGAAGTAAACATAAAGAGATATCCACTTCCCTGAGATATTTCTCTTTGAATCTCCTCATTAGCTGCTGTTTTACTAATTTTATTGTGATTCTCTCTGGAGTCCACTGAATATAGGCAGGGATGTGCCTAATAGTTAACAATGAAAGTCATTTTTGTCTTGATTAATGTCCCAGCAATTGCAGAATGCCTAGTGGCATAGTGTGCACTGTTAATACTTGAATTCCATTGGTCAATTCTGTCAAAGACTTGGTAATTCTTTGATTAGAACATGTTCTAATTCACTTTCAAGACTTTTGAGGGCTTGTCAAATATTGCAAGTGATTTGACAAGTAAACTTGTGAAGTCTTAAATTTGAAAAAAAAAAAAAAAAAAATTAAAAAAAAAAATTGTGTACAACAGGCTTTAGATAGTGAAAGGACCATGCCAACAAAATGGAAAAGGAAATAATCTCAAATCTTAATATACCAGCCCAAAGGAAGTATTAGATGTCCACCTAAGAGATGGACAGACTGTAACAGGACCCTTGGACCTAATATCTGCTATGATTATCCTCTTAAAGAAATTTGAAGTGTTGCAAGACATATAGTATGTTTGTTTTTACTCCATTTAATTAAGTTATCATATTTCATAACTTGTTTGAAGAATATTGGTGACAAGTATTCTGTATTTTTGTTTACAGATGGTGCTAAATCTCCTACTTGGTATTTATGCAGAACCTTCGATCCACATAGAGAGTTGGGCTTGATATGGGCCACAACTGTAGGCTTGCATTTGGAAGGTGGTTGGTTTCAACTTCTGCATTACCCTGAAGATGGTTTTCTGCAGTTTCCTATTTTCTTACCAGGCACATGCTGGGGGCTCTACCTTAAGGACACAGCTGCTTCCTTCTCAGTCTCATGGTTACCAGAAAACTACAAAACTTGGTGTGTTGTTAAACCATTAGCAAAAGAAAAAATTGATCTACATCACTAACTGGATATGAGTATATACTGTAAGAAAATTTGAAGTGGAATCAGATTTTTATAACTTCCTAGTTTTCCAATCTGTTGAAAAACAAAAAGTAACTTATAACCCTATAACATACCAATAAAAATGTATTTCTAACAGAACAAAATGTTTTGACACACAGGAAAAACTTGAAAGTTATATTAACTAAAAATGAATGTCTTCCTTCTTAAAAATGGTAGTGTAAAAGCTTCTTACATTGTGATAATTAAAAAATGAATATTGGTTTAATTTGTTTATTGGAATTGCCTACAAAGTTGAATAATCTTAATGGTCCTTAGTTCATACAATTTTGAGCAAATTGTTAAAAAAGTAATTAATAATAATAATAATAATAATGCTATTTGCTTTACGTCCCACTAACTACTCTTTTACGGTTTTCGGAGACGCTGAGGTGCCGGAATTTAGTCCTGCAGGAGTTCTTTTACGTGCCAGTAAATCTACCGACACGAGGCTGACATATTTGAGCACCTTCAAATACCACCGGACTGAGCCAGGATCGAACCTGCCAAGTTGGGGTCAGAAGGCCAGCGCCTCAACCGTCTGAGCCACTCAGCCCGGCGTTAAAAATTTTTTTTTAAAAATCCTGAGCTTATCTCAGGTATTTCTAGGGTGATGAAACCACTGTGATAAATTTAGAGCTCTGGCAAGGCTAAATATTAGTTTCCAGGATAGAAAGAGTTCTAATACAACTCCAGAGGAGGACATTCAGGGTCATAGCATACCAAAATAATTCTTGTATGTCATGAGTTAATACCAAGACTTCACAAGGTTGTGGAAATCTAGATTTGAAAGCCAATAATGTCTTCAAAAGTTCTTTACTCTTTTGTGTGTGTGTGTGTGTGTGTGTGTGTGTGTGTGTGTGTGTGTGTGTGTGTGTGCACGCGTGTGATTTTGACAAGGGAACAAGTGGGTTGTACACAACCCAATCACAAACTTTTGAGTTTTTCCTGTCTGTCAAAACATTTTGTTCTGCACACACTTTACTATTGTAAAAATAAATGTCAAATTTTGTATACCTTGTCCTGTGTTCCTTTTGAAATAAAATATTGCCAATAAACATGTAGTTCTATTAGGAAAGGGACAAGCAGTGTTCAGGGCAATTTGTAACATACTGCACAATTTCCATTTTAGACTTTTAAAATTTTTATTAGGGCATGTACAGTACTAAAAATGAGTAATGGCACACACGAATTATCAGACTTAGAAAGTAGATTCTGCATGACAAAGAATGAAAAGCACTTTAAAGGTCTGTGGAGACTAAGGGACGGGTAGTAGCTGCAAATCTATGGTTATTAAATCTTGTTACATCCATAAACCAGTGCATAAAATGCCAAGTTCTACAGTCTCAATGAATGCTAAATACGAAGGCGGGTTTTTCTTCAACCTCAGATGGGCTATAAAAGAACACATTGACGTAAGAAAATGATTTTATAAATAAAAATTTAGTAGTATCATACTTATCTTTCCATATAATTGCCAAAACTATTTAAGCATTTGTCGTATCGTGACATCAGTTTTCCGATACCCTCTGCAAAGAAGTCTGATGCCAGTAAGGTAAGGTGTGTCTGGTCAGCTTCCTGTTCCATAAAGTCCATAAACAAGACACCTTTATGGTTCCTAAAACAGTAGTCATTGTTTTCCTGTTGCTCAGTGTCAGTTTTGAACTTTTTGGCTTGTTTGGAGAAGGATGCATCCACTGCTTAGTCTGCTCTTTGGTTTCTGGAGTGTCTTACAGGACCCAAGTTTCATCGTCAGTAACGATAGTTTAAAAACTCCTCCCCCTCACTATGGTAATGTGTGAGAAACATTATGGTGGACTCCATTCGTCGAGTTTTGTGATCGTCGGTCAACACTGATGGGACCCAATGTGAACAAAGTTTCCGGTATCCTAAGTGTTGAGTCACGACTGGGATTGCTATAGAAAGTTCACTGATTGTAAACCTCCATTTGTGGCAGACAAATGAATAACTTCAGGAGGCTGTCCAGACGCACATTTCCTCACTGGCGGCAGACTTCTTTGCGGAGGGCACCGGAAAGCTGGTGTCACGATAGAACAAGTGCCTAAATCACTTTGGTGATTATGTGGAAATATAAGTATGAAATACTAAACTTTTACTGATAAAATAATTTTATGTCAATGTGTCTTTTGTTTTAACAGCCCTCACAGATGGCATCTTGTCAAAAGTAGCCAAAGTAACTTCTAGTTTGAAATCGAGACAATAACAAAAATACATGTTTGGCTTTGAGTTGTGTTCAGTTGGCTCAGTAGTGGCATGCTCTCTTCTGAACTTGGCTGCAGTGGTACATATGGTTTATTATTTATCATGTAATGCTTCACTTAATGTATGAACATTTGAGTTACTATTATTAACTTTCTCTTCCCAGTTTCATAACTGAATATCATGATCTCATCTTTACCAAGATGAACCACAGATTGACATGACATGACATGGAACATTAAATGGACTTTTTCCACCTGTCAGAATTTCTCTGGCAAGTTTTAACTAAGATCTTAAGATCTGGAGACAAACACATTACCATTGATCCACAGAGGGGCCAACCTTTGAGTTGTAATAGTCATAGTTGGAAGGCCAATGGAAAGGAGGCCATGACAGGAGCATGCTGTGGAGTCTGTCATCAGCTGGGAGAATGTAGGTTGGAGTTGAGATATTAATCTCAACTACCAGGACCCTGTCGGAATGTGTGCCACTTCCATAAAAGTAGCCAAGTGGTGATTATTAATAATAATAATAATAATAATAATAATAATAATAATAATAATAATAACAACAAATTTATATCAATTGATGTATAGCCTCAGTGGTTACATGCAAGCATTTTAAATTTGATAAATCTGGCTGCTTGCTTGTCAATTTTGATGTTCAGTTTTACTCTAAGCCTACTAGGTAGCACAATAAACCAAATCTTTTGGGTGTTGGGCTGTTTTTTAATACATTTTGTAGGGTAAACACCAATGTTACCTGAGATCTTCACATGCAGACCAGACATCTTACATGTAGTGTTGGACTTTCTTCTGCCCTTCAAAAATCAGACTACCATTGCTGGGTTTGAACCTGCTACCTCTGGAAATGGACACTGACAGAAAGACTCGATCCACAGAGGGAGCTCTTTATTTGATTGATCATGAGCCCTGTACCAGATATAACCCATGCTATGTGAATTTATCTAAGGTTGGGATGCTCTAGTGTTGTCAAATCTATTACAGCATTAGCAAGTTGCAGCACATCCATAGTTGGTTAAATGCTTATCAATATTTTATTTTGGAGAACAAATTGCTTTTTTTTTGTCCAACAATATTTTCTAAGGATTTCTTTTTCCAGCAGCATAATCATCTGGTGCACCAACCAAAGTAGTTCCTGTGGAGGTTGCCTTAAATCAGTTTCAGATCTACTTTGGTGACTAAATGTCACAATGTATGGGAGAGGTTAAAACAAAGGAGGCACACCATCCATACAGACAACCCACTGAGGAACATAGACTTGTGGGATGAAGTTTTTAGGGTCTGAAAAGATTTCTCCCAGGATGATTATTTCTGCAACTATGTGGACTCAATGCTCTGGAGAATCCAAAGAATTTGGAAAGCCCAGGGGTGGTTAGGCAAAAATACTTACAGCAATGTAAGAAACAAATGGATAAAGACAGCCACATTGCTTGTAACTCCAAAATAGACTAAGCTGGGTTCAAACCAGTGTCCTATGTGATACTTCAGATGTCTAGGCTAAGAGACATATTGGACAAAAATGACCATATTCCTTTTTGAACCAAGCCCAGTCTAATTTTAACCTTTAAAACATTGGGTAGTATATTCATGTATGGGACTAATTTTTGTGATGAAATGGGCCATTACTTCTAGTACTGTACATTAGAGTGCACAAAAACTGGCCACTGCAAATTTATTTCCTTTAACATCCTCTTTGAAGTTGGAGGAATGAGTGTAGCAGAATTGAAAGAATCATCTCTTTGGCCAGCTGCTACCCACTGTTTAGGAGTATCCTTGTTTTGAGAATGTATAAATTTAAATATGCTGCTGGCCAATTTTTGTGTACTCTAATACTGATAATTTTTTACTGAATTGGATGCACATATTTTGATACTTTTCTTAATACTTTTTAATGAAAGATATTTATGCCTTATGTCATAAAACTTAAAAGGTTTTTCTTTGGTTTCCAGGAAAAATGATATGGGCTTGCATTCTCCATCAAAAGCATAGAAGAGCTATCACTGGAGGAGTTCATGAACTGCAGTGTACTAACTAGCCAAGAAATCTGTTAATTTCTTTTGTGTCTGCAGAACTTAGCAAATTTTCAGCCAGTTTCTTTTTGTGTTTATTGCTGATATTAGAACATTCTGGACTGCTTTGACTGCTTTTTGGCTGGATTGTTAATGAACTGTTCAAGGTTCCTTTTTGGCTAAATTATATTCTTTACTGAAACTAATGTTTATAATTAAGCAGCTAAGATATTAGCAGTAAATTTTGAAACCCTGCCTTGTATACCTCAACAGAAAGTTTTGCTTTCAGTATTTTTTATCTTAGTAAGACTAAGCTAAGATTTAAAGTTTGTGACATTTGCAAGGAATAGCTCAGTTTTTTAATGGTTTCTGATGAGGTAAATCTTAACTGGGACGTTGACGCTTGTGTATGGGGTTAGTTTTGCTGAATGGATTTATCATATTTTCTGACAAGTTTGTTGCAAGCTGTCCAGCTGATAAATTTGCTGTAGAATGCATGGTTTGCAGTCTTGCTCATTTCTGTCCTCCTAGCATAGGTCACTAAATTTTGGTGACTTGACATTCTGGCACAGTTTTAATTACTGTTTCAGAACTTTGATTTTAATGCCTCTATATTTTGCAAACATTGTTATTAAAACTGAAAGATTACATTGGATATGAGATAAACTTACTATCCTATACATCTTAATGGTTATTTCATACTTAACTGCCAGAATTAGTCTAAAAGCATTTATTACCAGTTTGTCTATTTCTTACAAAGATCTGTTCTAAAATTACTGTCAAATATTGAAACATTCCATGAAGTATTTCTTTGTAATAAGGTTAATAAAAAAGCAATAAACTGGACTTATATTATGTCATTTTATATTATCTTACCTTCCAATAACCCTGAATATTCATTCCTATATTTACTAAATTGGTAATTACAAATGTTCAGGATTTTTTAAATACTGAAATGGTTTACTGAACAGTTCAGAAAATCAAAAAGAAAAATTAAAACAATAACAATTAAAATTTAAATTTTATTGGAAAAATGGCTCAAAATCCAATAAAAATTATAAAATTTTCTCAATTTTGCTTCAAAAAGTGCTTAAAAATATACCCTAAGTCCAACACCTCATTTCATGTGTCCAGCCCCAGCGTCGAAACTTCTATGAATCCGAGAGTTTCCTGTCCAAAGAGAAAAAATAATTACACAAGTAATGTAAGTGGGTGTTTGCTTCAAATGTAAGAAAGTTAACACAAAGCAATTATAATACAATGAGGGAGACGGAATTACAAGACTAAGATGTTCATCAACCAAAAATTCAGGACAAATTGTTTACATTTTGGACTTAGTTTTTTTTCTTTCTTTCTTTCTTTCTTTCTTTCCAATAAGGAAAGCACTTGAACCACTTTATAGTAAAGCCAATCTCCTGTTACTGCATTATAATTGCTCAGTGCTCTTTCCTACATATTTTTTTTTTTTTTCTCTCTTGTTCCAAAATCTCACTACTGACACATTTCATTAATGATATACTTAAAGCAATTTACTACAAAGCCCATCTCCAGTTACTGCATACAACTGCTCAATATGAACTTATTTTACATTTTTTTCCCCTGTCTGTCTTTCCAAAACCTCAACATTAACACAAAGGGAAAAATAAATTTAGATGGTGTTAAAAAAAAAAAAAATTAAAAAAAAAAAAAATAATTATACAACCAAATATCTACTTGCAAGTAAGAATGGGAATTTCTCAACGGTAAGATATGGGCTGTGAGATTTTCATGAGTAGGCACGCATTTGCAATTACATGGTACAATGAGAGCAACAACATGCAGAGAAGTGTTGTTCAGTTGAGTGAATAAGGTGGAGGACCGGTCTCCATTCTCTGCATATGAGCAAACTGCATATACGTATGTGCAAGGGAGAAGAAAGGTTGTAGGAAGACATTTACTCGAGGCAGCTCACAGAATCTGTCCATTTCGAGCTTTCGCTTTATGATGGATGGGAAAATCCATAATACAGTACACTGAATGTAATACTTTTAGTGCACATAGATGACTACCAAACGAAAGTATGAACATGCTATTCCCGGTGTATTAGTTTCAATAGCAAAAATATGTCCAATATGATGAAATATCGTAAGACAGTCAAGCATTATTCAGTAGCCCTTCTGGTTTGCAGACTGCATTTGTAGCTTGAACAACGTTCTGTTCTACTTCATCCTTTTTTTTTCCCGAACAAGTAGTTACAACTTTCCAGTTAAATACAAAGTAGTGAGCTTACATCCGGGAGATAGTAGGTTCGAATCCCACTATCGGCAGCCCTGAAAATGGTTTTCCGTGGTTTCCCATTTTCACACCAGGCAAATGCTGGGGCTGTTAAATACAAAGTAGTGAGCTTGCATCCGGGAGATAGTAGGTTCGAATCCCACTATCGGCAGCCCTGAAAATGGTTTTCCGTGGTTTCCCATTTTCACACCAGGCAAATGCTGGGGCTGTACCTTAATTAAGGCCACGGCCGCTTTCTTCCAACTCCTAGGCCTTTTCTATCCCATCGTCGCCATAAGACCTATCTGTGTCGGCGCGACGTAAGCCCCTAGCAAAAAAATAAAATAAATAAATACAAAGTATCTAAAACAAAACAACAGAAAGCTAATTCAAGGGAATGACCGCTCAATTTTGATTTCATTGCAGATAATATTTTGTCCATTTTCAAAGAGCTCCTAAACTGGTTTTTGTTATATTTAGTTTCTTTCTGCAAATAAGTAGTTACATTGATACTGACATTAACAAAGAAGATCCACAATATATGGTTCTCTGTATGCACTGAATTCTAAAAAGATGTGTTTTGAGTCCCACATTGAACATGCTGTGACTTGCACACGCATACAGAGCATAGTGCTATTCAATTTTACTCTATATTTTGATTGCTGGCCTCAAAACTCCCATTCAAGAAGAATTCCCATCCCTGCCTGCCAGTGTTGCGATGAAAGTGAGTTTGAATTCCATGTTGTACAGGAAATCATTTCAAGAATGACTAACTATTGGACTGGTATTTTCTTCAAAATGTTCACCTGTTTCATTTCTCAACCCATCCCTAAAAAGTCTGGAATATATACATTAAAACAGACACCATAGTAACACACATAGCCTTTGCAGACAATTTGGCATTCCTTGCGAATTATTTCGAATCAGCCAGGAGACGAATCAACATCTACAGAGAAGTTGTTATGAAGAAGGATCAACAGATCTCATTTGAGAAAACAAAATACTGTATATGACATATAAAATTGGCTCCAAGACTCGTGAACACAGACAAAGGAAAGTTAAGTCAGCTTCAAATATCTTGGAGAAATGATCCAATACAACTGCTTAAAAAAGGAAACAATCAAAGCGAAAATACAAAAGATCAAACTGGCATACCAACAAGAAATCGATTAGTTTGAGAACAAAATTAAGACATTATAATGCAGTGATTAAACCACAAGGATTGCATGCTGCTGAAACAATGGATCTAACAAACAGAGGATTGATACAACAATCAGAGAAGAAGGAAAGGAAGATTCTAAGGCCTAGATATGTTAATGGATAATGAAGACCGAGGCCAAACAAAGAACTGTACAAAGAAACAGAACAAATTGTGGAATCTGTGAGGAAATGACTAGTCCAGTTTTATGGGCATCTCTTTACAATGAACCATGAAAGACTTGCGTGGAAGATCCTGATGCATTTTGAAGAGAAGAAAGCTGTTCCTAGGTGGATCACTGAAACCCATTTACATGTGGAGAAAATGGGTATCAAACAGTATGATAAATTCAGAAGAGAAACTGTTTCAGACATATATCACTCTTCACGGGTTTTTGAGAAGAAATGGGAAGGAAATCTCCAAAGGTGGTTTTCTCGGAAGATTGCAGGAAGTGAATAAGCAACCGAATGAAGCAATATTGGCAGAACATCAAAGCCAAGAGTGGAAGAGGATGAACACAAATTCAATACTCTGAAGTTGTTACTCCATGGTCCATAGCGGCCCAAATCGAATAGAAGTAGAATACACAAAGCAACACTGACATGAGCTTTTCATCCAAGTAGCCATACTTTGAATCCTAGCTCATGTATGAATGTAAAATAAGAGAAAGTTACATTCATATGGTTCAGAACCCACATACAGCAAGAGGGTCTATGATAATTATATTGATGATCATGTAACGAGGGTTTTCTTTACACAGAAGTCACATGGACAATGCAAATAATAATGCTGTATATTTGGTATTTCTTAAAATCTATACCAATTGAAGAGATCAGAGTGCCATAACTGTATGCTGGCTGCTTAACATGCAACTAAATCTACTGCCCACAATCTACTGTATTAATGCATTTTTGAATGCCAAGCAATTAGCCAAGGATTACTTTCACAACATTAAGTGTAGAAGGAGAGTGCCTAACCAACAATTCTATGCAGCTGATCTTTCATAAGACATAAGCAGAGCTGCTGACTACGTATTAAACCCCAAAATAAAACATCCTTTCCAAAGGAATTAAGTCCTACAGGAGCTGGAGTTGAGAGAGAGGAAGTAAGTTCCTTTCTAAAGAACTAATTTCAGAGAGTTCCTGATGTAGAGTGGAAATTAAGCCACTCCCTTACTTACTTAATTTTCTAAATGAAGGAAGCTTGTATTTCTAATGAATCCCTGTGTGCTAGCAATGCCAATTCCATCAGAGCCATTTTGCATAACAAAGCAAGACCACCATATTGTTTACCGCCTGTATATAGGGAATCATTATATTTAAATTCTAACAGTAGTCTATTATATAGTATTGTGCTTTACAGAATGTATTTCAAAAAGTAAATAAATATGAAATAACTAGCAATTTAACATCCAATAAGCTGAGACTATACCCACATTTAAGGTGGATTTTCTTTCGCCAAGTAGAATGTTTCTCAGGCTATGTAGGACTCTACACACCATACTAATTGCTTCACAAGTCTTTATCATATGCAGAAATCTGTAGTCTCTTCTAAGATACAACTATGATATATAGTATATAGAATACAGTAGTTCTAAGTGGGTCATTCTTAGAATCAAATCTGTTCTAAATGGGATGTAGTTTATTAGGCTTATACTTCAGGCTCATATCTGTCCAATATCACATATAGATGATGGCTTATCTATCCCAACCAAATCACTTGCACTTCATTTCTGTAGAGGCGGCACATCAATAACACCTTCCATTTTGGAAATACGTGGGGTGCAAATTTTAGGTGATTCACCCTGTGTATTTTTCAGCTTCATCTAATCACATGCGGAAGAGAAATAGCGTCAGGAGATGGTTAGCCAAAAAGAATGACATCAATCCCCCAAATGGGTTTCTTTGCGGATTTTGGCCCAATCGATGACTTGTGGGCTGAGACAAAGCATGTCACGAGGGAGAATTGGCCTGACCCCGCCTCAAGATTGCAAGATAACCTTTGGGATCTGGCTGTTAATGTTTGGGAGGAGGTTGCTGAGAGTGAGCAATGTATTGCTCATCTCATGGCTTACGTTCCTCACAGACTGCACATGGTAATCGAAACGGAAGGCCTTTGATTGATCACAGTGTAAGTTAAAGTGATTTGAAATCTATCTGATTTCTCACATGTTTGTACAAAAGTAATGATTTCCATTTTCCAGTATATGTTGACAACAGAATCCTGAAAATAATTTGACCTAACCAGCAGATAAAATAATAATATTCCAAGATTATTGGCAGTATATCCTCAAAGAGCCTTAACGAGTCAGAAGTTTCAAGACACTTTACAACTATTAGCATTATAACTGTAAAATGCTATTGTTGTTGTTGTTGTTGTTATTATGTATCAATTTTGATGTCTGAATTACTCTACAAGACAGATAAACAGATCTCCATTGGGCGATCTATGATAGAGTTTTAATTAGTTTCATTAGGTAAACACCAAACGTGTCACCAGAGATCTTTCACATACCAATAATAATAATAATAATAATAATAATAATAATAATAATAATAATAATAATAATAATAATAACACAAAAGAACAAACAAAAATGGCATGAGATTAATTAATCTCTGTAAATCCTTTCACCTAAAATTAATGTCGACCTTCTTTAAGAAACTTCCAAGAAAGGCTCAAACATGGGTTAGGTGAGTTTCAATTGGACCATGTAGCTATTTCTCAAAAAGGTATTAAGGAAATTATGAATGTTAAAGTAATAAGAAGTGGGGAGTTTGACTCTGATCACTACCTCTCTAAAATTAAGCTAAAGCTTCTACCTTGTAGGAATCAAAGAATGTCGAGAAAATTAATAAAATACAATTTAGATAGGCTCAACATTACACAAGCAACTATAGAAAACTTTTAGGAAGAAATTAAAATAACTCAGCATGGCAAATGGCCAGAATTATCTAAACAGATTAATAGTGCAGCGAAGAAAGTATTTGGATCAGTTAAAACTAAAAAGAAAGTATGGTGGAATAACATATGTGAGGAAGCACTTATGGAAAGAACGAAAAAGTGGAGAAAATGGAAATATTCCGGAGAGAATGAACACTATGAGCTATTTAAACAACAAAGAAAAGAAACAACAAGAATAATAAGGCAGGTTAAAAGATCTTTTGAAAAATCGCAGCTAGTAGAAACTGAGAATAATTTTGTAAGAAATAACTCCCAAAATTTCTATCAGACCTTTTTTTTTTTTGCTAGGGGCTTTACGTCGCGCCGACACAGATAGGTCTTATGGCGACGATGGGATAGGAAAGGCCTAGGAGTTGGAAGGAAGCGTCCGTGGCCTTAATTAAGGTACAGCCCCAGCATTTGCCTGGTGTGAAAATGGGAAACCACGGAAATATCAGACCTTTAAGAATAACTTGAAATGTTATCAATCCTGGAGTATTTGCTTCACAGATGCAAATGGTAATATTGGCCTTAACAATGCCGAGAATTGTGAGATTCTGGCAAAACACTTCGGACACCTGCTGAACTGCCCTGAGCCAAATCATCAATTAGAATTTCCAGAAATTCACGAAAATCTAGAAGCTGATTCACCTCCAACAGCGGAAGAAATTAAGGAAGCATTAAAAAAATCTTAAAAATAACAAAGCTAGTGGGGAAGACTCCATAACAGCTGAACTTTTGAAATGGGATGAAACCAAAAATTATAGATCTACAAATAACCTTTGAAGAGATTTGGGAAACAGAAAAGATCCCAGAGGATTGGAAAGTGGCTCTAATACACCCATTACACAAGAAGGGTAACAAGCAAGATGTCAACAACTACAGAGATATATCTCTCTTGCCAGTTGCTTACAAGATATTTTCAACAATACTACTAAACAGAGTAAAATCGACACTGGACAGTCAACTGGGTGAACATCAAGATGGATTTAGAGAGGGAAGATCTTGCTCTGAACAGATTTTCAACCTGAAATCTATAATTCGACACAGATTAATAAACTCCAAAGACAAAGTTGTAACATTTATTGACTTTAAAAAAGCTTTTGACTTTGTTGATAGGGAAACCCTAGATAAAGTAATCTGGGAATTTGGGGTTAAAACTAAATTGGCAAACCTAATTCGTGAAACACTTACAGACACTATCTCGAAAGTAAAATTTATGGGTGAAATATCTCGACCTTTCAAAATAAATACAGGTGTCAGACGGTCTATCTCCACTCCTTTTCAATTGTGTCATGGAGAAAATTGTAAGAATTTGGAATGAAAAACTGAAAGAATCCAAAATATTGCCACTCATGCTGGGGAAGAAGAACAAAGGTGTTGCAATAAATTGCCCAGCATTTGCAGATGACTTTGCCATACTTTCAGAAAGCCTTACAGATGCAGCAATGCAAGTCAATCTCCTTGAAAAGACAGCCATGACAGGCTTGAGAATCTCTGCCGAGAAAACAAAATTTATGACGAATATAAAAAGTGCCCCAAAGTTTTTAGTAACGGATATTGGTCAAATATAAAAGGTAAAGAAATTCAAATACTTGGGTGAGACAATTCAAGAAAATGGTTTAAAAAAATCTGCTATAGAGGAGAGGATACAAAAGATGGAAAGAGCTTACGGTATAACTAAGAATACTTATAACAAAAAGTGCTTATCAAGAAAACTTAAAATAAAGCACTACAACACAGTAGTGAAACCAGAATGCCTTTATGCCAGCGAATGTCTAGCACTGAACTACAAGCTCGATAAATTACAAATATTAGAAAGAAGAATTATAAGGAAAATATTAGGTCCTCTAAGAATTGCAGAGTTTTGGAAATTAAGAAGTAACAATGAAATTTACCAGAACATAGAAAACATATCAGAAACAATAAAAAAAAGGAGATTGCTATTTCTTGGACACATTTACAGAATGGATGACAACAGACTAACTAAACGAATCTTCAAGTACCTTTGGGAAAAGAAATCAACTACCACCTGGATTCAAGAAGTCAAGAAAGACCTGGAAAGGATCAACATACGAGAAGAAGAATTATTGGAAAGAAATATTTTTAGGAAGAAAGTCTTACAAACGGAAGGATTCCAAGGGAGGAAGGAAAAGAAAACAGGCACAAAGTGGACTGGAGACAGGAAAAAGAAGCAGAGTGAAACAATGAAAGAATACTGGAAGAAAAGGAAAGAACTAAGGAGGAAGAATTGAAATTGTAACATGACCCTTAGAAGGCCGGAACGCAAGAATAATAATAATAATAATAATAATAATAATAATAATAATAATAATAATAATAATAATAATAATAATAATATTGGCTTTATGTCCCACTAACTACGTTTTGGTTTTTGGAAACACCAAGGTGCTGGAATTTTGTCCCGCTGGAGTTCTTTTACGTGCCGATAAATCTACCGACACGAGGCTGACGTATTTGAGCACCTTCAAATACCACCGGACTGAGCCAGGATCGAACCTGCCAAGTTGGGGTCAGAAGGCCAGTGCCTCAACCGTCTGAGCCAATCAGACTGGCCTTTCACATACCAACATCATACAATATGGAATGCTAAATGTACTTTTTTCCTGCCCTTCAAAAATTTGACTTCTTCTGCCAGTTTACCCATGACCTTGGGGTGTGGAAAGTGACACTCCACCACTGATCCATAGAGCTTGCATAACTGTGCCTCGATAATGAAAGAAACAAATATATGCATATAATGCAATCACAATGTTACTTAGGCCATTGTTCTTCAGGGAAAAATGTGGTCAATATAACTTATCAAGAGCTTTGGCCTGCTAAAATTACTGCTGTCCAGTCAAATGGCTTCTAGATATTGGAGTTTTGTGTGGTTGGTGTAATGACTTCCTCAGCGACATCATTTGGCTTTCCTGACCTCTTATATCAGATAGTTCCTCATGCCCTATGGATAAGCAAGGAATAGAATCTGAGGCCTCTAAGTTAGAGGCAGAGGCACTGTTCTGACACCATGGATGTGGTGAAAATATAAAATCTAAAAGTTATTTTATAGTCAAATTGGGTAAGTGAAATTTAAAAACCAAAGTTACCTCTATGTTACCTTTGCAAGACATATTTTTGTATTTAAATATTCCTTATGATGAAATTTTTTAAAAGTTAAAAACTGTAAGTCCATTCTGATATAAAATTTACTAAATACGACATTATTAAAACATAAAACTGAAGATTCTCTACTATGTAAAGTTGGACTTGTAAAGGATTAATAAAATCTTATACTAAATTTCTTGTGAAGTCTCAGTAGTACTTCATACTTCATCTTCTTCAAGTGCCATCTCCTCTCAAAAGTTTGCCAACTGTCATAGAGGTCTGGGCTTTAGATGTTGCAGCCCATAATAGCTCAGTAGTGGTACGGTAAAACCATGTAGCCATGAAATGCATCTTCTTCTGTGCGATCTTATATCTTGCATCTTCCCTTGAGTGACCAACTGTAATAGGTGATAGCTCTCTCCTCGCATCACATAACCAAGGTATTGCAGCTTTCTGATCTTGACTGAACTTAAGAATTCCTTTCTTTTCAGTATCTGTCTCATCACTACATCATTTGTGAACCAAGCTGTCTAACTCAATGGCAACATTCAATATGCAATATAGTCCACAGTTTAAAAGTGTCCCACATTTTCCTTTTCTTCAGAGTCTGGTTTCCACTCCATAGAAAAAGACCAAGGGGACATAAACTTTCAAGTCTGGTTATTAAGTTTAGACTAAGGTCCTTACAGCAGAGCATTTTCCTTGTTTTATCGAACACAGTTCTTGGCTGGAATATTCTTTTTTTGCTATTTGCTTTACGTCGCACCGACACAGATAGGTCTTATGGCGACGATGGGACAGGAAAGGCCTAGGAGTGGGGAGGAAGTGGCCGTGGCCTTAATTAAGGTACAGCCCCAGCATTTGCCTGGTGTGAAAATGGGAAACCATGGAAAACCATCTTCAGGGCTGCCGACAGTGGGGTTCAAACCCACTTTCTCCCGGATGCAAGCTCATAGATGCGTGACCCTAACCACACGGCTAACTCACCCGGTGCTGGTATATTCTAGACTTTATTTCATCAGTACAGTTGTCCTCATTCACAATTTGGTCCCACATACTTGTATTTCGATACTTTCTGTACTGTTTTACTATTGATCATGAAGTTACCTTGGTGTAGTGTTCGAGATATTACTATACAATGTCTCTTGCTGACATTAAGTGCTACGCCACATTGCTCCCTACCTTCCATAACTCAGTTCTTAGGTTGTTGTTAACCTTTCCAAACATTCAAAGAACTACTTAAATAGGTTAAATAATAACAGGGGGGAAAGGACAAAACCCTGTCTCACACCTTGTTTTATTTCTACTTCATAAGAAAAATTCATACACAAGATGATTTGTGTCTCTCTCAGAGTGATATATATAGTCCTCAGTTTGAATAGTAAATTCTCCATACAAGTCATACACGTCTATGCTCCAACCAGTACTTCTGACGAAGAGGAAGTGGAACAGCTGTATGAAGATATCACAAAAGTGAAAATTCAGAAAAGACACAACTCTGTATCATCATTGGAGACTTCAATGAAAAAGTGGGACAAAAGGAAATCAGAGACCCAAGGAACATTGGTACATATGGACTAGGCAATCAAAACGAAAGAGGTCAAAGATTGCTAGAATATCGCACAGCCAAAAATCTCTACTGCATGAATACTTTCTTTAAAAAACCCATCCAACGAAAATGGACATGGAAGAGCCCTGATGGACAAACCAAGATTGAGACAGGTTTTATACTGACCAACAAGAAGAAATATTTTACATATGTTATTGTTCTCAACAGATTTGATACAGGAAGTGAGCATAGGCTAGTTCAAGCGACCTTCACATTTGACCTCAAACTTGAACGGTAAAAAATGACAAGGGGGCACACTTTTCCAAGGACACAACCCTGTCACACACCTTGTTTTACTTCTACTTCATTAGAAAAATTCATACACAAGATGAATTGTATTGAATAGGTGGGTGAACAATAAAAACATACTAGTGTTATTTAAGACATAAAGCTGTTCGCTGGAACACGCTGGTTCCAAGTGGCTCAAGACCGGAAACGATGGAAGCATAAAGAAAAAGCCTATATCCAGCAGTGGATTGAAATAGGCTAGACAAAGAAGAATCTCTGGCTTCCCTAATTACAACAGTCCGATTGTCATGAAAGATGCTGGTGATTCAAATGTCCTTCATGTCCAAATTCTTGTTCCTGAGCAGTTGTATAAGGTAACCATGACAAACATTGTCAAACGTCCAAAAAGCAAACACAGGTTGGTTGACTTCCAAGCATCTCTGTATTAGCACATTATGTGTGAACAACACTTTTCTTGTTCGTAGTACATTTCTGAACCCAAATTTTGTTTCACTCATATCCTGTTCTAATTTTCTGAAGATTTGCCAATGGAGAGTTTTTAAGAATAATATTTCAGTGTATGACTCATTAGACATTGCACTGATCATCTTTTGCCTTTTTTTTTTTTTGCTATTTGCTTTTCGTCACACCGACACAGATAGGTCTTATGGCGATGATGGGACAGGAAAGGCCTAGGAATGGGAAGGAAGTGGCTGTGGCCTTAATTAAGGTACAGCCCCAGCATTTGCCTGGTGTGAAACGGGAAACCACGGAAAACCATCTTCAGGGCTGCCGACAGTAGGGTTCGAACCCACTATCTCCCGGATGCGAGCTCACAGCTGCACGTCCCTAACCGCATGGCCAACTCACCCGGTTCTTTTGCCTTGAATAATGGAACAATATAGAGTGTAGTCACTCACTAACTTTCTAACATTGGGAGTCAAACTGTTAACACACAACTGGCGATGCTTTTACGTGTGCATCAGAAAGATTCATTCTTAGTTGGAATTTGGTAAACTTCATTAAAGAAAATGCACTGCCATGTAAGTATGTTATCCCAAACATGCTTATTACTTGAACTGTCAGGTTGAACAAAACTGGAAATCTTTAATATGAGAAGCTTTTATAAAATACCGATAGCATTGTGCAAAACAAAATTTTACCTTCAGCTTACCATTAGACTTGAACTCCATCTAGGATTTAATGGTACAAGGCGATGCAAAGATGGTGAAGTCTGATTCAAAACCAGTGACATTTCTAGAAATTCTGTTTAACTGTTGCTGTCACCTTACACAGTCGCTGACTCAGCGATGAGATAGGAAGCTGTTGGCAAGAGCCACATTTGTTCATCACTGGCATACAACACTTCTTCCTTTGTTATATTCAGACCACATTCATCACCCACATCGTCATTTACAACATGCTCTTGCCTCTCATCTTCGATATCTTTAATATATTCTTTCCATCTGTAGTCTTCCTCAAGTTATCAGGTATGATGATGTCATTTTCGTCAAGCAAATGAAATACCAATCAGATCTTGATTTTCTTACAGAGACTCATTTCTTGATATTAATTCTTCAACCTCCCTTTCTCTACACAATTTCTCCTTTGTCATTCATATCTGTCTAGGTTTCTTACACCATCTTCTCTTCTCCATTAACTGCAGTATTTTATCGGTCAATTGACTCTGTAACTCACTGTAAATCTCTTGACTTGTATACAGAAGTGTGGTCTTGAAGGGGTTCCGTTTATCATTGACATAAATGGGCAATCTCTCTATATTTTATTGAGTTCTTCATTCATTTGTTTTGTAAGTTGTTCTTTGATTGTTGGGTCTTGCAACTGAGAGACAAGTACGAGGACGGTTTGAAAAGTTCTCGGAATCACCACTAGATGTCAGTGCTAGAGCAACGAGGTTCCCACGCAATAATCACACATCCTTTGTGAGTGAACTAGCTGCAGGAGTGTGGTAGTGACGACTCTTTGTTGTTGTTCCCGCGTAGTGATTTGTGACAATGGAAAAAACTGAGATTCGAGCAGTGATTAAATACTTTGTAAAGAAAGGTATGAAAGCAAAGGAAATTCATGCCGACTTTCAGAACACACTGGGGGACTCTGCTCCATCATTTTCAACTGTTGCCAAGTGGACCAGCAAGTTTAAATTTGGTCGGGAGAGCTTGGATGATGATCCGCGTAGTGGACGGCCAAAAAGTGTAACGACCTCAGAATTTATCGCAAAAGTGCATAAAATGGTCATGGAGGATCGTCGACTGAAAGTGCGGGAGATTGCTGAAGCTGTAGGGATGTCTTCTGAGCGGGTATATTATATTTTAACCAAAGAATTGGGTATGAAAAAATTATCTGCAAGATGGGTACCGCGCCTCTTGACATTAGACAATAAACGCACCAGATTGGAAATGTCCGAACAAAGTCTGGCCCGTTTTCAGTGCAACCAACAAGATTTTTTGCGCCGGTTTGTGACTACAGATGAAACTTGGGTCCACTACTATACCCCAGAGACAAAACAGCAGTCAAAGCAGTGGAAACATGCTGATTCACCACCACCAAAGAAAGAACAGGCAGTGCATTCGGCCGGAAAGGTCATAGCCTCAGTTTTCTGGGATGCAAAAGGCATTCTGCTGATAGATTATCTTCCTACTGGCCAAACAATTACGGGGCAATACTATGCAAACCTCTTAGACCAACTACAGGAAAAGATACGCGAAACAAGGCCTGGTTTGGCAAGGAAAAAGGTCATCTTTCATCAGGACAACGCTCCGCCGCACACAAGTGTTATTGCCATGGCAAAACTTCATGAACTGGAGTACGAATTGTTGCCACATCCACCATATTCACCTGATTTGGCACCATCAGACTTTCATCTATTCCCCAAGCTGAAAATTTTCCTCGGTGGACGGAGATTTCCTACAAGGGAAGAACTGACAGCCGAATTGGAGAGGTATTTTGCAGGCCTGGAGGAATCTCATTTTCGAGATGGGATCAAGGCATTGGAACATCGCTGGACCAAATGCATTAGTCTACAGGGAGACTATGTTGAAAAATAAAAGCAGTTCCACCGAGGTAAGATACTTAATTCTAGTACATTCCGAGAACTTTTCAAAGCACCTACGTATCCTTTCCTTATATTGTTTATGGAGTATATTCTTAAGCTTTATTTCAAATCTTGGAACTAGTGGACTGTGATCTCATTACACATTTGCTCCAAGATAGATTTTCACTGCCTTGATGGAATTCCAATAGGGAAAAAAAAAAAATAATATTTAGAACAATTATTTGCTCATTTTCTTGACAGAACTGTGCCACAGTTCCTCTTTCGTTCTGTATTTCATGTCCAAAATCTCCTACAAAGTCACCCTCATGTCCTTTCCCCAGTTTTGCATTAAAATCACCCAGGATGATTGTGATATCCCTGGATTTTGCAATATGTAATGCTTGTTCAATTTCTTTATAGAACTGTTGCAGTTCTTCTTCACTCTTATCAGCAGTTGAGGCATAGACTTGAATTATGTTAAGTTTTACTTTTGGTGTCTGCAGCTGAAGAGCAATTATCCTAGCAAGAAGCTTGTCAACGATTATAGCAACTCCATTCTTGTGATAGTTATCACTGTTATTAGAGTAACACAATTTCATTCGACTGATGAAGTGTTCCCCTGAGTTAGGCTATCTCGTTTCACTCAATTCCAATACGTTTATTTTGAGTTGTTGCATTTATTGGATCACATTATGCTCAGTAGTACTTATAAAAGGTAAATTCCTTGAAAATGAATTTAAAAGAAATTAAAATATAAGCCCATGACAATGGCTATTTTGTTACTGCTACTGAATATTACTTGCTACAAGCTGAACTATTTAATCTTTATTGAAAATGAACTGCTCAAAAAAGAAATCTGGTCATGTCTTTAGATGTTGCTAACTACATTATACATATGCATAGTGGGATGGGGATTGGATTATTGTGGCAATAACATGCCCTGTTTTCATAACAAAGAGATATACTCTCATCCGGATGTTTGGAAGGCATCGTATCAGTTGAAAGGTATGAGTGCCTGAATTCAAAGTGGGTACAAAAGTTGGTCTGTGAGGAGTGTAGCCTTTACAAGTCATGGC
The DNA here is from genome assembly GCF_040414725.1 of Anabrus simplex. Taxonomy (NCBI): domain Eukaryota; kingdom Metazoa; phylum Arthropoda; class Insecta; order Orthoptera; family Tettigoniidae; genus Anabrus; species Anabrus simplex. The sequence continues at coordinate 1,097,460,170 of NC_090266.1, forward strand.
TGATTGTGCAGACTGAGGTAGGCAATGAGGGAAGCAGCTGGTTACTTGCACAAGTACGTTGCTAGAATAGAAGGGGTTGATCAGAATGCAATATCATATATGTGGAAACATTTCCAGGAGAATGGAAGTGTTTCCTAGAGCCCTGGCATAGGTTGCCAAAGGCAAACAACCCAGGGGAGGAACACTATAGATGGGCCTACAACAGACTTCTGGAGATGGAGTTAGTGATCAACAGTCAGAGGCCAATTTAAGATCCCAACGTCCTATTGCAGTATCTGCACTGGACAGAGGATATTGTGGCAAGAGATTGCAGTTTGCTAGACGTCTTCTGGACTGGCAGCTAAGACACTGGCATTCTGTGCTGTTCTGGGATGAATTGTTCAGATGATTGTTAGCAAGTCTGGAGAAGACATGGAGAGTGATTTCATATGACAGCTGTACAATCTACCATTGCTTATGATGGAGGTGGATCTGTTATGGTGTAGGCGGGCACAAGTCTTGACACACACACAAAAAAAAAAAAAAAAAACAACGATCTCCTGATCATTAACTTCTCGACGGTACACTGATAAGGTCTGCATGTCATATGTGATTCTTTACATGAGGCAACTTGGTGTAAACACATTATCCATACAAGATAATACTAGAGCACATGATGCCAACATCGATCGGAGATTCCTGCAAGAGTACCAAGTGCAACGAATGGAGAGGCACTCCTGAAACCTCGACTGATCGAACAAGTCTGGGACAAACTAGAATAAAGCATCCAAGCAGAAATCCACCTCCTAACTCCCCCGCCACCACTACAAACCCTTCAAGATGCTCTTCTGCCTCAACTTAATGTGCAGCACGGCGCCTTGTCAGAAGCATGAGTTTTTTTAGGAAAAAAGTATGAGGAGGCATTGTGAAGCAGTTATCCAAGTGAAGGGTGGCAAAACTTCTTATTAAGACCCTTAATTACCACATAGCCATTTTGGTGTATGACCAGGAACCACATTGCTTATAACACGTTGTGCAATGACATTGTGTACTGAGTGTCCAAATAACACATTTAATTTCAATTCTTAATTGCTGCAAAGAAAAAGTTTTGTTTTAATTGCGTGCCTGTTTTCATTTCATTATGGATGCACATCATAGAGGTATGAATATAATTATATAAAGCGACCAAATTTCTTTACTGAGCAGTGTGTCATTTGAAAATTTTGCCTGATGATGAGGACAGTTGATAGAGTTATGGGATGAATACAAATTCTTTGCTCTCTGCATTTATTCATTAAAAAGGTAAGTTTTAGTGATACAGCGCATTATTAGAAATACAAAGATTCATACTATGTATAAAGATGATTTTGTTAGCGTCAAGTGATGATGAAATAAATTGTCAAACTTTGCAAATATAGTATTATACAGAGCACAGTAAAACCGGTCCAAATACATTTTACACTGGACATATCTGGAAACTTTTGACTGGATGTTTAGAAGTAAATTTTCAAACACCATTGTGATGGGCAGAAGTTCACTTTTGTTCAAAATAATTTGTATTTAATGGGTTCTTAGATAGTTAGTACAACAGTTTCCCACCAAATTGGAAAGGGTTCGATTCCTGGCTCAGCCATGATTAAGGCCTTTTTTTTTTTTTTTTTTTTTTTTTTTTTTTTTTTTTTTTTTTTTTTTTTTTACAATTTGCTTTACATCGCACCGACACATAGGTCTTATGGTGACAATGGGATAGGAAAGGCCTAGGAGTGGAAAGGAAGTGGGGCCGTGGCCTTAATTAATGTACAGCCTGGTGTGAAAATGGGTGAACCAAATCTAACAATATGGAATTGAGTATGCCCAGAGAAGTAGGTTAATTTTACACTCTTGGCTACCCTAGAAGGTGGATCTGTACTACTGATACTGATAAGTTGAAGTTATTATTATTATTACATACTACTGGATTAAACTGTGCAGATAATGTTGCATGTGTTGACTAGTTGAACGAGGAAACATTTTATTTTGAGATATAAGAGACAATCATACTTAATTCCTGCCGGGCCTGTGGTGTAGGGGTAGCATGCCTGCCTCTCGCCCGGAGGCCCCGGGTTCGATTCCCGGCCAGGTCAGGCATTTTTCTCTCGACCTGAAGGCTGGTTCGAGGTCCACTCAGCCTACGTGATTAGAACTGAGGAGCTATCTGACGGTGAGATGGCGGCCCTGGTCTCGAAAGCCCAGAATAACGGCCGAGAGGGTGCGTCATGCTGACCATACGTCCCCTCGTAATCTGCAGGCCTGTGGGCTGAGCAGCAGTCGCTGGGCAGGCCAAGGCCAAGGCCAAGGCCTTTCACTGCATAAATAATAATGATAAGGAAACATGTAGCCACCAAAAAGCAATGCATCTTTTTCCAACCCACATGAAGCCACTGCAACCACTATTTTTCTCCTTGATGAATATTGCATTAAAAGCTTTACGCTTGTTTTATTTGAATGCTATGTACAATATGTAACATAGTACACTACAGTACTGAAATAATTATTTTTAAAAATGTCTACTTCAAGTCAGCTATGGGTATTTGCCTTTGGTAAAAACTTATGAAACCAAATAAAACAGGGATTCCTGTTACATGCTAAATGGGCATTCTAGAAATTAAACAAGGTCATTTTGAATTATAGTACAATTTTTTTAAAATAGCTAGTCAGGTGGAAATGAAAGATTTATGCATGAAACAATTAAAATATGGGGTAAAATCTTTCTTCCCTCCAGTCAACAGCATCAGAGCCTTGAATGCTCCATTTAGTACCCTCATACTGCATTTTCTTCCATGCTGTGTCAATAGGCACATGTCTTGACTCATACTGTTGCGAGTTTCATCTTTGTTTTTATCTTCTAACCGATTTAATCAATATCATATATTAACCATCAGCGGACGACTGTCAGGCTTTTCCTGATATAATAATTTTCTGTTCTGTTGGGATATACCTGCCAGCTGTTTCCGCAGTAACGATATTCACGTGCAAAACTATTGTGTGTGCTGCTGCCATCTGTGATTATTGTATAGAACTTCTAGTAATGTCACAGCCTTCTAAATGTATTTTAACTTTGTTTTGCAAGTTTTACAGGTAAATAAAGAATGAGTTGTCATTTACGTAAGGCTGATGACACATGGGGGGGTTTTTGCCGAGCCGGCCGCCAAGTTGGTGCGTGGTTCTATTGTATCAGATGGGATGTAATAGACACAGCGCAGCTTGTTGACAGGCGGCAGATTTGCCTACTCGGCCTGTTGTTTGCTGGCAGTGCAGCAAGCGTTTTGAAGACTTTGTGGGCGCTCTAGTGCCATAGATTAAATACATTCAACTGAATTTATGCGGCAACTGCATCAATGGTAAGTATTCCTGTATTTGATTATTAGCATACTACGTCTATGGAGCCGAACATTCGGGAGATGTGTGGGTTTGAAACCTGCCGTTGACTTCCCTAAGAATGGTTTTCTGTGGTTTCCCATTTTCGCTTCCAGCCAAATGCCAGGACAGTTCCTATTCATAGACCACTATCAATTTCTTCCACCTCCTTACCCAATCCCATTCACCATCATTCATTTCATGCTCATTAGCTCCTCAACTGCGGTTGATGTCAGGAAGGTCATCCAACTATGACAATATGCCATATAAATTCATATCAATTCATCTAACCTCTTCCCAGACCTCATATTAAGAAATGGGGCTAAGGGACATACATACATACACTATTAGGTTACTCCTCACTGTCAGCTTTGGCCCGGTACGGCAGCCACGTTCTTTCTGTATTGTGGTCTGAGAATTGTAGTTTGTCTTGCCACATCTAACATCACACTCATTCATGTGTTTTGCTACAGTCTGTAAAAACTGCTCTGTGTATCAGTCACAGGCAGCGGCAGACTTGGCAAAAACCGCTCCGTGTGTCATCAGCCTTAGTCAGCTGTGAAAATGTTGGCCCCGCAGAGTAAGGGTAGCACGCCTGCCTCTTACCTGGAGGCCCTGGGTTCGATTCCCTGGCCAGGTCAGGGATTTTTACCTGGATCTGAGGACTGGTTCAAGGTCCACTCAGCCTACGTGAATGCGAGTAGGGAGCTATCTGACGGTGAGATGGCGGCCTCGGTCTAGTAAGCCAATAATAACTGCTGAGAGGATTCGTCGTGCTGAGCAGCGGACACTTGGTAGACCATGGCCCTTTGGGGCTGTTGCGCCATTGGGTTTGGTTTTGGGTTTTTTAAGCTGTGAAAACGGCAGCGCGCTATCAGGGTAGTGTTAGTTCACTGGTATAGCAAGATTTTTAGATGAAACTGACAATAGCAATGATGAATTAATCTGTTATGGACAGTGATTTCAATGTATCTTAAGAGTAAAAATGACAGTTCTAGCAAAGTGGATGTAATTGAAAGCAAGAATGAAGGCAATGCAAATGGCAGTGAATCAGAAACTGGTCTGAGAGTTTGTTGCTCTGCTTTGTAAAGAAACCACACTTTTTGATTAGTGGATTATCACCTCCAATAGGTAAGAAACCATTTACTCTCATGGAATTTTTCAAGCTATTTTTTTTTTACAGAAGAATTATTACAACGAACTGTTGATGAGATTAACCGCTATGGCAGAGAAAAAATGTACACACCCCTGAAAGAGAAGAGCATGTAGGCTACTTAGACTGATGTGACACTTGCAGAAATGAGGGCTTTTCTTGTTGAGATACAGCACAATTCTAGGATAGGGGCACGCGAGAGCAGAGTTGAAAGCTCGGCACAGGATGATCCTCCTTTGTTGTTAGTTCACGAGAGTGTCGATAGGGAGATTCCTTAGGTGCTAACAATTGCTGAAGGAAATGTATGTTTGTTGTTTCCTTTATTGGTTTGCACACGTCTGCAGGAAGGGAGTGAGTCCCCGCATAGTGGGGACTCTGTTTCATGTCAGCCATTGGCCCACATTGTTGGTGCCCATGACACATTTGAGATCATGACTGTTCTCTTCAGATCCATTAGAGACCTGAAGTTGGCTACTGCATCTACCTGCCCTGAATTATGGGAGTGGCATCATGTTTATGAAATGCAGCCAATGGTAGTGAGTGTTCAGCGGATGTTTATGGGTAATGGTGGAAGATTTCTCTGTGTTTGGTTATAAAAGTAAGTTTCTTCTGGGAGTGGGTTAGGGGGTTCTAGCACTGGCGATGTACACACATATCCTCTACAAGTATGAAGCGTTTTTTTAAGTAAGGTCCGTTTTGTTGTAGACACCAGTAGTTCACGCATATCACAACGAGCGTGTGCGTCGTGTACCGGCATGCCTCGGGAACAACTGTGCTCAGTTTCGGCTCTGTAGCTAACCTGTCTGGTTCTGTTCTGTGCTTTCAAAATGTTTGACTATCAACTCGCCCGCTGCGTGTGAGGTTCGGTCAGTGATATGGTTTCTGTCAACAAGGAACCTGTCTGTTGCAGAAATTCATCGACAGATTTGCGAAGTGTACGGTGATACTGTTATGAGAGAAAGCAAAGTGCGTAAGTGGGTACAATTCAAAGATGGCCATGACAACGTCCATGATGAGGACCGCTCCGGTCGCCCTTCTTTGATTACAGACGATTTGGTGGCTTCAGTTGAAGACGGCTTCTTGAGTCAGATCGTAACTGGAGACGAAACATGGGTTTCGTATATCAGCCCAAATCGAAGCAACAGAGCATGGAATGGAGACACATACTCACCTGTAAAGGTGAAGGCCAAACAGACTCTGTCCCAGCGCAAAATCATGGCGTCGGTGTTTTGGGACAGGCATGGTGTTTTGTTGGTCGACTTCATGCAATGAGGAACCACTATCAATGCAGAAGCATACTGCCAAACCCTGAGAAAGCTACGCAGAGCGATTCAAAACAAAAGATGCGGCATGCTGACAAAGGGAATTGTCCCTCTCCATGACAATGCAAGACCTCACACTGCAGGTCAGACCCGCGATTTTTGGACAGTTTTGGCTGGGAAGTTTTAGACCACCCACCCTACAGTCCTGATCTTGCGCCGAGCGATTACCATCTGTTCCTCCACCTCAAACACCACCTCAGTGGCAACCATTACAATGATGACGACGACGTGAAAATGGCAGTGAACTCTTGGTTATCGGAGCAGGCAGCAAGTTTCTATGAAGAGGGTATTTTAAAATTGGTTATGAGGTATGATAAGTGTTTGGACAAACTTGGCAACTATGTCGAAAAATAGAGTGAAATATGTACTTTCTGAAAATAAATTTACTTTTTTGAAATAACATGGTTCATGTTTGTGGGTTACTGTAGTCACGTCCTAGTTCGTGAACCATGGGCAATGGCTGAGTGGCCTAGTAAGTGGTCCTGAGAGTCGGGATACCAGTTGCTATGGAATGGGAGTGGGCATCTCGGACATATTCTGAGTCGTGGCCCTCCTTGTGCTCAGGCAGCTAGGACTATACAATTCACCGGTGGTCCATAACCCGTTAGAGGAGAGATCCTCACTTGGACTATGTGCAAGTAGGGCAGCATCCTGCTTCATGAATTTACCGAGCTCAGAACACTTTAAGCAAGCCTCGGACCTATGTGAGTAATGGAGTCCCACTCCCATTTGACAGGCGAGGGACTCCTTGGAAACAACTTGGCGAACAATATGGAATTCGATGGGGAGCTGTCAATATTAATGGGGCTTATGGAAGAAAGAAGGTAGAACTGGCTGAGTCAGCAAAGAGGATGCATCTGGATGTGCTAGGAGTAAGTGATATTCGGGTAAGGGGAGACAATGAGGAAGAGATAGGAGATTATAAAGTGTACTTGACGGGTGTTAGAAAGGGAAGGACAGCAGAGTCTGGGGTAGGGCTCTTTATCGGAATACCATTGCACGCAACATAGTTTCTGTTAGGCACGTAAATGAGCGAATGATGTGGGTAGATTTGTCAGTGGGAGGAATTAGGACAAGAACTGTGTCCGTGTATTCACCATGTGAGGGTGCAGATGAGGATGAAGTTGACAAGTTTTTGAAGCATTGAGTGACATCGTGGTCAGGGTCAACAGCAAGGATAGAATAGTGCTAATGGGCGATTTCAATGCGAGAGTTGGGAATAGAACTGAAGGATACGAAAGGGTGATTGGTAAATGTGGGGAAGATATGGAAGCTAATGGGAATGGGAAGCGTTTGCTGGACTTCTGTGCTAGTATGGGTTTAGCTGTTACGAGTACATTCTTCAAGCATGAGGCTATTCACCGCTACACATGGGAGGCTAGGAGTACCAGATCCATAATAGACTATATCTTAACAGACTTTGAATTCAGGAAATCTGTTAGGAATGTACGAGTTTTTCGCGGATTTTTCGATGATACAGACCACTATCTGATCTGTAGTGAACTAAGTATCTCTAGGCCTAGGGTAGAGAAAGTGAAATCTGTCTGCAAACGAATAAGGGTAGAAAGTCTCCAGGACCAGGAAATTAGACAGAAGTACATGGATATGATTAGTGAGAAGTTTCGAACAGTAGACAGTAAGCAGGTTCAGGATATAGAAAGTGAATGGGTGGCATACAGGGATGCTGTAATAGAAACAGCAAGGGAATGCCTAAGAACAACTGTGTGTAAAGATGGGAAAAGGCGAACATCTTGGTGGAATGATGAAGTGAGAGCAGCCTGTAAACGTAAAAAGAAGGCTTATCAGAAATGGCTCCAAACAAGGGCCAAGGCAGACAGGGATTGGTACATAGATGAAAGAAACAGAGCGAAACAAATAGTTGTTGAATCCAAAAAGAAGTCATGGGAAGATTTTGGTAATAACCTGGAAAGGCTAGGTCAAGCAGCAGGGAAACCTTTCTGGACAGTAATAAAGAATCTAAGGAAGGGAGGGAAAAAGGAAATGAACAGTGTTTTGAGTAATTCAGGTGAACTCATAATAGATCCCAGGGAATCACTGGAGAGGTGGAGGGAATATTTTGAACATCTTCTCAATGTAAAAGGAAATCATCATGGTGGTGTTGCAAACAGCCAAGCTCATGGGGAGGAGGAAAAGGATGTTGGTGAAATTATGCTTGAGGAAGTGGAAAGGATAGTAAATAAACTCCGTTGTCATAAGGCAGCAGGAATAGATGAAACTAGACCTGAAATGGTGAAGTGCAGTGGGAAGGCAGGGATGAAATGGCTTCATAGAGTAGTAAAATTAGCGTGGAGTGTTGGTAAGGTACCTTCAGATTTGACAAAAGCAGTAATTGCACCTATCTATAAGTAAGGGAACAGGAAGGATTGCAACAACTATCGAGGTATCTCATTGATTAGTATACCAGGCAAAGTATTCACTGGCATCCTGGAAGGGAGGGTGCGATCAGTCATTGAGAGGAAGTTGGATGAAAACCAGTGTGGTTTCAGACCACAGAGAGGCTGTCAGGATCAGATTTTCAGTATGCGCCAGGTAATTGAAAAATGCTACAAGAGGAATAGGCAGTTGTGTTTATGTTTCGTAGATCTAGAGAAAGCATATGACAGGGTACCGAGGGAATAGATGTTCGCCATACTGGGGGAGTATGGAATTAGAGGTAGATTAGTAAAAGCAATCAAAGGCATTTATGTTGACAATTGGGGTTCAGTGAGAATTGATGGTAGAATGAGTTCTTGGTTCAGGGTATTTACAGGAGTTAGACAAGGCTGTAATCTTTCACCTTTGATGTTCATAGTTTACATGGATCATCTGCTGAAAGGTATAAATGGCAGGGAGGGATTCAGTTAGGTGGAAATGTAGTAAGCAGTTTGGCCTATGATGACGACTTGGTCTTAATGGCAGACTGTGCCGAAAGCATGCAGTCTAATATCTTGGAACTTAAATAGGTGCAATGAGTATGGTATGAAAATTAGCCTCTCGAAGACTAAATTGATGTCAGTAGGTAAGAAATTCAACAGAATAGAATGTCAGATTGGTGATACAGAGCTAGAACAGGTCGATAATTTCAAGTATTTAGGTTGTGTGTTTACCCAGGATAGTAATATAGTAAGTGAGATTGAATCAAGGTGTAGTAAAGCTAATGCAGTGAGCTCGCAGTTGCGATCAGCAGTATTCTGTAAGAAGGAAGTCAGCTCCCAGACGAAACTATCTTTACATCGGTCTGTTTTCAGACCAACTTTGCTTTACGGGGAGCGAAAGCTGGGTGGACTCAGGATATCTTATGAATAAGTTAGAAGTAACAGACATGAAAGTAGCGAGAATGATTGCTGGTACAAACAGGTGGGAACAATGGCAGGAGGGTACTCGGAATGAGGAGATAAAGGCTAATTTAGAAATGAACTCGATCGATGAAGCTGTACGCATAAACCGGCTTTGGTGGTGGGGTCATGTGAGACGAATGGAGGAGGATAGGTTACCTAGGAGAATAATGGACTCTGCTATGGAGGGTAAGAGAAGTAGAGAGAGACCAAGACGACGATGGTTAGACTCGGTTTCTAACGATTTAAAGATAAGAGGTATAGAACTAAATGAGGCCACAACACTAGTTGCAAATCAAGGATTGTGACGACGTTTACTAAATTCTCAGAGGCTTGCAGACTGAACGCTGAAAGGCATAACAGTCTATAATGATAATGTATGTATGTACGTTTTGAAATAACCTTTCGTTGTGTACTTATTTTCAAATGGACCTTACTTAAAAAACACGCCTCGTATTTTTAGGTAACATTTATACATTTCATCTCACCAAGTAATATTTTACATCCCATGTGGCAAGATGTAGTGTTTACAGTGCGCTATGTCTTCTGGTATGGGCTAGAATAAAATTGTTACCTTTCATTGACCTGTCTCAGTCTCTTCCTTGGCTTTGACAATATGAAAGTGGCTGAGGTATGAGTGATGCTAGTAATGCACTTTCTTATGCAGCCAGTCCCTGCTATGAATGGTGTGAAAATGTCGCTCATAGGGTCGGTTGGTGCAGGCATTTCAGTGGGCTTGGCAGACTGATGTGCAATAGCAACTTCTGGCTTGGTGAGGAAAGCAACGGGAAACTACCGCACTCCTCATTTCCCTAGTACGCCTCTTCAGTGATACCTAGGCCATCTATGACAGCTAATGGTGAACCTGTTGAGGATGCAACCAGCCTTCGGGCTGAATACCCAACATACATACACATGCCCCATCCTAGAATGCTACCATGTGATACTCAACATGGGCATGAATCTTAAACCAGTTATGAAGATTGTATAAGCACAGCGTTCTCCCTAGGACCTTTTTAATGGGTTCACTGCCCTGTCGTTCTTACAGACCGCCCAGATAACATAACCTAGATATGAGCTAATTACATAATATTAATACATATTTTAGTTACTGGATGCTCCAAATTAAAATATAAATACTCTAAAACTGTTTATTTAAATGATAATTATTGGCAGCATAATTGCATCAATTATATAAAAGTTTAAATACTTAGCTTGACTATCACATAGTATCGTGCGCGAGCGGTGTCTGGATTAGCGTAGAATCGCATGCCAGCACTCGATTCCTCGGGAGTCACAAACCCGTATGGCACTCCACAGAAATCGAATGGTACATGATTATGAACGAGCAGTAGAACACAAGAGCCGGCCCCATGGTGTAGGGGTAACGTGCCTGCCTCTCGCCCGGAGGCCCCGGGTTCGATTCCCGGCCAGGTCAGGGATTTTTCTCTCGACCTGAGGGCTGGTTCGAGGTCCACTCAGCCTACATGATTAGAATTGAGGAGGTATCTGACAGTGAGATGGCGGACCTGGTCTTGAAAGCCCAGAATAATGGCCGAGAGGATGTGTCGTGCTGACCACATGGTCCCTCGTAATCTGCAGGCCTTCGGGCTTTGCAGCGGTCGCTGGGCAGGCCAGAGCCCTTTCAAGGGCGTTAAGTGCCGTGGGGTTCGGTTTTTGGTTAGTAGAACACTAGAAGTTCAAATTACTCTGTTATGTCTTGTTCATGAAAACTCTAAAAGAGTTCATTTTTGCATTTAATGTTTACCTGTCTTATATTACCATTAATGCCCTGAGGGGAATAAATTGAAATGTTATCATATTCATTCTTATATAGTATTCCCCACCCGGCTACTCCTTCCTGCCACCCAGCTGACGAAAATTCTGGGGAGAACACTGAAACAAATGCTCATTTTTCAAAGACGTGTTTTCCAGGGACTGTTTTCTAACCTATTTTTGGATGCTTCACATGTGCTCTGTACAAAAGTGGAAGTGAAGCTTAGAAAGTATTTTATTCCAGGGCATAATTTTTCTATACATGAAAGCACAGTGGGTTTCAAAAAATGCATTATTTTCAAGTTTTATTACAATCCCTAAAAACCCACCATGTGGGGTTGCACATATTTATAACTACAGACTTGAAGACATACTATGGTTCTCCCACAACAAATGCACTAACACATGCAAATCCACCATTCAAAACAAGAATTGTTCTTCACTTAGCCTATGTCAACAAATGCTTCAGAATATCAATGGTACTGCTAGCTTCCACAACTATGAGATTCTATACCAGTTGAAATTAGGGTTTCACATAATGAGAACAGTAAACACCAACAGGAAAAGATTGGCAAATCACATGAAGACAATGGCTATGAAGACGAAGAAGCATGAAGGTGTGGCATTTAGGAATGAAGATAAAATAGTTGCTCTTTCATGGAAGGACAAGAGGATTTTGTCCCTGTTGAGTAAATGGTACAAGAACAATGTGAAGAAATACACACCCAAAAGTAGGAAATATGTTGATCCTATTTTGAAGCCTGAAATGGTTTATACTGAGCATACAGGAGGAGTGGACATCTTTGACTCCTGTATGCCAACATATAATTTTGGAAGGAAAGCTTACAAAAGGTGGTATAAAAATTTTTTCTGGTTGCTGGATGTCTGTGTGGTAAACCAGCTTCTTGCTACTCAACATGGAGAGGAAATCACAACTGCAGAAGCCACTGAGACAAAGGCAGTACAGGAAACAACTCACATGAGCATTGGTTGGTGACGTCCATAATGGAAATGTCTACAAGAGAGGACGGCATCAACCAACAATGAAGAAGAACGACTGAATTAGGCATCTCACTTGACATAGTCTAACCCCAAGGGAAATTCTAAAGATTGAACAGTGTGCAGAAACAGGCATAAAGAGGAAGGAGAATAGAAACTCTGTATTTTTGCAAACACCTCTACATAGAAACCTGGACTTAATCCTATAATTTGCTTTGAAAAGTACTATACAGAGAAGAAATATAAGTACAAAAGGGCCAGGTCTTTGGCATGCAATTTAGTGATTAGGAATTGTATACCACTACCTCTCCTCCCCAGCTGGCCAACAATCTGATGGTGACATTTTTTCCCCCACCAATGGGACCAAACCAACCATAGAGTCAGACCATGTAGACTTGACACCTTATTAATCATGGTCATCAGGCGGGCTTTACTACACTTCTTTTATTCCCTTTCTATCACGTAAATAGGTATAAATAAAAACACAAAAGAATTTGAGGTCTTTGTTAGCAGTTTTATAAAAGTGACTACACAACAAGTTGTGTTAGTTTCAGTGTGTTTAGAGTGTGTTTAAAGAGTGTAAACAATTGAGTTTACAGCATCCTTTAACCTGCGTGCTATCAAATTTTGTAAGAAAATAGTGTGTCTTGTAAATATGATGTATGATTCAACATTAAAGAAACTATGAGTGTGTTGATAAAGAAAATATTAAAGTGGGTGGCAGAAACAAGAAACAGAGACAACATTTTAAAACATATTGATTGTATTTCAAAGCACACTGCACCACAATGAGCTAAAGTACAAGTACAGTAGAAGTCCGCTATAGTGAGTATGGCATATAATGAGAACCCCGTTATAACAACAGTTTTTGACTGTCCCTTCGAAATGCCTATATTAAACTGTGTATAATATTTCGGTTACAGCGAGAGCCCTATCATTGATAAATCCGTTATTACGAGTGATTAAGCGTGCACGATTTTTTCCGTTACCGGTAATTATGCACCCAGCGATTATATTGCATGTGATGATCAACTTCGGTATTGTTTCCTCGCTATGTCCACTAGTGAGCTCTCTCATCGTCATTCAATGGCGATGTCGAAGTCGATTAGTAATACCCGTCCACTGCTGTTCCATAACGAAAAATGGAAATAGAAGAGAAGAACATGTTTTTGTAATAAATGCGTAAATAACATGTCCGATAGCATTGTTAACTCGCTAAAAATAAAGGCTGAAGTAAATGATGGCTTAATTTTAAGGCAAAAAAACTGCAATTAAGTAAGAATGGGATACACCTCAAGATATGGCACATTGCAGCATTGATTTCCGAGGTTAGTTTTATATTTTCTCACGTCTGATTAAATTTCGGAAAGGCTATTATCATGTAAATTTATAGCGAGGAGGTTGTCATTTCTCTAATGGCGCTTGAAATACGTTTTCATGATACTTGTAGTATGGTTAAGTTAGGTTAGGTGATGCTGTTTGAACAAGAAAACTGAAACGTTTGCCACAAAATGCGATTGATCATCTTCCATACAGTATCATTTTCTCGCTATGTGCACTTGAGAGCTCTCTCGTTGACATTGGAAGGCGATGTTGAAGTCGATTAGCAATACCTGTCAACTGCTATTCCATTAACAAAATCAGAAATGAAAGAGGAAACATGTTTTTGTAATAAATATGTAAATAACATGGTCGATAGCAGTTGTTAACTCGTTAGAAATAAAGGCTCAGTGAACGATTGTTTAATTTTAATAATCTACACTGAAATTAAGTAAGAATACGATAAACCTCAAGATATGGCAGAGCGCATCACTGATTTCTGAGATTAGAATGTATTTCCTTGCGTCTGGTTAAATTTCAGTAAGGCTATTCCCATCTAAATTTATAGTGAGAAGGTTATCACCATTCTACTGGTGCTTGATATATGTTTTCATGGTACATACATGGTTAAGTTAGAATAGGCGACGCTGTCTGAATAAGAAAACTGAAGCGTTTGCCACAAAATGCGACCTTTGGTATCGTTTTCTTGCTATCTGCACTTGCAAGCTGTCACATCGACATTCAAAGGCGACGTTGAGTTGATTAATAACACCTGTCAACTGCAGGCAACTGCAGTTCCCGTAAAGAAAATTAGAAATGAAAAAGGAGAACATGTTTCGTAAGGAGCACGTAAATAACGTGGTCGATAGCAGTTGTAAACTCGTTAGAAATAAAGGCTAAGTAAACGATCACCTCAAGATATGGCAGAGTACATCACTGATTTCAGAGGATAATTTATATTTTCTCGTGTCTAGTTAATTTTCGGAAAAGCTGTTCCCATGTAAATTTGTAGTGAAGAGGTCATCATTTCTCTATGTGCGCTTGAAATATGTTTTCATGATACATATACGGTTAGGTGAGGTAACATTGTTTGAAGAAGAAAACTGGAATGTTTGCCAAAGAGGCCTCTCGAGAGATACTATATTTTTTTCAGAATGAACTTAAAACATACACTTTCACATAGTATCGGATTTTGAAAAATAACAAACGAGTAAGCCGTAGTATGGATATCACCCACGAAAACACAAGTTTTGAACAAACTGACTGTCGTTTCATACAGATTTTAATGTGTATGGGATTTTTCCCGACTTCCAAAACAAATCGGATATATCAACAATCCGTTATAACGAGTAAATTTTTCAGCATTAAGAATTCTCGCTATAATGGACTTCTGTCTTTTGAATAATGTTACTGATTTTAAGTCTCACTAAATAACTATTCTTAGGGTTTTCGGAGATGCCGAGATGTCAGAATTTTGTCCCAAATGAGTTTTATACGTGCAGGTAAATTTACTGACATAAGGCCAGTTTATATGAGTATCGTCAAACTGCTATCTTAGGCTCGGAAGGCTAGTGCTCTATCATCCAAGATACCCAACCCACCGAAAGGGCAAAGAATTAGAAACAAGTCAAAGTTGGGCATAATATTTCTTATGCAGGGAATGGACTATGTTTTCAGAGGAGAGGACTATCTTGATTTTATATCATTACTGATTAGACTTGAATTACCTAAGACATGTTGGACAGTGTGATACTATACTGGTGCTCTGCTGATGACTGGAGAGGTATTTGGACAGACTCATTTCCTCTTTTACAGCAGCAGCTAAATGATCACAGAAGCTATTTCAGTTTGTTTTCATGCATGTCTGCTGGACATCAATCACCCACTTCAGCTATTCTCATAATGATTACTATTAGTTAGGGAGCTACTAAGTAACACCAATCTGGTCCATGGATCAGTTACATTCTAAAGAAAAAAGATCTGTAATCTGCCTGCAAATCAAAGAGATTGCCCATGCCTCTTTATCCCAATCTTATGTTATTCCAAAAATAATGATGCTATGATGAGATAATAAATTTTACATTATATAAATGTAACTTCAGTGTTGGAATGAAGCACAACTGAATCTAAACTACAGTAAGCATGTCAGTTTTCCATTTTCCATTAGCCTTCAGTTATTAAGTGAACAATCCAGTCAAGGATGGTGTGAAATGCACAGCAATATTCATGAAATCCACATCACCAAATATCACAAAGGTATGGTATGTTATAGACTAGGAAAGTCTTTGAGAGAGAAAGACAGCTGAATGATATTGCCATAACCTTCTAACCAAAGTGGCCACGGATCAAATCCCAGCCAATATATAAATATTGGACTTTTTAAATGAAGTTACGTCTCCATGATTTAGATACCATGTAAATCTGGAGGTCTTGAGACTATGAGAACAACAGCAATTGGCATGTATAACTAGCTTGCTAATTCCTTGTTCCCTCATCTCAAGACATCAAAGATGTCCAAATACCACCACCACCATCATCATCATCATCATCATCATATGTTTACAACAATTCCTGGCTAATATATAAGACACTTACCTTAACAGACAACATATTTAGTAGTTGTGTGAGCATGTTCTTGGATGCTGACTTCATGAGAGACGGCCAACTGGTAATAAAACAGATTCGTGGCAGCATACTTCAATTATACCAGAAGTAGTCGGAAAAGCTGTGAGAGAAGAATATATATCTGTCAGATAGACAACAACCAACCTATGAAGAGCAACCTTTTAAGACACAAGACACAATTATAGAGTTATTATATAATTTTGTTATGCATTAAAAAACTATATACTGTACTGTATATAAAAATAAGAGTTTTGTCTGTACATTGGTAAGCCTCTGTGGCTCAGGCGGCAGCACGTCGGACTCTCACAGCTGGGTTCCGTGGTTCAAATCCCGGTCCCTCCATGTGAGATTTGTGCTGGACAAATCGGAGGCGGGACAGGTTTTTCTCCGGGTACACCAGTTTTCCCCGTCGTCTTTCATTCCAGCAACACTCCAGTATCATTTCATTTGCCATTCATTAATCATTGCCCCAGAGGAGTGCGACAGGCTTCGGCAGCCGGCACAATTTCTATCCTTGCCGCTAGATGGGGACTTCATTAATTCCATTCCTGACCTGTATAAATGGTCCGTTATTGGACATTATATGATCTGATCTGATATGATCTGATGGCCAAGCAGGCATCAATTTTCGGTAGTGAGACAAAGTCTCTCATAGTGCATTGGCACTGCCAGTGGCTTCAAGTAGCCTGCGCAGTGGCCTCCACAGTATGCACTAGCCATGCGTCTTGGTAGGTGTGCTAGGTACCAGCTGACGAGCACAACCTAGCACACGGGGGCAAAACGCTGGCAACCAGGAATGAGTTAGCTGGAAAATTTATAATGTCCAATAACGGACCATTTATATTGGTATTATAAATTTACTCATTTGGGACAAATATTTCAGATTCCCTATGGGAATCAACATCTATATCATTCCTGACTGGTTGAATGACTGGAAACAGGCTGTGGATTTTCATTTTCAATGCTGTTTGAATACGAAAATGAAAACGTTTGCCACGGAAGCCACTGGAGTGATACTACTACAATTTTTCAGAATGAAATTGAACATACGCGTTCGTGCTGTCTCGGAATTAGAAAAAAATACTAACAAGTAAGCCATAGTATGGAAATCTGCAAAAATACAAGTTTTGAACAAAATTATTGCCGTTTCATTTCGATTTTAATGTGTGTGCCCCCCCCCCCCCCCCCCCAGACTTTTATGAAAAATTGGATATAACGACAATCTGCTACAGCGAGTACATTTTTTGCCGTTATGAATTCTCGCTATAACAGACTTCTACTCTATTTTAAATAAGTGCAGTTGTTTTCTATAGCTTCTTGTGCATTGCAAATTTTGCCAATACTGTTTAATACATTAAAGAAAGTTGTCGTATTATTGTGGTCAGTACACTTGAATACAATGAGGGACGTTTTGGTTTGATTCCTGGCAAGTCTTATTAGGTATTCATCCCAATGTTCAGGTCTAGAAATAGAGACGTAAGATGATGACTATAGGTAGGTAATTAATGCCACCTGTTTCATGAAAGGGTTTTGAGTGTTGAATGTGACGGGATCTGGGATTGTCAAGATATTTACCATAAAATGCACTAATTTTGAAAGCTTTCCATCCGAAGCATGGATTACGGCATCAAAGGTTTTCCACGTGTCACTTTTTTTCATCTGACCCATATCTGAAACAGAATATACATTATCGCATAATTTGCATGTCGAACCATCCAAGGTCTAAGCTTTATCCTGACCATGATGGTCTACCGTGTCATTAAATTTTAAGCATGGCACAAGGCACTGCAATACGCACTGACCTTCCAAACTAAGCCACAACTGAAAGCATGGTTGCGCTGCTGCACACTGGTCATGCCTATCGAGTACAACAGCAGTGAGGAATACCAGTGCCATCTACATCAGACTCGTCACACTTGTGCAACTACAGCATAAACTTATGGCCCCAACACCCCATTAAACTTACAAGAGGTAACCAGGCTTGCTCCTGGATTAACAGCAATGCTTCAGCTTCAGGTGTAGACAACCCGATACACTGAACTCATACTCTGTTTCTGACCTCTACTGTACAACGATAGTCACTGTGGTTCTATCAACTGTCTATACAATTATTCATCGGCGTTTGCAGAAGAAATGCAGTCTTAATATCTGTGTGCACAAATTCCAATAATGGCACATTAATGAACGAAAAGCTATAAAATATTTCTTCAGCCTTTCCCAGGTATATACGAAGTTACTAGAGGTACCCTGATTCATTTTGGATTTTGGTTGTGAATTTAAGACTGGAGCACCAGGTGAGTTGGTCGTGCAGTTAGGGACATGCAGTTTCATTTTCGTTAACTTTAAACTTCTCCATTTTACAGAGCTTACATACATCTGACAGCGTGATATTACAACTTGCACCACAGCCTGACTCCCCTTTTCAACCAACAAGCTAACGTCAGAATGTCATAACAACTGCAAGGCACACCAACAACATAGGAATAGTACACACAAGAAGATGGCCCAAAGACACCATAACAAATTCACCAAGTTGTCACTAATTTTAAAGTTCAATAATAGTTTTTACCTAGAAATGTGACCAAAAAAAAAAAAAATTCTATATCTACAAGTTGCAAGCTAAAAACACTGGAACTTATATTAATTCCTACGAAATAAGAACTAACACAAGAACGTAGTATATGATTAAATATTATGCCAAAACTTCATTGCGCTGGAATGTATTTTCTTCATTAAGTCTTATAAAATATTTTAACTTGGAGCATTATCCATCATTGTCATTTTGTACAATTTAGTTTTAATTAAGTCATATCTTAACATTTGACTATGGTCTCAGCCATCAGTATGTTAATTCTTTTCATATCTAATCTAGTTCCTTACAATAAGGCCTACATATTAAGTTAAATTCTTAAATGTTCCTAACAATTCTTTTAATAGTCATAGGTCAAATTTTAAACAGGTACCTGGTTCAGTTTTGAGGTGATGATATGGCTGATGATGCCCTTTAAAAAGGGGCGAAACATGTACCATTTCTTATTATATCAAGGATTAAACCTCAATTTTATTATTGATTGTATTGAATAGGTGGAAGAAAAATAAAAATTTTATACTATTTTTTATATAAATTACTTTCAACATGGATTTCACAATGATTCTTATAACTTGTAAAAGGATTATTATGTCTTAATATACCTGCCCATTCGTGTGCAAGGGAAACAAGAACAATGAGTAGGGTTCTGTTCCTCCTTTATAAACTTTCTTCAGCTTGTCCCAGGTGTTTCTGGGCTCACTGAAGCTACCCTTGCTTATTTTGGGTTTTGGCCAGAACCACTTTCTGATCTCATACGACAGGTAAAAATTTCAATTCATGAGCCACTGGGATTTGAACCTCGGCCATTCGGGTGGAAAGCCACTTGTTAAGCTTATCTCAGTTATTTTTGGGTTGTAGAAGCCATCCAGACTTGATTTGGTTTTTGAGCTATAAGACTGGTTACCCTTCTTGCCACCACGTAATTCACCAGAACTCAAACCTCTGCCTTATGAGGAGGAACACCAGTAATTAAACCAGCTTAGGTCATTATAGCCAGTAGAAATGTACAAATCAGAGAGCCTTTACCACATGCCACTTTTCTGTTCAAAGACAGAGCCATGGATGGAACATTTGTGTTCTAAGAGGGCAGAAAATTGCGAACTTCCAGACCACACCGCTAACTACAACTCTAATTATTCTATGCATGTACTAATGTAAACTGGCACCATATGGCAGTTTTTTTTAAATATGATAATTCTTCATATGCCAGTCCATCATTTGGAGCAAGATTGGAATTAACCCTCTACTGCATGAATTATTTTTCGTTTGGTGAAGAAAATTTCAAGCTTTAATGTTCAACATACGTTCAGTGTATTAGATATACCAGCAACTCTTAACTGGGGCTAATAGCTTAACACTCTTATGTGATGTGGATTGCCATAGTTGAATATATATACGATATACGATTTTTCACGATTTTACGCTAAGCTTTTAACATTTAAAGACCAAACTTTACTACCTACTGGCCATGGGTACGTACTGCAAGGCGCAAGTACAACTTGCAGAACCGTAGGTCGGTAATGTCTTTGAGGTTGAGCCAGAGGTACTCCTGAAGCCTGTGGTAATGTGATGGGGAGGGCCCACGTAAAATAAACGGTGGTTGGTTCGCGTGGATGTTGGCGGGGTGGAAGGAGTACCTTTGGTTGTAGGGCTGTTTTGTCTTATGTTATGTAAAAAAAAAAAAACAAGGCATCACTGGGATATGTGTTTAATTGATTGTACAGTTGAAGGTGTGCCGTAAAACTACCTCTGTCTACAATATTTATCCATTTATACAGGTGAAAAGTTATTTGTTGCCTAAAGGCAACAGTATGCAGCAGAGGGTTAAGACCCTTTTTCAATGAATTTCAATCTGAAGGGAATTTGCAGTTATACAGTACTGCAACATAACAAAGCTGTATTAATACACTGAGTGGCCAAAAGTCACGGGAAGGGGTGTCCCATTAGAAAATGTGCCGTGTATGAACCCTGAGTTGAGCAGTCTGTCACAGACATCAGTGTCATGAAGATGGAAACACGTCGCAAGTTAACCGACTTTGAACATGGGATGACCATCGGCGCACAGCAGATGGGTCATAGCATTGCGAAGATTAGACGCAAATTCCGGTTTCCGTGGTCAACAGTGTCGAGGGTGGATCTTCAATATCACAGAGAGAATGATACCACCTGCGTACACCACTGCACGGGATGACCACAGGTGTTTAACGAATGGATATCACGTCGCCTCCGCAGAACCATACTGGGTGCTTGATGGGCTAGTGTGGGTCAGATCACTGCCCAGTAGAATATTGGTAGTCAGGAACCCATTTCTACCAGGACTGTAAGGAGGCAACTGCAACTCACAGGCTACACCAGCCGATGACGACCAACTCGTGTCCCTTTGCTGGCAACTCGACACAGAGTTCAACGACGTGCATGGGCCCGCGAACATCGGCAATGGACCATGGAACAGTGGCAGCGTGTGGTATGGTCCGATGAATCCTGGTTCCAGTTGTATCAAGCTGATGGGTGTATAAGAGTGTGGCGTATGTCTCATGAAGCTATGGATCCTGCGTGTCAACAAGGTTGTGCCCAGGCGGGAGGTGGCTCAGTTCTGGTCTGGGCGGCGTTCTCACGGTCGCAATTAGGCCCCATTTTCTGGTTGCAGGTAGAGCTGACAAGTACACGATATGTGGACATTATTTCAGACCATCTGCATCCCTTTCTGGCCTCAGAGAACCCTGATGGAAATGCCATGTTTTAATAGGACAATGTGCGATGTCACTACTCTTTGGTGGCACGCAGGTAGTTGGAGGAGCACCCCAGTGAAATTACGACATAGAATGGCCCTCCAGATCCCCTGGTCTTAATCCAATCGAACAGTTATGGGATGCTGCCTATGCTGGTGTACGCTCCATGAACCCCGCACCAACTACACAAGACCAATTGTGGGTAACTGCAAGATGCGTGGGTCCAGATCCCTCCAGAACGATTCCAACACCTTGTAGAGTAGACGCCACACCATATTGCTGCCGTTTTGAGGGCTCGCGGAGGAGCAACTTGTTATTAACATCATATACAGTGTCTTCCCATGACTTTTGGCCACTCAGTGTATATACAGTACTCAGTGTTTTGGATAAATGCCATACAAATGAACTTTCTTTTGGTAGTGGCTTAACATTGCACTAACACATTGAACGTTTCTGGTGATGCAACAATGGAAAAGTGCTAGGAGAGGGAAGATAGCGGCCGTGGTCTTAATTAAAATAATAAAATGGGAAACCATCTTCAGGGCTGCTAACAGTGGGGATCAAACCCACCATCTGCCAAATGCAAGCTCACAGCTATGTGGCCCAAATTGCAAAATTTACTCCTACCCTAAGCACTGTAAGATACACAAAAGTGAGTGATGTGATGTCTTATCCTGATGATTTGGAAAGTTGTGTGGTTTGAATTCTCTCCAAGAAAACTTACTTTGAATCACAAAGTATTTGTTCACCACGCTGGTTTGTTGCATACAGGGATTGTAAACCTTCGTTATTCACCTTAAAATGAAAATCACTACAATTACCATCTTCTTGCACTCACTCCAAGCGAAGTTATAGGTAGGGGAGAGCGTTGTACCTCGAGCATAGTATATCTTGGAACATTTTTATTCTGATTTGTGCTACTTTCTAGCAAACTCAAACAAATTTTTAAAAATGCCAGTATGTAGCACAGATGGTAGTTTAGATCTGTTATTTTAACAAGTGTGGATGCTGTAGACAAAACAAAATTTTTAGCATTAAGATATCTGTGTTTGATTTATACCATGCTTGATGTTAACTGACATTATTTTATTTTCCTATAATTACAAGTTCAAAGAAAAGTGACATGTTACAATTTTTGTACAGTCACTCAAAAATGATTTGAGCACATGGTACTGTCTGCTCTTCACACTTAATATTTTGCAGTAAAGACTTAATTTTATTATTATCAAAGGATAACTCACCTCCTACAACAAACAAACATTATATCTACAAGTTTCAAGTGTTTCTTTTTTTTTTTTTTTTTTGCTAAAGGCTTCACGTCGCACCGACACAGACAGGTCTTATGGCGACGATGGGATAGGAAAGGCCTAGGAGTTGGAAGGAAGCGGCCGTGGCCTTAATTAAGGTACAGCCCCAGCATTTGCCTGGTGTGAAAATGGGAAACCACAGAAAACCATCTTCAGGGCTGCCGATAGTGGGATTCGAACCTACTATCTCCCGGATGCAAGCTCACAGCCGCGCACCTCTACGCGCACGGCCAACTCGCCCGGTGTCAAGTGTTTCTGAAAAATAATAAGTTATATATATCTGAAATGAAATGGCGTATGGCTTTTAGTGCCGGGAGTGTCCGAGGACATATTCGGCAAGCCAGGTGCAGGTCTTTTGATTTTACGCCCTAGGTGGCCTGTGCCTCGTGATGAGGATGAAATGATGATGAAGGCGACACACACACCCAGCCCCCGTGCCAGGGAAATTAACCAATGATGATTAAAATTCCTGACCCTGCCGGGAATCGAACCCGGGTCCCCTGTGACCACAGGTCAGCACGCTAACCATTTACCCATTGAGCCGGACTATATAAATATATCTGCTAGGAACTGATACAACACCATGCGCTTGTTCTTTTTTTTTTTTTTGAGTGGCTGCACCAAGATACAGGGTTAATGCATGCAAACTCCAATATACAACTTTTTTGACAGAGAATGACAGAATTTCCACTAACAAAAGTAAAATTCCTGTTATCCATTCAGTAAAATGCAATACATAATTTAAGTTTTATGCTAGATTTTACACAATGTTCTAGTTTTTTTTATGACTTTCCCTGTTCATTGAGTTTCTGAAAATAGTATTTAAAATCTATCTTTAATCATTTTTAGTCAATCAGCCCCTACAACAGTATCATTTGAACGAGCACGTTTCGTTTTGTATTGGCGTTCTATATTATACCTTATCGACACAATAGACTGCCCTCACGGTAAGCATTTTGCATGGGATCCTGCTTGCACACTGTTCTTCCAACTGGCTCTGTGCAATTAGATTCAGTAAGGCCCTCTATTTTTAATTAGTTTGTTTTTGCCACCATATTGCCACAATGATCAAGTCCGACTGGCAGCCCTTCGCCCAGCATGGACTTTCACGGCCATGACATAACCACATCACTGTGGCTCAAGTATGCACAATGGTCACCTGCCAACCCACTTAAATGATGTCTGCCCATGAGACGAAAAGCTCAGTGTGAGCAAACCTGGGTTAGACCATTGGCTGGTGACAAGACCATTGGCCTGGGTAAAAAATCAGTGAACTTCACTCCTTCTGTACCGGTACTTAATATATTCATATCACGGATACATCTGACACACACCAAGACACCTTAATATATTTACACTGCAGATGCATCTGGCACACATCACAACACTTTTAAACTTCGTAGTTTTGTTTTCACAGAATGTGGTAGCCCTGTGGCCATGCATGATGCAAGGGCAAAGCTATAGAGTCCGCTCCGCAATGTTAGTAACACAAGGCAACACTATGTGGTGCACGCGAAGTGACTGTCCTTTGTTTAATACTTAGATTTCCACCAGTAGCGCTGAGGTAAGTAGAGGTAAGTAGAATAGCACTGCCGACAACTGTTGGTTGTTGGTTTGATATGGCTACATTTTCTTTCTTGCCGCGGCAATAGAAAAGAAATGCTTCAAGGGAGTTCTCATGACAGAGATTGGCCTGGATGTGCAAAGATAGGTTACAACTTTTTCTTGTGTGTGGACAGTATGCGCCACGGCGATAGAAAAGAGCCTCTTGAAGGGAGCATGGCCCCCACTGTTCTCATGACAGAGATTGGCCTGGATGTGCAAAAATGCGTTAAAACTAATAAATGAATTTTATTTCTTGTCATACGCCCCGAGATCAAAGGAGGAACTGAGAAAGTGTAATTACCGTCCAACGCCATGACACTTTCAAACTTCGCGGGCCTCTTTAGTTTCTTTTCTTTTGCAGTGCTTGGTAACATCAGCCAATGCCCTTGATCATTGGCAGAAGCAATGGATAATGGCACCTGGCTTAAAAGGTATGGTCAAATGTTCCACCTTTACATTAATTAAAAAAAATTAAATTTAATTATTTAAATAACATTTAAAAAATAACGAAACATGTTTCATCTATCTTGTAGACATCATCAGCCGAAAAGTTTTAAGATTAAGCACAAAGGACAAGGGAAAAAACACATTAAAAATAATTCAGACTGCCGAATGCGTCAGTTAAAATGTTGAAGAATATGCTAGAATGTTCTGAGCACAACACTTGAATACTGTTAAAAGTGAAAATTAAAATATTATACACATGAGATGGTTCATAAAATTGGTAATAGAGTCCTTCTTAACGTGATGATGCTGTGCTGACATACAGTTTAGCCGATGCAGACATTATTTTATTTTCCTATAATTACACGTTCAAAGAAAAGTGACGTTACAATTTTTGTAGTCGCTCAAAAATGGAATGAGCACATGGTACTGTCTGCTCCTCACACTTAATATTTTGCAGTAAAGACTTAATTTTATTATTATCAAAGGATAACTCGCCTCCAGTAGAATGAAGACGATTGATAAACATATGTTAAACATGAGTGAGGGTTCCCGTAAAATGGTATTGAGTTCGTCTTGTTGGCGTGATGATGTTAACAATTCTTGATAAAAAAAAGTAGGCAGAATATCTGATTGTGATTTTATAAGTGGAATGTGCAATGGAGTGCCCTAGAACAAGAATGACGCCAATTATTAGCGTTAAAAGTAGGCAAGTTTTTGAAGCATCTTGTAATACAAAAGAAGAATGAATGAAAATAAAATGCAGCACATCTGATTACTTACGTTCTCGCCTACCCAAGAATGGCTAGCTCAGCGTGTATGGATGTTTATGGTTGACTGGACACAAACTGTGGAGGCCGTGTGTGATGGAAGCTGGTATGAGGGGAGAGTAGGGGAAGGCTTGAACCAATAGGTGGGGAGCGACTGCGTGGAGGCTTGTTACGAGGCTTGTCAAAATAGGAACTGTTGAGTAATGCCTCGAATTTTATGTTCACAGTTTTTGAAATTTCATTTGAATTTTAAGCAGGATTGCATTTTTGGTCTATATGAATAAAAGATGTTTTCTAAAATGTTGAGTAAACTGCCCTTGTTATGAAAATAAAGAATTTTTAAGTCCTGCTCTAAGGAGATGAAGGAATGATTGGACTCTGTTATATGAGTGCTCATGGCGGAGTATTTTTTGTACTTGGTGGCGTTGATATGTTCTTTATATCTAATTAAAAAGTCTCTTCCGGTTTGCCTTGCGGAACATTGGTTGCAATTTAACCCCGAAGTTGTTGATTTTGTGCTGGTTATAAAAGAGATTAGTATTGTTGTTGACTGTTTTAAAGGCAATATTGACATTATGTTTCTTAAGAATATTGGTGATTTTGTAAATCTTTTTATTGGTGTAAGTGAAGGTGGTGTAGTTATCTGTTTTCTTTTTTGTTTCTCTGAGCAGAGTTGAAGTGGATTTGTTAACAATTTTGCTGACTATCCTGTCTATGAAATGCCTGCCAAAACTGTTTTTTCTCGCTATTAAGTAGATGGTATTGAGTTCTTTTTACGATTCTCGTCAGATAAAGGGACGTGAAAAGCTCTATGAATTAAGCTATAAAAGGTTGCTCTTTTTTGAGAGTCTGGATGCATCGAATCTTGACAAATGGTGTTTACGGATTGGGTGGGCTTTCTAAAGATAGTATAAGAAAATTTGTTGGGAGCTGTTGTTAATAGTGATATCTAAAAACGTTTAAAGAATTACTGATTTCAACTTCGGAAATAAACTCGATCCATGGATCGATTGCATTTAGCTGTTCCAGGACGATATCGCCGTTGGTGATGATGTGATCTATTATGGCAAACGTATCATCAACATAGCGCATCCAGACCACAATACCTTTAATTTTATTATGAATTTTGGTGTTTTCCAAATGGTCTAAGTAAATTTCTACCATTATTCCTGAAACTGGGATGCCCATAGGAAGACTGTCCTGCTTGTAAATTTTTCCATTGAAAGTGAAATAGTTGTTAGAAGTTACAAATTCTAAAATATTTAAGAAGTCTTCTATCTCCCGTAATGGAACCTGGGCCACTACTTTAAGTTATAAAAGTAAATAGGCCTATACTTTTAGGGGCGGGTGGGTTAGACCCTGGCAGGCGTAATGAACACATCTCCCCTCCAGAATCATTTCACCGTAAGAATAGCAGCACTGAAACTAACATATTATGTAACAATCCTTGCAGAGCAGACTCTATATTCCTACCGATGCTAGTTCTATAGAGACAATAGCAAAGTGCTCCAGCCAATAGGAGCACAGAAAATGGTACTAGTATAGTGTAACCCACAAAATCTGAAATTTCTTGAAATATTCATACAGTGTGGGTCAGTGTGCACAAAAATAATGATTTTTATAATAAGGGCCCACCCAACCCTTAAAGCAGAGCACCTACAAATTTAAAAAATTGGATTGGGCAAACAGCTTCATAAATTCTTCTTAAATTTGAAATTTACCCACTATATTAATGTGATATAAAAGTACTCTTGCAAGACAATCTTCCTGGATTTTGACATCCAAATTTCCTCTGACAAGTGAACCGTTAAACCTATAAAACGAAAAGAATCATATGGAAATCTAGAGTTGTCATTTGAATATAAAGTTAATTAACTGGAAACAGAAAAATAACGATCAAGAAGTGGTACTCCCACCATACCAGTTTCAATGAAAATATCTACAAAGTTTCATCCTCACATTACAAAATTATACAGGGACTGATCCATCAGTTACTAAAACTCAGTCAATCAATGGCAGATAAAATACAGTGAAACCTCAGAATGCGAGTAACTTGGTATACGAGTGTTTTGCAAGACGAGCAAACATTTTAAATAAATTGTAACTTGATAAGCGAGTGAGGTTCTGCAATACGAGCGTCACGTGTGCCTACGTTTTCCCCTCCCCTGTTCGTTTGTTGAATGGATGAACGAGGTCTTTGGTCCTGTAGTGAAGAAATACCTGTCAGTAAATAATCTGCCGCTCAAAGTCTTGCTGGTTATCGTCAATGCTCCTGCTCATCCTCCAGGCCTTAAGGGCTTGAGGACGACTTACTGGAGGAATTCAAGTTCGTTAAGGTTAAGTTCCTTCCTCCCAACACTACTCTACTACTCCAGCCTATGGATCAGCAAGTCATTTCGAACTTCAAGAAGCTATACACCAAAGCACTATTTGAGTGATTCTTCGAAGTGACCGAAGAAACAAACCTTACCCTCCGAGGGTTTGAGAGAAATCATTTCCCCATTGTGAACTGCCTGAAGATCATCGATAAAGCCTGGGATGGAGTCACTAAGAGAACTCTCACTTCCGCTTGGGGAAAGCTATGGCCTGACTGTGTTCTTGGACGTGACTTTGAGGGGATTGTTGGTGACAATGAGCCGCCGATTGTCGATAAAATTGTGTCCTTAGGGAAGACTATGGGGCTGGAGGTGAATGATGTGGATGTTCAACAGCTGGTGGATGAACATAGCCAGGAACTGACCACCAACGAAAAAATGGACCTGCATTGAGAACAACAGGAGGAGGTTATGGGGATCTCGTCCGGGGAAGAGGAGGAGGAAAAGTCAATGGAATCTCTCACTTCAATTGATATTCGGGAGAAGTGCAAAATGTGGGAAATGGTGCAAAATTTTGTAGAAAAACACCACCCGAATAAGGCTAAAACAGTGCGAGCGATGAATCAGTTCAATGACAATGCAATGTCACATTTTCGTGAAATCCTCAAAAAGAGGCAAAAGCAACAGTCATTGGACAGGTTCCCCGTTTAAGTTGCACGAAAAGAAAACAATTCCAGTGAGCCAATAGATAGCAGTGATTCCGTTCGTGAAATTCGTGCTACAGAGTAACTCTTCTCATGTCATCTCTCGTCTCCCACACCAACAATGATTCTATTGTAAGGAAAAGTGCACTTTAATTTGTTTTACGTTATATTTTGTTTTTGAAATGGTATGCGAATAACTTTTTTTGTGTTGTGGACGAATCATCCGCGTTTCAATTGTTTCTTATGGGAAAACTTGCTTTGATATACGAGCGCTTTGGATTACAAGCATGTTGCCGGAACGACTTATGCTCGCTCCAAGGTTCCACTGCGGTACTCTAACCTAATCTCTTTACATTTGTAGCCAACTTACAAAAAATTAGACTTGTCACTTATTGTGTTCAACACGCAAAGTAAACACTTACGCTTTTCATAATCTGTCATGAATTATGAAGCATCATTCTCTTGTAAAGTTGTCAAATGATATAAATCTTCATAGCTAACCAATGAACCCAAGGTAGGCCTCGATAAGCAAAATATACAAATATCAGAAAACTGAATAAATAAAATCTGCTTTGATTCTATAATTCAAAACAATAACTGGACTGTACACAGCAATTAACGAGTAAACTACTAACATAGTATACTTTAGTAAGATCCTATATTTATCTCATCACCATAACGTAAACATCAACATAAACACGTTTTCCCTAAATCAGAAAACAATTCAATGTGGCCATACAGTGTGGCCAACCCAATTTTCATTAAATAAGCTACGATAGATCATCATCCAATACAAGCTAGAAAAAAGCTAAATAAAAGTTAAAAATTAAGTCAAATATCTATAACAGTGCTCACAGGGTAGTGAATGAAATTACTCTTCCATGGGCATTTAATTATGTGCACTGAGGTAATCTTGACAAGTGGAGGTCGGTGTGATTATTGTTATAATAGGAAGTACCGTACTATTCTCTATTAACGCAAATCGGGGGGGGGGGGGGGGGGGGAAGGAAGAGTACAACAGTTCGAAAAATGAAAGTATCGCCAAAGAAAGACAAGGGCCACGAAGGGCGCGAAAGTGAAAGACTCCTTAGGCCTCGAGACCTAATACCGGCGGGGTCGGAAAAGAACAAGAGTTGACCAAGGGAGGTGGGATTTGATAGATGAAAGCAAGGAGCCTGGCACAAGTAAAGACGTTTTGTGAGGTCATTGGGAGATAGTAAAACTGAAGGATGAGAAGGGATGACGTAATATTATATCATAAAGGCACATTCCATACTCCCGCTGGACCAGTGGTGAGTCAGGTACAATGAATAGGTGATCATAGCTAATTTCACTGTTGCTACCTTATCATACAAGAAGGAAACATAGGAAGGGAGGGAGTAAGTCTTCGTTCATATTGGATGAACCACAACGCCACATCACATGCGGCACGTTGGATGAAGTAAGCTAGATTATGCGGGTGAAAAGCTACAGCGGGAATATTGTTCTTATGCCGCTAAACGTTGGAATAAATAAGCTAGATTAAGCGGGAGAAAAGCTAAGTTGGCGACACTGGTTACTAACGCAATAGATCATCATCCAATACAAGCTAGAAAAAGCTAAATCAGAACTAGTCAAAGTTAAAAAAAATAAGCCAAATATTTATAGCACTGCTCACTTGGTAGGGAATGATATTGTTCGTTGTTCCGTTCAATTAACAAACTACTACAACCGCAAAACGTGGATAATTAATTATGTATACTGAGCTAGCCGTATGAGGTGGAGGCGGTGGTGTTATTGTTTAAGGGGAAGTACTAATACGCGAACCTTTTCTTGAGCCTTGAGCTCCCTAGTGCTGAATCGGTAGACCTCGGTTATCTTCCACATCCATATTGGCAACCTTTGAAAAACAAACTATGAATCGCTTATTCATCGCTGTGCGACATCTGGCGTACACTTTACGAACTAGTACTGTTGTTGTTTACACAGCAAAGCCAATGTATATAATTAATGCTAATAACAAGATTCGCATCGAGAAATATCATATAATCTATATAAATAAAATTGTAGGGGGTCCGCTGTCTGTAATTTCTTTTGTTTTGCCAATTTTTCAGATATTTATCCGTTTTAGGTCAACTCAAGACCGAATCGGTGGTTTTTACGTTTCGTGTCTGTTGTTTGTCTGTTTGTCTGTCTGTTTGTCCGTCTGTTTGACTGTTTGTCTGTTCCACCATCACGTCAAAACGGCTGGATAGATCTCAACCAAACTTCATATTTAGCGTATAGGCCCTACTCATCCCGGGGAAGGTTTCGATATGCATATCGTTTTAAAATCTTTGAATACACGGGGGGTTAATAGAAAACCACAATGGTTTTTCCACCATCACGCCGAAACGGCTGGATAGATCTAAACCAAACTTCATATTTAGAGTATACTCATCCAGGGGAAGGTTTCGATATGCATATTATTTTAAAATCTTTGAATAGACGGGGGGTTTATAGGAAATGGTTTTCCTCCATTTTCTCTTATACTATTCATTTTCTGTAAACTTAGTTTACCGTACGTGAAACGTCTCTTCATTATAAACAACTTTCGTTATGTTCATAATTTACGTTATTCTTCACATGACGGAGAAATTTACAATTTTCCGCTGGTATCATGCTCTGCATTGAGTGACCGACAGACCGACAACGAACCTACAGGTTACCAAGGCAACGTCTCTGACTGCATGCCAGCAGGAAAGTAACATATTGCCATTTTCCTCATCATGCTTTTAAATTCGTGGTTGTTCCTTGGGTAGAAGGCAAGAGAGGCGTCAATCGGCCTATCTGCGGGATATTGGCGGAATATCGTTGGATGTTATAACCGCCCTCGAATAGATTAAGTAATAACACCATTAGTTATCTTATGTGTTTACCTAAGAATCACTGGACCTAAATTTCTCCTCTGTTACCGCTTTATTATATCCATAACTCACACTAGCATAATTTATTGAGGGGCATTTGATTTCCCAATACATTAACTTGGCATTTACATATTTGTCGTTATCCGGCTGTCCTCAGTTGTAATCCATTTTCTATTACTTTCAACTTTCTTAACTGTATTATTTTCTTCCTTAATTACGCCGTATGTACGCGAGTGCTACAAACTACTGGATGTATTTCCACCAAGACTCATATTTAGAATACACCTGTCCTTGATAGGTTTTAGGGCAAATATTGTTTCTAAATCCCTGAACTGACTGGGGGTTTATACGAAACCGAAACAGTGATTTTGCACTTCCACAAAATATACACAACCAAACTTAATGGAAATCTACCTACCTTGGTAGAAATTAATTTCTAAACCTTTTTTTCTCATGTGCATCATTTCGATACGAGGATTAATAAGGGAGATATCATTAACGGACCGTTTTTCTGTACAAGTCCCATCGGACTTAATTCACGAGCGGGTGCGTGTAAAGCGTATTCCTTACAACTTGAAAACTACTGAAGACATTCGAACCAAAATTTATATTTAGCATCCACCTGTCCAAAGGCAGGTTTTAAACGTAAATAACATTTCGTGTTCCGGAATGGACTGGCGGTTTATAGGGAACCGAAATGGTGATTTTACTCTTCCACAATATATAGGCCTATAGAACAAGACCAACCTGACTGGAAATCGACCAAACGTGATGAAATTCCACCTCTAAACCTTTTTTTATGTGCATTTTTTCGTCAGGAGGATTAATAAGGGAGATATCATGAATGGTCACTTTAGCAGGTTAAGTCCAGCGGACATAGCCCAAAAGGTGTTTTACATGGAGCAGATTCCTTATCTATATAAATCAAATCGTAACGACTGCGTGCCTCTACACTGACTATTTTGGCGAAATTTTCGTACAGCTTTCCGTTTAAGGGGTAATAATGACCATCTCCATAATTTTTGGTTTAGTTTCCTGAAAGTACTAAGTTTTACCCGCCTCGCCCAAAATCCAGATTGCGGCATAATCTGCCAGAAGGAAAAGAAGATAATTGAAATTTGACAAAATTATACGTTTTAGCCTGTAACGAACGGAAAACATCCTAGATAATTACATTTTTCACTTTTTATCCCCGAAGAATATCGAAATATGCAGGCAATTTTAATGATGGTGCAGACCTTCGGAAATTCCTATCACATAACGGATTGCACAATCTCCGTTCAATTTGGAATGATCTACAACCTTGGTCTTATGATTTTTTGCCATATCTGTATCCCTTTTACGTTTGATTTTTCTCTATTAATCGATGTTAAGTCAATTTGGAATTTTCACATGCATAATTCATACTTTCAATTATACACTGACTGACAGAGCAAATGCAACACCAAGGAGGAGTGGTTCGAAAGGGATGAAAGTTGGGGAAAAAACAGAGTCGGCACGGAAGAATAATTGATGTTTATTCCAAACCGATATGCAGGTTACACAATGCGCACGGCATCGATTCAGTAGGATGTAGGACCACCGCGAGCGGCGATGCACGCAGAAACACGTCGAGGTACAGAGTCAATAAGAGTGCGGATGGTGTCCTGAGGGATGGTTCTCCATTCTCTGTCAACCATTTGCCACAGTTGGTCGTCCGTACGAGGCTGGGGCAGAGTTTGCAAACGGCGTCCAATGAGATCCCACACGTGTTCGATTGGTGAGAGATCCGGAGAGTACGCTGGCCACGGAAGCATCTGTACGCCTCGTAGAGCCTGTTGGGAGATGCGAGCAGTGTGTGGGCGGGTATTATCCTGCTGAAACAGAGCATTGGGCAGCCCCTGAAGGTACGGGAGTGCCACCGGCCGCAGCACATGCTGCACGTAGCGGTGGGCATTTAACGTGCCTTGAATACGCACTAGAGGTGACGTGGAATCATACGCAATAGCGCCCCAAACCATGATGCCGCGTTGTCTAGCGGTAGGGCGCTCCACAGTTACTGCCGGATTTGACCTTTCTCCACGCCGACGCCACACTCGTCTGCGGTGACTATCACTGACAGAACAGAAGCGTGACTCATCGGAGAACACGACGTTCCGCCATTCCCTCATCCAAGTCGCTCTAGCCCGGCACCATGCCAGGCGTGCACGTCTATGCTGTGGAGTCAATGGTAGTCTTCTGAGCGGACGCCGGGAGTGCAGGCCTCCTTCAACCAATCGACGGGAAATTGTTCTGGTCGATATTGGAACAGCCAGGGTGTCTTGCACATGCTGAAGAATGGCGGTTGACGTGGCGTGCGGGGCTGCCACCGCTTGGCGGCGGATGCGCCGATCCTCGCGTGCTGACGTCATTCGGGCTGCGCCTGGACCCCTCGCACGTGCCACATGTCCCTGCGCCAACCATCTTCGCCACAGGCGCTGCACCGTGGACACATCCCTATGGGTTTCGGCTGCGATTTGACGAAGCGACCAACCTGCCCTTCTCAGCCCGAACACCATACCCCTCGTAAAGTCGTCTGTCTGCTGGAAATGCCTCCGTTGACGGCGGCCTGGCATTCTTAGCTATACACGTGTCCTGTGGCACACGACAACACGTTCTACAATGACTGTCGGCTGAGAAATCACGGTACGAATTGGGCCATTCGCCAACGCCGTGTCCCATTTATCGTTCGCTACGTGCTCAGCACAGCGGCGCATTTCACATCATGAGCATACCTCAGTGACGTCAGTCTACCCTGCAATTGGCATAAAGTTCTGAACACTCCTTCTTGGTGTTGCATTTGCTCTGTCAGTCAGTGTATGAAATACGGAATCATCAAACTTTTCACGAAAATTGGCCCACCCAGTAGCCATATGTGAGCCAAATGCTATGTATGTAGCTGTCACATAATTATCCGAAAAGTAATGTAATGTGAGATAATCTTACAAAACCTTTACCCTGTTCCACGTTTCTAACTCAATCTGACCCAAGAATAGATGACATATCATAGGACCAGCCATTTAGGCCACTAAATCCGGCGTGTCTTATGGTATAATCCTTTGTCGATATGACGTACGTTTAGTAGCACTTAGTCTGTAAATGAAGGTCTTCAATATTGTAAACACGCATATACTTTCGTAAGTAGATCTATATATATTCACTGATGTCGATTTGTAGCGATCGAGAAAGGGTGGGTCTGCTATTGTAATCAGTACTCCCCACACCGACTTTGACTGGCAGTAGGAAAGGGTTCCTTCTCCAACTCCTGTGTAACTGTCATTAGTAAGGAAGGCCTACAATTGTAATGAATACTTCCCTTCTCGATTTGACTTGCAGAAGGCAAGTGAGCATGCAGTTTTGCTTAAAACTCCCCTACCCGATTGTGTTTGGCAGTAGGCAAGGGTGCCCGCCATTATAAAGAAATGTCCTCATCTAAAATGTGACTGGCATTAGGCATAGTGGCCTGCTATTTTAATGGAAACTCGCCAACTTGGTGTGACTGGCAGTAGGAAAATGGGCCTGGCATTATAATGATAACTGCACAACTCAATTTCGAGTTATAGTAGGGTAATTGCCTGCCATTATAATAGAAACTCCTCAATTGTAATCTGTCTGGAAGTAGGAAGGGGGGCTGCCATTTTAACGAAAACTCCCCAAATCGATTCTGTCCGCGTAGTAGGCAATGGGGCCTGCAATTATAATGTAAACTTCCCAACTCGATTGTGAATGCCAGTAGGCAAGTGAGCCTGCCGTTATATCACAAATCCGTAACAAACACTTTACATTGGAAACAACGTACGGGGACCTCCCCATGCTCTTTCTCGGATAACGCTAAGAGACATGCAATTTTAAAACAGTCTTATTTACTGCATGTACACAATTTACTTCGATATTCGAATACAATGTAGAATACCGTGGCGAAGCACGGGTACATTCGCTGGTGTTAAATAATGTATGTGTGACACAGTTGTTGACGTAAGATAGTAAATGTTTAGAAAATTCATATTGATCGATCATATTATCCATTCAATTCAGCTTTCATTTCCATCCAGTTGGCAGTACAACCGGAACCGTCAGCGCTCCCTCCCTACCCCTAACCCGTAAAATTCGGGCTCAAGAAAAAGTTCTAAAAAACATTAATCGGAGAAAAAAAACAGTAAGGTGTTCGAAACTTTGAAAAATGAAGATATCGGTCAAAGTAAGACAAGGACCACGAAGGTCGTGAAAATGAAAGACTCCGTAGGCCTCATGATCTAATTACGTTGGAGTAGGCAAAGTACAAGGGTTCACCAAGGGAGGTCGGATAGGATAGCCGGGCTGAGTGGCTCAGACGGTTGAAACGCTGGCCTTCTGACCCCAACGTGGCAGGTTCGATCCTGGCTCAGTCCGGTGATATTTGAATGTGCTCCAATACGTCAGCCTTGTGTCGGTAGATTTACTGGCACGTAAAAAACTCCCGCGAGACTAAATTCCGGCACCTCGGCGTCTCCGAAAACCGAAAAAGTAGTTAGTGGGACGTAAAGCAAATGACCTTATTATTATTGTACCGGGAGGTACACCCCAACGCCGCCCATTCAAATTTAGCGCCTAAATAAACTCCTCTATTGGTGAAACTGAAACTACACCAACTTGGAACTTTAATCAGAAGATGTCACCACCTAAATATTGAGTAATTTTGTTATTGTGCAGTTTCCTAACCTGAGTGAATTTCTACTTGTTTTGTTTGGCATTCATCAAGAAGTTTGGACATTCTTCCACAGATGACTCCACAATAAACTATGATCATGCACCCTGGTGCGAAGTGAAAGAACTTATGATTTAAAGAAATTTTGTATTTCTAGGATTTTGTAACTGAATGATGTTCATTTATTTTTAGGTTGGCAATTATTCCCTTCATTTCCGCCAGTTTTGAATCTAGCCAACCCCTCATTTTTGTAATTAATTTCCAACCAATCCCGTATTTCATCTTCACCTTGTGTTTAACCAATAAAATCAAGAGGGCATGTCCTGATTCATCTTGAATGATCTCGAATCTTCCTTGAGGGTTTATAAACTGCGGCTTTTCTCGTCTCTTGTCCAACTGATCGTCATCTTACTACAGTAAGTGTGTTTGTCAAAGCAGGAGGCGGGCGGCCTCTTTCATCGGTCAGCAGTACATCTACAAGGTAATGGCCACATAATATCATTCTTTCTTGCTAAATCCGCAGTTTAACCCGACGGAAAGGTCCAGATCGTTAACTATGTAACCTACTTTTCTAAAAATGTAACTTTCTGCCGGCTAATGTAAAAACTTCATAAAATCTTTAACTGTAAATCGGGGATAGAGAGTGAATTACCCTCTCGATTTCACCTTCATCTTGGTTTGAGGTGACTGCGTTTTTCTCTAACTGTTTTTCCTACTGTAATGTGTTAATGTAATTTCTATACGAGTCAACTCAGTAGTTTGGGAATAGCCCCTGTTTAATCGGCCTAGAGCCCCTTAGTTTCTTTTTGTGTTCATATCTAGGAGTGCAAGTATACGCCTCCATTCATTTTGTGTTCGGGCCATTAATTTAACCTGTTATTCTTATTCCACGAAGGCCCAGTAGGTTGGGAATTTAATACTCCTGTAAAAGTAAGTTCAATTTTGTAAATGGTGATTTGAGAGACCAAAGAGTGATGTAATGTTGCCTTGAGTAGGCAGTAAGAAACTGAGAGCCTGTTAGCTCTTTTTTCAATTTTTTTCTTTCGTTGCTTTACGTCGCACCGACACAGATAGGTCTTATGGCGATGATGGGACAGGAAAGGGCTAGGAGTGGGAAGGAAGGGGCCGTGGCCTTAATTAAGGTACTGCCCCAGCATTTGCCTGGTGTGAAAATGGGAAACCACGGAAAACCACTTTCAGGGCTGCCGACAGTGGGGTTCGAACCTACTATTTCCCGAATACTGGATACTGGCCGTACTTCAGCGACTGCAGCTATCGAGCTCGGTTTTTTTCAAATTTTGTGATTGTAACGAGTGCCTCTGGAAGGCTAGATATTGTATTTTGGGAGCAAGTGCTCTATGAATTAGGGGATTTCTGCCCTTGAATAAATTTGTGCTCTTTGTTAATTTCAGCTTGTAGCTCAGGAAATGTAAAGCTAGGGGCTTAAAGCCCAAAGTGTTAAGGTTCTGAATCTTGGATTTTTCCCAATCTGGTTTAAAGATTGCTTGCTACTTGTGCCTGTAATATTGGCATGAAAAAATTGTTAAATTTAAAGTTCTGAAAATATAACCTTCAGTTTAAGTTTTAAATTCTATTATTGACATTGTAGTTAGACCCATTCACTCCGGCACCTTCTTTCACCTCTGCGTTCCACGGGAAACCCCGTAACAAATGGTAGCAGAGCGTAGTTGAACGGGTCTCAATTAAGCCATTTTTGACGGCTGTACATAGCACTCGGATCGAACTCTAAGAATTTTCTCAGTCGCTGGAATTTTTTTCCAAATTTTTTAAATTTTCTCTCATCATGTCTGGCCCTCGCGAAGTTCTCCATCCCGGCTACTTGCGCAAGGAGGAATTTAAGTTATGAATTACCGATTAGGAATATTCAATCTGGAGCCACGGTTGCGGCAGATACAACCAAACTTAAGGAATCCATAGAATTACCAATTAGTATCCTAACTTTGGGAGAGAAGGAAATTGATGAGGCTCTCTCCACGATCACTGATAATACCACTGAGCTAGCATCGGTAGTAAGCTTTTTGGAAGTAAGTGATCCATCTCCCAATCAACTTAATGGAGTACAGGCAAGATTGTTTCTCTTTTACAATAGAGTTAGGGACCTATTGTCTCTCAAGTTAAAAGAAGACCATGCTACGGAGGCTAGTAACCTTGTTGAACACCTTTCTGAAATGTCAAATGAAGTTCTTCAATTGTTGACTGGGGCAGCTGCTCCCAAAACCGACCAAGCCCCTGCGATTAACATGGTGAGTGAGGAAGATTCTTCCAAGAATGTAGAAAGCAGAAAATATGTAACTACTCAACAAACATCTGCCCGATTGGAAAGCGAGTCTGATCGTCGCACATCATTTCCATCCTTCTCTCTAAATAATACTGTGTTTGAGACTTCTCAACCTTCTAGGCCGTTACCTACTATGTCACCTGGGTTCAGTAGTTTGCCTCATCCCTTGGCTATGTTCCTTAAGGGGATTTCTAAATTTTCTATTAATTCCACTAAAGATGTTATTTCCTTTCTAAGGTTTTCAGTTGAATTTCAAGATCACGCACTAGTGTTTTCCCTCTCTTATTCCCAAATTCTTCAAATTATTTACCCTTACTCCATAGGTGTCCTCTCGGACAAAATTGTTAAAGCAATATCTGAGCAATCTTCCATAGAAGACTACCACGCCCATCTGCTGGCTAACTTCATTCCGGCTCGAGCAATGCCTTCCTTAATTCAAAAGTTCTATTACAGAGTACAGCGACTGGATGAAAATCTCGCAGACTTCATCTAGGACATTAAATTCTACACCAGGGTATTCGCTCATCATTTCCCTGAAGATCAAAACGTGCAGACCATTGTTGGAGGCATTTCCCCGCCCTTTAGGTCGTATTTGTTTTTCGCGTCTCGTCCTCAAACGTTTGCAGAATTAGAGGCTATGGCTGTCTCAGGCGAAGGATTGCGGTATGCCGACACCTTACGATTCGCTAAGGAGCCCCCTCCGTCTTCTAGATTTTTGGCCTCAACCTCGCCGAACATTCACCACCCGTAAATGCTACGCTTGTGGGTCGACGGATCGTCTGCCTAACAAGTGCCCAGTGATAAAATCGAGTGGGACAAGGAACGGAGCAGGGTCATCACAAGGATGATTTAAATGTGGCTCGTTTTGACATATCACCAAGAATTGCTCTAACGCCAATTGCACCCCCTCCTGTTCAACTTCTGTTGCAACCTCCGCGAACTCTAATAATCATAAGTGACTAGTGTCATCGGCTGAGTCGACGTGTTCATCTTTTCCAGGCTCAGCCCCTGTTAAACCCAGCGGAAGCTGGGGGAATGATAAAGGTTCTTCTAACCCATCGTTTGAATGCCCAAAAGAATGCCTTAGGATTGCGGCGGAGCCCCCCGCACTTGTACCTTTTCTCAAAATTGAGTTGAACAATGAACCGGTCACAGCTCTATTACACTCGGGGTGTGTTTGTTCTATCATTTCGGCTGAGTGGTATTCCAAATTAAAGTCTGTCTGTAAGTTTCCTAAATATTGCTCGTCTTCAGTCCAATGCGTTTCGGCTAATTCTTCTCCATTATAAATTTTAGGTTTCATCCTTCCCAAAATTCGTATTTCTAAATTCACCTGGAAAGTTAAATTGTTTGTGGCTAAGCACTTGTCTTGCCCCATAATATTGGGAGCTGATTTCATTTCTTCAACTGGTCTAGTGCTCGACATTCAGAGCAAGTCGTGCACTTTCAAATTTGGTAATAACTGTAAAATTCATTTTCTTAACAGTAATTCTGTATCATGTTCATCTGTTTCGCCTACCCAGGGTGAGATGTTGTTAGACCTTAGACACCTACCTGAGGAGCAGGCTGAGAGTATTCGTAAGTTGCGTCAGTCGTTTTGGGATGTATTTTCCGATACTCTTGGTGTTACTGGCCTCATTGAATACAAGATTGAGGTTACGGATTCGATCCAAGTTAGGTTTCCTTCTTATAGGCTATCTCCACCTAAAATGAAGGCTCTAAAAGGGATCATTGACCAAATGTTAAAGGATGGTAGTATTCGACCCTCTAAGTCGGCGTATTCATCGCCCATTTTTCTGGTACCGAAACCCCAAGGTGGCTTCAGGCCTGTGATTGACTATAGGGCGTTAAATCGGAAGGTGGTGTTACAATCTGTGCCTCTTTCCGAACTTCACTCTTGTTTTTCATGGTTTCGGAAAGCTAAGTTCTTCACCATCTTAGACCTTAACCAGGCGTACAACCAGATCCCTCTAGCTGAAGAATGGAAACATCTAACAGCTTTTGCCTCGGATTGGAACTTGTATGAGTACAACTGCGTGCCTTTCTGGCTCCGAACGGGGCAGCCATGCTCACTAGACTGTTCGGTAGGGTATTCTCCGACATCAAAATTGAATACTTGTATCATTATCTTGATGATGTCGTCGTATTTTCTGAGACCTTTGAAGAACACCTAGATCATCTGAAGGAAGTACTCAATCGCCTTCGGAAGGCCAGGTTGACTGTGAAGTTATCTAAGGTAGCTTTTGCTAAACCATCCATGTCATTCCTAGGGCATATCGTGTCGCCCGATGGTGTTTCTATCGATCATTCCAGAACACAGGCCATCCGTGATTTCAAACCTCCTAAGGACATCAGAGCTATTGCCAGGTTCATCGGCATTGTGAATTTCTTCAGAAAATTTATCCCCAACTTCGCTAACAGAGCGGCGCCCTTGAACTTACTTCGTAGGAAAGGCGTCAAATTTGAGTGGGGACCGTCTCAACAAGCCGCTTTTGAAGGTCTGAAATGAACCCTTTGTAACGCCCCGGTCCTTGCTATGCCTGATTTTCCCAAGAAATTCATTGTCCAAACCGACGCCTCATCATCGACGGTGGTGGCGGTCCTTCTTCAGGAAACTGAATTCGGAAGATGACCCATTGCTTAAGCGTCTAGGGCATTATCAGCCCAAGAGGCCAAATATTCCATCTATGAACTTGAAGGTTTGGCAGTCTTATTTGCATTAGAGAAGTTCCGCCTCTATCTGGAACGCGTCAAGTTCGACCTGGAAACAGATAATCAATCCTTAAGTTGGGCCTTAGCTAGGCTGCGTCGTACTGGTCGTATAGCCCGATGGGCCATCAGGATTTCTGCCTTCCTGTTTGATGTTAGGCATATCAGAGGATCCCAAAATGTTGTTGCAGATGGACTAAGCCGCATGTTTTCTCATGATGTGCAGACCGCCGAACAGGATGATTGTTCATCTCTTCCCACGCCCATACCTTCGGGCATTAATGCCATTCTAACTGATGCCCCCATGTTGTTCAGGGATATTGAAAGTATCAACGTGAAGATCCGGTGCTGGCCCCTATTATTGAAACCCTTTCTTCCGGGGAACATGTTGTCCCTTATGTGTTGAGGAACGGGGTTTTGTGTTGCCCATCGAGGCATGATCAAAAAATGTAAGTAGTGGTTCCAGCTATCCTTGTGCCTATGGTCTTCAAGTATTATCATGAGACCCCATTAGAGGGGCATTTAGGCATCTTCAAAACTCGAGAAAAGATCCGAGAGATGTTCATTTGGAAAGGTATGGACGGCGAAATTCGAGAATTGGTAAAAGCTTGTAAATATTGTTTGCTTAGTAAACCCACCTTGTCCACTAAGCTAGGTCTATTATCATCTCACCAAGCGTCGCGCCCCATGGAACGCCTCTATATAGACTACGCCGGACCCTTCCCCCAATCAAAGGGGAACGCCAACAAATTCATTCTAGTATGTGCAGATGGTTTCACTAGGTTTTCCTGGTTATTTCTGACTAAGCTGGCTACCGCTCAGTCCACCATTTCTTGTTTAAATACAATATTTGCTTCCTTTGGTCCGTGTCAATATATAGTTTCTGATAATGCTAAAGCATTTACATCCAACCTCT
Organism: Anabrus simplex; assembly: GCF_040414725.1. Lineage (NCBI taxonomy): Eukaryota > Metazoa > Arthropoda > Insecta > Orthoptera > Tettigoniidae > Anabrus > Anabrus simplex. The sequence continues at coordinate 1,097,502,050 of NC_090266.1, forward strand.
TTCGTAAATTCTGTTTTGATCTGTCTATATCACATGTAACTCCATCGGCGTATTATCCTCAACCATCTCTGGCTGAGTGGGTCAATCGTAATCTTAGATCTGCTCTAATTGCGTTTCATCATGAAGATCATTGCAGGTGGGATACATCCCTGCATTGGTTGGCCTTTGCTTTGAATTCGGCAGTTCATGAGTCTCATAAGTTCACTCCAGCTTCTTTGATGTTTAAATTTTTGCCTAACACGCCGCTCTCTAACCTTTTGTCACTTAATGATATCTTACCAGAAATAATATATCCTGATAATATTAGAGATCTATGGAAGAAGGCTAAGGCCAATCTTAAAGTATCCCATGAGAAGGTTAGGGAAAGATATAATCGTGGACAGAGGCCCACCAATTTAAAAGTCGGAAATCAATTCATGGGTAGAAACATTGTTCCCGCGGGCAAGCTTGCCCCCGGATTTCACGGGCCGTGCATTATATTGGAGTTTCTGACTCCCGTTACCTACATTATTAGTGAGCAATCCAGCCACGGAGAGGATCTTTAGAGTTCACCTCTCTCAGGTAAAAACTGTGTAATGTCATTGTTAAATTAGACATCAACGTTTAGCAGCAGTTTGAGGGTTATATTTTTTTTTATATTTTGAGGACTTCTGCATTATTATTTTGTGTAATTATGTATATGATATGTATGTACGATCTTCCCCTCGGGTTTTCCTGCTGTCAATTCCTTAGTGGCCATTACCAAGCCCCCGTCTCTTGCATCTCCGCACTATTGGCACTAAAACACTTTTCACGCCGCCCACCCCTCTGTATCACAAATAAAAATCGTACTCTCAAATCTGCAACAACACCCTTCTGTCGCCGAGATCTTACTGTTTCAGTGCCCCCTCACCTGGCTGCGGCCGTACTGTAACATCTTGTGAGGGACACAAGAGAGAAGAAAGGGCCCTCTTCGCTCTAGTAAGGCCTCCTTCTGAACGGCGCGCCGGAGTGCATCTTCCCGGCTTAGGCTGAAGTGCGGTGACCATACCGCCAACTCATCTGGGTACTGCACATGTACTTCTAATCTGCGGCGACCATCACCACGACTACCCCTCGCATAGTACCGCCAGAGGTGCATATGAGGGTACTTGAGGGATGCGGGACGACCTCAACTGGGTATCGGCAGCAGCGTCAGGTCTTGCCGTCAAATCTATCAACATGTATGTCATATTCTACAACAACAAGGACACTCTAAAACTGGAGTTAATCAAGTTTCTGCATACAAACTTCAAAAAAAGAACTTAGAATTTTTCTTTCTCTTCAACTGAAAATGTTTTCTCAAAATCCTTCTGTGTCACCCCAATGAAGGTCATTTGGGGGGGGGGAGGTCTGTACCGGGAGGTACATCCCAACGCCGCGCATTCAAATTCAGCGCCTAAATAATCTCCTCTATTGGTGAAACAGTGAAACTGAAACTACACCAACTTGGAACTTTAATCAGAAGATGTCACCACCTAAATATTGAGTAATTTTATTGTTGTGCAGTTTCCTAACCTGAGTGAATTTCTACTTGTTTTGTTTGGCATTCATCAAGAAGTTTGGACATTCTTCCACAGATGACACCACAAAACACTATGATCATGCACCCTGGTGCGAAGTGAAAGAACTTATGATTTAAAGAAATTTTGTATTTCTAGGATTTTGTAACTGAATGATGTTCATTTATTTTTGGGTTGGCAATTATTCCTTTTATTTCCGCCAGTTTTGAATCTAGCCAATCCCTCATTTTTGTAATTAATTTCCAACCAATCCCGTATTTCATCTTCACCTTGTGTTTAACCAATAAAATCAAGAGGGCATGTCCTGATTCATCTTGAATGATCTCGAATCTTCCTTGAGGGTTTATAAACTGCGGCTTTTCTCGTCTCTTGGCCAACTGATCGTCATCTTACTACAGTAAGTGTGTTTGTCAAAGCAGGAGGCGGGCGGCCTCTTTCATCGGTCAGCAGTACATCTACAAGGTAATGGCCACATAATATCATTCTTTCTTGCTAAATCCGCAGTTTAACCCGACGGAAAGGTCCAAATTGTTAACTATGTAACCTACTTTTCTAAAAATGTAACTTTCTGCCGGCTAATGTAAAAACTTCATAAAATCTTTAACTGTAAATCGGGGATAGAGAGTGAATTACCCTCTCGATCTCACCTTCATCTTGGTTTGAGGTGACTACGTTTTTCTCTAACTGTTTTCCTACTGTAATGTGTTAATGTAATTTCTATACGAGTCACCTCAGTAGTTTGGGAATAGCCCCTGTTTAATCGGCCTAGAGCCCCTTAGTTTCTTTTTGTGTTCATATCTAGGAGTGCAAGTATACGCCTCCATTCATTTTGTGTTCGGGCCATTAATTTAACCTGTTACTCTTATTCCACGAAGGCCCAGTAGGTTGGGTATTTAATACCCCTATTAAAATTATGTTCAATTTTGTAAATGGTGGTTTGAGAGACCAGAGAGTGATGTAATGTTGCCTTAAGTAGGCAGTAAGAATCTGAGATCTTTTTTAGCTCTTTTTCAAATTTTGTGATGGTAACGAGTGCCTCTGGAAGGCTAGATATTGTATTTTGGGAGCAAGTGCTCCATGAATTAGGGGATTTCTGCCCTTGAATAAATTTGCGCCTCTTTGTAAATTTGATCTTGTAGCTCACGAAAGATAAAGCTAGGGGCTTAAAGCCCAAAGTGTTAAGGTTCTGAATCTTGGATTTTCCCAATCTGGTTTAATGATTGCTACTTGTACCTGTAATAGTGGTATGAAAAAACTGTTAAGTTTAAAGTTCTGAAAATATAACCTTCAGTTTAAGTTTTAAATTCTATTATTGACATTGCAGTTAGACCCTTTCACCCCGGCACCTTCTTTCACCGCTGCGTTCCACGGGAAATCCCGTAACAATTATTATTCGGATAGGATAAATGAAAGTGAGGAGCCTTTTCACAAGTAAGGACGTTTTGTGAGGTCGTCGGACGATAGTGAAACTGAAGTATGAGAAGTAATGTCATAATATTACATCATAAAGGCACATTCCATGCTCCCGCTGATCATAGCTACTTTTGCTGTTGTTACCGTACCACATCATGCAAGGAGAGAGAGAGAGAGAGAGAGAGAGAGAGAGTTTTCATACCTACTGGGAGGACCACAACCTCGCATCACATGAGGCACGTTGGATGAAATAAGCTAGATTTAGCGGGGGAAAAACTACAGCAGGAATATTGTTCATTTGCCGCTGAACGTTGGATTAAATAAGCTCGATTTTGCGGGAAAAGCTAAGTTGGCGACACTGAAAAACATAGCGGCCAATGTTGCCAACCTACGAACACAAAAGTAGCTAAATTGAATTAAATTATAGCTAAAAGCAAATACACTAGAGAGAATACGTGACACTTTGCGAGATATCGCAAGACATTGATTTCCTGCGCACCTAGCGGGGCGACCTTAAAATTGAGTGTAGCAGACCGATCAGCTTATACAGTGTGAAATTTTGATCCTGGATTTGCGTTAAGAAGAAGATTTTCTTGAAAATCTTATTTATCCGGTGACAAACGTTTTTCGAATAACAATCATACAAGCATTGAACCATGTTCGGTAAGGTCTGTGCAGTTTTTGGCTGCAATAACTTTGAATTTGTTTAGCTATAGATATCTTTCTTCCGCTTTCCTCGAGACAAAACATTGTAAGTAAATTCCAATATTGTAAAATATTAGTGTACACATCACATTAGGTTTTACATTCAGTTATCAAGTATTCTTATCTTAGATTAATTACACGAAGAAAATAAAAATAAATACATAAAACAAAAATTCTTCTTTTTCTACCGCTTTTCCCATATCTGTGAGGTCGCGGGTCCGAGCTGTGACGCATGTGTGGATTTGGCCCTATTTTACGGCCGGATGTCCTTCCTCACGCCAACCCTGTATGGAGGAATGTAATCACTAGACCTCGGATTTTATGGAAAAGCCTATTTTGTTCTTGAAGATACAACTTGAAATGAAGTTGTATTTACACGGTTCATGGATTTATAATGTTAGACACGGTGGTTATATACTCTTAAGAAAATGGAAATTGCAACACCATGAAGGCATTGGTCGTTTGTGTTGATTTTCAAGATATGGAACGATGCCATGTAGATATGTAAACGATCAAAGTTTCAGACCAATTGGATTGTTGCTACAGGTCTCCTCACGTGATTGGTCGCGGAGGAATCAACTCCAGTATACGGACTCTGGTGTAGCGTAGTTAACTTGGAGTCTGTGCAGTGAAGTGTTCCCCGTCAAACGTGCCTCGGCGACAGAGAAGAGCACGCTATTAACAACTGTCGCCGTTTGAGAGGGCTCGGATAATTGGGCTCTGTGAGGCTGGATTATCGCTAAGGACTGTCGCTGCACGTGTCGGCCGACAGGCATCTACGGTACAACGTGTATGGCAGCAGTGGTCAAATAAAGGTACCCACACTCGTAGACCTGGCACAGGCCCAGCGCGACAGACAACTGTGAGAGAGAATCGTCGCATCATTCGGATGACCCGGATGGAACACCATGCAACAGCAGCGCAAATTCGAGCAGCTATGGCACGCCACGTTACACAACAAACAGTTGGTAATCGCCTGCGTACAACTGGCTTACGAGCCCTTGTCCCTGCAAAAGATGTTCCATTGACCCCACAACAGCGACGTGTAAGGCTGGCCTGGTGTCGAGAAAGATCGACGTGGGTCGACGAATTGCATAGGGTCGTCTTTAGTGATGAATCGCGCTTCTGTCTTGCCCGCAGTTATCGCCGGAATCGTGTGCGCCGACGTACCGGGGAGAGGGGCCGCCCAGATCTTATTGTTGAGAGGCACACAAGGCCAACACCAAGCATTATGGTCTGGGGAGCTATTGGCTTTAATGTGAAATCACAATTATTGCTTATTGAGGGCACTATGCCTGCTCGACAGTACGTTGATAGGGTACTCAATCCAGTGGTTGTCCCTATGATGGCGAACATTGCTAATGGGATGTTTCAGTAAGACAATGCCCTGTTTCACACTGCAGGCATCTCCAGAGAAGCCTTCCACGACATCACGACCTTAGAATGGCCTGCCAGATCCCCGGACCTCAGTCCTATTGAGGATGTGTGGGACATGATGTGTCGACAACTGCCCAACCGTCTTCAGCCACCCACAACTCTGGAACAACTGACCCATACAGTGCAGCAAGCATGGGCCACAATTCCTCAGGAAGCGATCTAGAGCCTTATTGACTCTATGCCTCGACGAATTCATCAATGTATTGCAGCCCGTTGTGGGCACGTCCAGTATTGATTGTTGTCCAAACTTGCGGTCAGAGGGACCTGAAAGTGTAATCACCGAATCACAACCGAACACTCGTCCTGCACGTCAATTGCAGCAATGTAGCACCAATCCTTCTGCGTGTTGCAATTTCCATTTTCTTCAGTATAGTACCTAGGAGTGCCTGGATTGACGTTCAAATCAACATTTTCCTATATTCCTATAATTTATATTTTAATCCCTAAATCGGTTAACATGCTTTTAATATACTCCGAGAAAATACAATATTTGCTGACTCGTTTTCAGTATCTTAAACTAAATCTTAAAACTGGAAAGCTGTATACCACACAACCAGGAAAACCTTAAGAACTTCCCGCAGCGAACACTTCCGTAATCTGTCATGAGGCTGGAGGCAGTATCCACTGATCTGCTGGAATAAAAACTCCATTTCATTCTGTGAGAACATTTCAGTATTCCCGTTTGTTCAGTGTGTGAATTATGCCGAAAGTGTCAGCTTCCAAGTCGCCTTTAATTAAAAAAGTTATATGAGTTTCCGCATTTCACATCGGATGATAAAATTATGTTCTTTGACATATGCAGCGAGTAGGTGAGTGAAACTTCTTTTATATTTCCCCCTGACGAGTTATTATCAATTTAGCAAAATAAACATAGTGTTTTAATTGATGCCTATTAAAACACGCACCGTTAAACTGAAATATTTGAGAACCTATTTGAGAGCCTATATTACGCAGGTAAATAACATTTTACCACCTAAAAATCCGAGGTCTAGTAATCACTATAGCATGTTTCTGTGATGTTTGGAAGTGTAGTGTGCTGTCTGAATATGAAGAAAAATGTTGAACAAACGCAAACACCCAGTCCCCAAACCAGAAAACTTAATTAGACGCGATTACAATCTCCGATCCCGCCGGGAATCAAATCCGTGACCTTCTGAACAGAAGGCCTCAACGCTGACCATTCAGCCAAGAATTCGAACAAAACGAAATAATTATTGAGTTTCATTATTTCTATTAGTATTAACATTTAACTTTCCTAGTAGAACAACGCATACATAATTATTTAGTTTCATTATTTCTATCAGTTTTAACATGCAACTTGTGTAGTTTCAAATTTACCACCTGATGTTTAGGGTCGGGCCGCCAAGTGCGCCACTGTCATCATATCTCGCAGTTTAGTATGGGACAATGCGGAAGTGTCCAGTATTGTCTATAGTGTATTTGCTAAAAGTGGATAAAGTACAGAAGAAAATAGCTTAAGGGGCTAGATGAATTCACCTAATTATTGAAAAATATGGTATCATATTGCTTATGCGATTGAAATTACGCACACTGACGGCCAGAAGTTCAAAACAGATGTGTGTTGACTCATCTGTTATCAGACTGAATTTATGATGTTTTATTCGCAACACTGCAACCAATCCCTGGCTTAAGTGAAGTGCCAACACATCCTGAATAATTTCTGGGTTCTTGGTGCGGTGCAAACGAATGTCAGAAAATATATTATCCGAAAAAGCACATTTACTGTGTTCTGATTAGCGAGTAGAACACACTGTTCTGACACAAATATTGGTATTTTACCCTCTGCCTCCCGTACGCCTAATGAGCTTGATCTTGTACTGTGGGTGGACCTTGTACCGACGACCACAGGTGAAAGAATCGGCCGCGCTTTTATACTTATTGCGTTGTGTATGTGATCAAACAACTTACAGTAGATTTCATTTCACACTAACAATATTTGCAATATGCCTTAGTGTTATGTTTTATCAGTAGAAACAGGTTTAAGCCACCCTTTACATTACTCCAACGATTACAACTCTTTTCTATATAACGTACTGTTGCGCATAATTAGGTGACTTTTCTCTATGTATTAAATTAGGTACCGATATACTATTCATTGATGTCAATCGCAACGGTGTATACAATTTTACTATTTATGTTGGAGTAGGGTGATCAGACGTCCCGTTTTTTCGGCTGTCATCCCTTTGTCCCCGTGTCATTCAGACGGAACGCTAAACTGTTCCTTTTTTTTAAAATTAAATCCCGTCCCATTTTGACCCCTTTTTTATAATGGCATGACAGCAGTAGTTGTAGAAGCTTTGAATGTTAAATGTGCGGAAGCCTCTGCAAACGGTGCATTAAGTAACCATCATATTCCTAAATCGAATTTCTATAACGGTACGCTGCGTGATAGAAATTTACAATAAGAACTGGATTATCCGTAGCGATTGGAACTAGGGAGCGTCCTAATAAGAAAACATCCGAATAATCTTAATTCAAAAATGTAATTAAATAAACACACAATACTTACAGTTCAGCATATGAAACAATTGTGAACAATTATGAGTTCAAAATTTTCAACATTTAACATGCAGTACAATATACAAAACATTTATGAACAATTATGAAGCCTCAGACGCAGAGCTTACGTAAGAACTTGTGAGCTCCAGATAATAGAGTCTCTACGGAATCAATCTCTCTCTCACTCTCGCTCTCTCTCGTAAATGATCATAAAATTACAGGATGGATGAAGAATGAATGGAATAACCCTAGTAATGTAAGCAAGTACTTAGCTGTAGTTAGAAACATGTGTATACGAATTTTACAGGAAAGGAGTATTTATAGTAATGGAAGGAAGGAAGGAGGTAATAGTAATCGGTAAAAGCTATATGCACAGCTACGCAGGCACTGACAGAGACAGGGGCGTACCCTCAGCTGGTATAGTAATCCGTAGGTGGCGGAGTAGGCTATGTTGTGTGCATGGGCGCGCTTAGCTTATAGAACACTTATGTATGAGTTGGGAAACCTGCTGATATAAAGTTATGAGGTGATAGTGTGTTCTTCTCAGCTTCCGGAAATCCATGGCGGGGAGAGATAGGAGGCTCGCCCCCTGTTTGCTGGTTATCCGTGGCTGGGTGCTGGAGTTGTCATATGTGCCCATTCAGGTACTTCCACAAAAGGATATTATAAGTAGGCTTATATTCTAAATACTATAGGGTCTATTAATTGGAGGAAACTCTGTATAGACTTCTGGAAAAAAGAAGAAACTAGTTTCTTCCGAAAAAAAGTATCTGAATGATGGCAATCATATGTGATAGTGCAATTGCCAGTTCTGTGATCACGTCCACTGTATTTCTGCAAGATATGTTATAAGGCAAATATATTATACCCGTAACACGGTTCTCGTTCAAAGTCCCGATGAATGCGGAGTTATGCTACCCGCCAAGCTCGTTCCCCTGCGGCCATGTCAGCTGCGCGTAGCGGGGAAGTGAAATGAAATGGCGTATGGCTTTTAGTGCCGGGAGTGTCGAGGACATGTTCGGCTCGCCAGGTGCAGGTCTTTCGATTTGACACCCGTAGGTGACCTGCGCGTCGTGATGAGGATGAAATGATGATGAAGACGACACATACACCCAGCCCCAGTGCCAGTGAAATTAACCAATGATGGTTAAAATTCCCGACCCTGCCGGGTATCGAACCCGGGACCCCTGTGACCAAAGGCCAGCACGCTAACCATTTAGCCATGGAGCCGGACAGCGGGGAAGTGAAACGTCACGACTGAGTAACATGTTCCAGAGTCGTGTTACGTCAGGTGGAATGTTCCATTTCCTTCCATCATTAATTTATTTTAGTATTAAAAAAATGAACAACATCACTGCATAGCCTGATTTTTATAGTTATAACCCCTAAATTTTATGGAAATCCGTTTAACGATACAACAGATATTGGTATTCACGACGCCCAGGGAACACTGAATAAATAGGCCAGCATTTCGCTCGTCAGATCAGTGTACCTTGTGCCACAGTCGAGGCCGGTCGATCGGCTGTTGGTCCTGCTGTCACCGTGGTGCTCGTCGCCAGTTCGACCTTCCGATGGGAGTTCAAGTTCGCGCATCAGTGGACTTTGATTCTACGAACGCATCTCCAAGACTTAGAAAAATTACAGTGTGATTTGCGTGTGGTAATAGGAGTTGTGTACAAGTTAAGACGCGAACAGTGTAAGCGTGTAACTCTTTACAGGAACAGTGCAATTTGAATTAGTACGATACTACGTTACCAAGTACTTAAATGTAATTTAAAGTTTAAATTACCAGTGATGATAGAAATTGAATGACAGTATTTGAACTTCACATTGACTGCTAATGGTGAGAGAACCTTCTCGTTCGAGAAACTTCGACTGTACATAATTTTGTCTTTGGTCCTAACGAGTGATAAACCTGTGCCGATAGTAAGACGTAATTCAGTACAGGTGATTGAATTTAGTGACAGTGATACTATACGGTTTTTTACAAGCTACTGACACAGGTAGTTGAAATTAACAATGCCATTGAACTTAAGATTTATTTCCAGCCTTAAGACTGCGGTTAAATAAACTGATATAGTTAAAAATTTTCGTATCGAACCCAGGACGGTTCTAGAAAAGACAGTGTTTCTTCATTTATCGAGAGCGGGAGTAAATTCCTCCCAGAATAAATTCTTTGATTTCATTTGTTTCTAATTCGGACTTGAACTGTGTGGAATGTTGTATTTCCTACGTCACGATTCCACCGAAATTTTCATCTTTAAGTTTGATAAAGTGACTTATTTATTTCCGTGGATGAGACCTTACAGATGTAATTTTGAGTTCAGTTCATCAGCAATAACTGTGTTTATTAGTGGATCCCACCGTGAAGTCAAATGTGCAGACCACTACTAACCATTATCTACTCTGTGCAGGCCAGTCACTTAGGGTCTATTTCCTGTCCAGTGCCACATTACAACTAAAACTACAGTTGCTCCTCGACCATCCGGACTTCGAGACACTCAGGTCCTTCCAGAGGTTCAAGACCAGCTCGGAAGATGGTGGCCCCATAAGTAGACGTTCTGACCCACAATGCATCAGAGTCAATTCCACCCCAGGGAGAGGTATCCATTACAACCGAAGAGCTGAGGTGATGTTGAAACCTGATTTTCTTTCACGAATAATTTTTTTTAAAAGAGTTATTGCTCCATTATAGTTATTTGCTTCCCTCTCACCTGTAACCATTCAGATAGTGACCGGTCACCACCTGGGCCGAGTCTTATGTAGAGTTAGTCGCCAAATTAAGCTTTTACGGTTACAATATCAATGTCCATAATTCATAATACACATGAATGATATACACAGTTCAAAAATATAGTGGAACGTGTTTTGTAACGTCTGGTATGTGAACATAATTTGGTAGAAGGAGTTTCACTGGTCGTACAAGATACCTTGAGACCTTAGCTACTCAGGGTATCTCAAATCGAAGTTATACTCCATCTGTAGGCGTAACCATGCATAAAAATGTCAGGTGACCCCTCAAAACAAAGTGAATAGCGGTGCGTCCGTGTGCCGTTCTGAGGTACACAGACTACTGCGGTCATTAGAGCACGTTGTACGTAAACAAGCACATCCAATGAGACATCTTAACGAGGTTCAAGTCTTAAGGCCCGACACATTGATCCGGGAAGGATGGACATTTCGCCGTGTTTTTGTGGATCTCAATGTCTCTCCGTCAGTTATTCAACGCTTGTGGAATCGCTTCATTGAGGCAGGCCAGTTCACAAGGAGTGTTGGACAAGGTCGTGGACGCATGACAACCCCACAGGATGTCCGATATCTGACCATCTGTGCGTTTCGGCGTCGTTCAGCAACTGCCAGGGAACTGCAAAAACCTCAGGAGGGTCACTGGAGTCACGGTGTCTGAGCAGACAGTAAGGAACAAGTGAAGAGAAGTGTCCTTACGACCCAGACGTCCTGCTCGAGCGCCCCGTTTAACGCAGCAACATCGCGCGCCTCGCCTTCTGTTTGCCCGTAGCCACGTCAACTGGCAACTTCGCCAATGGAGAACTGTGTTGTTCACATACGAGTCCAGATTTCCCGTGACACAGCGTGATGGACGTCAACGTGTACGGAGACGTCGTGGTGAGCAGTACATGCCAAATTTTCTCCAGGAAGGCGACCGATTCGGACAAGGTTCTGTGATGGTTTGGGGTGGCATTACTATTGATGGCCGTACGGATTTTGTCGTCGTCAGTGGTAATCTTATCACTGCGGGGTACATCAAGCAGATACTGATACAGCACGTGTTGGTTGCTGCATACGGTGTTGGCCCTGAATTCGTACTCATGCACGACATTGTCAGGGCTCATGTAGCGCGCATCCACCAGGGGAGATGTCTTGCGAGAACTGGACATTCAAGCAGTGAGTCCCGACCTTAATACCATCGAGCATGTGTGGGATAGGCTTGACAGAAGTGTTCGCGGGCGTCCTGTTCCACCACAGACTTTCCAAGACTTCGAACAGGCTCTCATTGAAGAATGGGACCTGATACCGCAACGTGACCTCCGTCGACTTATACGGAGCATGCCACGTAGGTACCAAGGTGTGATAAATGTTCGTGGAGGAAATACACCATACTTTGTTTTCGCCCCTATTTGGGCATTTCCATTTGTGTTCTGAAAATGAACGCGAATCCATCGATGTTCTTTTCAACGTTAAAGAATAAAGGTTTTGTTGCTAATATACCTGGCTGTGAGGTATTGTTTTGTGGAGCATGGCATACGTTCAAAAACATGTCCCCATAATTTTTTGAACGGTGTATTTTGGAACAAATCATTTTTGAAACACTGTTAAACCTTAAATACCGGTATGTCAAAAATCGATAATACACTTAAGTTCTTTGTATCAAGTGGGAAATAACTTATTCAGATATGCTATGTTCTAATCGTGTACTACTAAATACATGTGTCGCCTTTTGTCCCTTCTTTTAATCAAAAAAGTCTTTAAATGTCCCTTTTTTCTGTTTTGAAAGTCAGGTCACTCTATGTTACACTATCAATTTCAGTCGTATACTTCGCTAATTTCATTTGCGCCCAAGTGGCGGCTAACGGTGCTATGGTGAAGATGCTGCTGCCTTGTAGTATGTGGGGTTGGTTCTCCAAAAGCTAAGGGAAGAAAATTCTGGTTAAAAATTACCCGTCCTACGGAAGAGGTTGGACGTAGGGCTGACACCCCGCTCTGTAAAAAAGGTCAAGTTGCGAAACTTCAACGAAAGAAAGCCGGACTGATCAATTGAGACAAACTTGGCGTGGAAAAGTGCAATGATAATCGACCATCAGTGCATAAAAGAAAGAAAAGAAATATAAAGCGTAAGTCAGATTTATATATTGGAACCTGAAATGTGAGATCCTTATATCGTCCAGGAGCCCTGAAGTTGCTGCTGAACCAAACAATGAAGCTGAAACAGTGTATCATAGCACTACAAGAAATGAGGTGGACTGGATTGGAATCCTAGAAAAGCGAGAAGCTTGTATATTCTATAGCTGTAGCGAGAAGGAGCACGAGTTCGGCAGAGGATTTGTGGTACACCACCAGCTAAAGCACGTTGTAATTAGGTTTACACCTATTAGTCCAAGAATGTCAGTACTCAGGATAAAGGGTAAATTCTTCAATTACTTTATAATTAACGCTCATGCACCAACAGAAAAATCTGAGAAGAGAAAGAATTGTTCTATGAACTTTTGGAAAGAACATATGACGGTTGCCCAGGCCATGACATTGAAATAGTTGCTGGTGATCTAAATGCTCAGGTGGGAATGGAACAGCTATATAAGCCAACAATTGGTCCCCACAGCAAACATACTGTAAGTAATGATAATGGAAAGAGACTTATATTATTTGCAGCATCTAGAATTAATATGGTTATGGGCTCCTCATTGTTCCCACACAAAGATACACATAAAGGAAAGTGGACATCACCGGACGGAAACATACTTAACCAGATTGATTACGTGTTGATAGATGCAAGGCACAAGTCAGATCTCTTGGATGTGAGGAGTCTCAGATACCCAAATGTAGACTCAGACCACTTCCTGGTACGTGCGCGAATTAGGGCTAGGATCTCCAGTGCATTCAAATGAACCCGAACCAACATACCAGAATACAACATAACAGCTCTAGAATCATCTGAACTTAAAATCAATACCAGGAGAGGATAATACAGATCCCTGAAAATGCTGAAGAATGCAACGACATTGAGTATCAGTGGGAAATGATTAAAAATGCAGTGGAGACGTCAGCAAATGAAACACTGGGAATTGAAACAAGATATAAAAGATCTCCTTGGTTTGACACTGAGTGTGAAATAGCAACAGAAGGGAAGAACATGGCATACAAAAGGACATTACAATCAAATTGTACAAGAAGAATGAAGGAAGTCTATAAAGAAAAACGGAGGATTGGAAAGAAGGTCCATCAGAGGAAAAAGAGAGAGTGGATAAAGACAAATATCCAAGAAATGGAGCTTCTGAGAAATCAAAATGAGGCGAGGAAATTTTACAGAGAGGTAAACCCTTCTGTGGCAAAACTAGCCTGATAAGGGATGAAACAGGAAAAATTGTTAGCGAAGGGAAAGAGATATGTGAAAGATGGCGGCGACGTTTTGATAAACTCCTGAACTTCAGAATTATAACAAGACACTCAATTGATGCGTAAGGAGAAAATGACCCTAACGAAAATATAGGTCCACCAACTTTAGAAGAGGTGATAACTGCCATGAAGACATTGAAGAATAACAAGGCAACAGGAACAGATTATATTCCAGGGGAACTGCTCAAGCAAGGTGGCAATGAATTGAAACGGGCTTTCCTAAAAATAGCTACTTCAGTATGGGATGAGGAGAAAATGCCTCAGCAATGGGAAGAAGGAATTATATGTCCTATATATAAGAAAGGGGATCAGCTTGAATGTGATAGTTATAGAGGAATTACGCTACTTAACTTGGGATATAAAGTATTCTACAACATTCTATTTGACCGTCTTCTCCCAATTGTTCAGAGAGAGACTGGGATTTATCAGTGTGGATTTATCCCAGGAAAGTCCACTGTAGATCATATTTTCACCTTAAGGCAAATTTCAGAGAAGACAATCGAATTTCGGATTGGCACGCATCACCTCTTCATGGACTACAAAGGAGCGTATGACAGTATAGATAGAGAGTAATTGTACCATGCTATGATTGAACTGGGTTTTCCTGGAAAATTGGTAAGGCTGGTGAGAATGACAATGAGTGGGACACGAAGTAGTATAAGAACGGGTGGAATGATGTCTGAGACAGTAAATATTCAAAATGGGGTACGGCAGGGAGACGCGCTGGCATGTCTCCTTTTTAATGTTGCCTTGGAAAAGGTGATGAGAGATGCAAACATCCTGAATTGGGGAACAATTTTCTATAGATCAGTGCAGATACTTGCTTATGCCGATGATATAGATATAGTGGCCAGAACTCGAAAAGCAATGGAAGAGGCATTCATCGCCCTTGAACAGGCCAGTAGAAAAATGGGACTGAACATCAACCAGCAGAAAACTAAATATATGGCTGCTGGGAAAGCACGTAAGGAGAACATGCGACCCTCAATAACCGTGGGCAATTACACCTTCGAGAGAGTTGAGCAATATAAATATCTGGGATCGACAGTCATCACCTACTCAAATGATAACTCTCATTAAATTAAACAGAGATTAATAGCAGCCAACAGAGCCTATTTTGCTTTAACAAGGCTTCTCTCCTCAAGGCTCTTGACCCGTAACACTAAATTAACCATCTATAAAACACTTATAAGACCTGTGCTTACATATGCATCGGAAACTTGGCCATTAACAGTAAAAGATACTGGAATGCTGGATGCCTTCGAAAGAAAGATATTTCGAAGAATCATCGGCCCAGTCTGTGAAATAGGAATATGGAGGAGGAGGTACAATCATGAATTGAACAACATTTATAAAGACCCACCTATTAGAAGAATAGTGAAATCAGCCAGATTTAGGTGGGCCGGGCATGTAGCA
The DNA here is from genome assembly GCF_040414725.1 of Anabrus simplex. Taxonomy (NCBI): domain Eukaryota; kingdom Metazoa; phylum Arthropoda; class Insecta; order Orthoptera; family Tettigoniidae; genus Anabrus; species Anabrus simplex. The sequence goes on from NC_090266.1 coordinate 1,097,517,211, forward strand.
CGGATGAGTGATACAGAAGTACCTAAAGAGATATTAAATGGAAATCCAGGGGGACAGAGAGGACGAGGTCGACCGAGAACAGATGGGTGGATTGAGTTACTGAAGATCTTCGGGAAATGGGCTATAGGAATTGGAAACTTTTAGCGTTGAATCGAGATAAATGGCGGAAGATTGTTGAAGAGGCCAAGGTTCACAATGAACTGTAAAGCCATAGAAGAAGAAGGAGAAGAAGAAGATGATGATGATGTTGATGATGATGATCTAAGAAAACAAAGCGAGCATATGAATTGGTTTAAAGTCCATGGTCTTGGGTTCTCCCCAGTCAAATTTGATCATTTAGTTTAATTTAGTTTAGTTCATTGCCTTTCTTATATGCTGGGGCTCCGGCTATGAAGTCTGTATTATGCCATATTATCCATATTATGCAACATAGTTATACATTTTATAGAATAATGTGAATGGTATACATTTAATCAATAGTGAAATGACTTTATGCTCGACGATGCTGAAATATATTATATGCCAGAAAACTGAATCTTAATGAGACTCATTATACCTAGTTCAAGTTTCATTACGATACAGGTACTCCACCAATCAGAGTTCATATTTTCATTGTGATACAGGTTCTCCTCCAATCAGAGTTCAGATTTTCATTATGATACAACTGTTTGACCAAGTATGTGGATACCAATATCAAACATGCCGGACACACATATTAACATCAATGCACCTTCTGCTTCCAATATTGCACAACCACCCGGCACATTCCCGCAAATTCACTTCACCAACTGTACAATAAACAATTTGTATTTGAAATCAAGCTAGATTATGATAACCTTGTATTAAAGCCTTGAAAAAATATGACATTGTAAAGGTCTTTGATCCACTCACGGAAAATCAATAACCCAGCGCATGCGCTATGTGTTCTGTTCAGTAAATTCAATTGTAAGCCACATCTCGACAGAAATGTATAATTATTTTAAAAATAGAGTTATAATTATCGTCGAGCATAAACAGTCGTATGCAACTCGCCTATAATGATAATTAAGACACGCGTATGGAAATTATAAAACTCGCTCGTTTTATAGACATACTCGTGTCTTAATTATTGCCATTATAGCATAGCCGACTACAATTACAAGCCGTAGTCATGTTAGTTTGGCAACGTCCAGTGAAGGCCAGGGTGAAAGCGCGGTATCTATCCGTGCATGTTGACGTCTAGTGAACTTCGTCAAATACAGTAGAGGCAATACGCGACACTGTGCGAGATATCGAGGGACAGTGATTAGAGCTCTGTCTAGCGGAGTGACCTGGAGTTACTAATTCTGCCATAAGAGCACGTGTATTTCTTTGTGAAATTTTTGGCGTTATTTATGGGTTTCCATTAAGCTGACATAAGTAAATACTAGTGTGTGTGTCATTCCTTTATATCTCCTGTCAATATAAGTGGAAAGATATGTGCTGCGTTTGGCTGCAATAACTATGAAGTACAAAAGTATTAAATCCGCTTCCCTCGTGACAAGAAATTGCAAAGAAATACTGTGTTTGCATATATATTCTTCCAGTTACAAAGAGATTTTTATAGTACCTCCTAAACTTCTGACCTGCGCGACCCATACTTTAACTGGCTTAAAATATAATAAGCTTATTTTATTGTATTAGTGCAGCAGTTAACCTTCAATACCGATGTGTTGTTGTACGAGTGGTCTGTGGGTTTTGATTTAATTCAGGAAAATGCATATGCATATGTGTGTGGCTGCTTGTGTTCCAAGACACCCCGTTTGGAATGCCGTAAGGCCCCATTCTCAATGCAAACGTAACCGTAAACTTAACGACGTAACGTAACCGTAAAATTAACGTAAAATTTGTGGTATTCACAATGGAGGAACGTAACATTAACGTAAAGAGTACACAGCAGCCAATCAAAACACTGCCATGTTATTTAGTACGGAAGTCAGGTTTTGGGCTATCTCGCAGTTTTATATTTCAATAACTCGATGGAATCAAACAACGTGGTAGCGGAATCCATATTACTTCAAACATCTATTGCTTTGCTCCTGGGAGCTGTGTAGGCCTACGGTACCTGAAAAGGCGATCTAAACAACGGTGCAGAAAATGGGTTCATCCCTTGAATCAAAGAAGGTTATCTCAGGGCGATTTCGGTAATCTACTGTAAGAAATGACCCTCATCAGTTCGTTTTGGACATGCGGATGAAACCTGAACTGTTTGCCTTTCTTACGATTTGCTTCCCCTTTTGTAATAAAAAGAAATGTAAAAGGTCTCCTTTACCGACATCTATGACCCTATCTATCACACCCCGATGAGATATTTGGATCTATTTGTTTGGATGATATCGTTTTCGTAAACTAGTAGTCCGTCATAATGTTAAGAAATATACAGGGACACTGTTTTATTTATGACAGGGATATTCTCTCGTCTGTTTGCCAGCGCTGCGAGCTTATCTCCCGCCATTTATTGTCAGATTTCATTACTACAGGATATTAATTTCCACCTATTATTTTTCGGTACAGCGAATTTGTAATTCTTTTTCCTTCTATCATACATAGCCTATACACAACGATTATTTTGAAAGAGAATTACAACTGTTTCGTCGAAAGAAGTCATTATATCGTGCACAACACACAATGTTTACCTCTGCTCTGATTGGCTGGTTCTTAAAGTTAACGTAAAATTAACCGCAAGAGCTTGGAGTTTGCAATCCCTTAATTTTACGGACTCGCAGTTAAGTTTACGTCGGCGCATTGTGAATGGATCCATTAATAAGATGGCCGCTAACTTCTAAGTTAACGTTAATTTTAAGTTTACGTTACGTTACGTTTGCATTGTGAATGGGGCTTAATGCGTTGTCAAGCACTGAAGAAAATATGGGTACTTTAAGAAATGTATATATTTTGTTGAATCAATATGATGATACAAATTTACTTTACCCTAATGTAATGGCAAGTATTGCTTATAGGAAAATTTTGAAGGTTTTTGCGGCTAAATTTGTAGATTTTCTTTCTGTTAGTAGGCTTCAAGTTAAAAGGAAAATTTTCCAGCTCTTAAATGTAAATTCATTGAATCATGCGTGAAAGGAATGTGCCGATATTTTTATTGACAATTGTCCTAATGTGATGATACAATGCTTTTAAATGAGAAAAAAGATAAATCTAGCCGGAAAGTTCAGGCAGGTATGCTAAAGTTAAAAAAGTCATGCATAAATGAAAGATCAAGCCCGTTCACTGCAGTCTATTTCACATCTTAATTATCTGTCTAATTTCAGTCTTTAAATAATAACCTCTTAAATAATTCTTCATTCATTTATCTAGAATTGCTTTAGCATCTTTGAAGTTAATATTTTAGTAATACTTTATTTCTAGACATAATTCATTTATCCATTTCCGTATATACATTTCCATTGATATTTGAATTTAGCGCGAATTTCCAGGTCACGACACTAGGAGCGCCACTTGCGAATTGTCTCCCATTTTAACAAGGCTAATTATGGAAGTGTCGGGTATTGTCTCTGCTGTATTTGAGTTCGTCTCGTGTTTCGTTTAATTTTTTTACGGATAGTTTCGAGTATATATAACAAGATAACTGGTGGAATAAGCATACGTAGAGCCTAAACAGGGCTGAGTAGCTTTCTAAGCCCAGCTCAGTCCGGTGGTATTTGAGGGTAGATTTACTGGCACGTTAAAGAACTCCTCCGGGACAAAATTTCGGCCTCTCGGCGTCTCCCAAAAACCGTAATAGTAGTTCGTGGGTCGTTAAGTCAACAACATTATTCGTGAAGGTGCGGAATGAATTTGGCTTATTAATAAAATGCTCCGTGCAATAATTGCAGATGCCCAGAAAATGTTGTGTTTCCATGTATCGTAACAACTACAGCGTTAAAAAGGTTTTGTTACCTCGTTTAGTTTTCCTTCAGACGAAGAATTAAAACAAAAATGGATTTGTCATTTTAAACGGAATAATTGAGAACCTGGGAAGGATTCAATCGTATGCATAAAACATGTCACACACGAAATTTTCTCAACAGGGGATAAAATTTGTCATAGTAAAGTCAACGTAACTATACTACCACCTAAAGCTAATGAGCTTATCCCCGACGCATGTCATATTTTCTCAAATTTGCCAAAATATTTGTCATCGAAAAGTGTTAAAGAAAATATCCTGAAGGTAGGAGCCTGGAAATGTAGAATATGGTAAACAAGAAGATGGATGATAATTATGCCAAATGTAACCCATTTACTCAAAATTCACCAACATATGAATGTCACTGTATATGTTAAGTTATCAGGTGTTGGTAAAAGAAATGACATGTTTAGCAGAGGGTAAAATATAGAAGAGGTCTCAACTAAATGCATATTTATTAAATGATAAGGGGCCACTTCTTGCAGTGTTAGTGTTAAATGAGTACAAATGAATCTATTAAAATTCTTCACAAGCTCGTAGAGTATCGTGAGGTAAGCAGTGAAAGCACACTCTCTGCCTTGCCTCAGATTGTTATGGGAACTATTCGAACTTTGTACTAAAAGGATCGGACTGAATGGCTCAGACGGTTGAGGCGCTGGCCAGACCCCAACTTGGCAGGTTCGATCCTGGCCCAGCCCGGTAATATTTGAAGGTTCTCAAATACGTCAGCCTCGTGTCGGCAGATTTACTGGCACGTAAAATAATTCCTGAGTGACTAAATTCCGGCACCTCGGCGTCTCCAAAAAGTCGTAAAAGTCGTTAGTGGGACGTAAATCAAATATCATTATTATTTGCACTAAAAGGAAGAAGAGTTAGCCCCTATTCAAAAAGTTTCATTTGGAACTATGAAAGCAAATTATTAACTGTCAAGAAAGTTTCAAAGTTATATCTTAGAAAGAAGGTTTAGTCAGCACTTGCAGCATATTGGTTGTAACTACTTCAAGTCCTAGAAAGTATGATGAAAATTAGAATTAGGGGTGTTCTATGGTTGCGGTGATGGTGGCGATGGTATGGAAAAGTGTGGTTTGGCTGTAGCCAATTAAAAACGTCTGATTCCATCAAGACAGATGTTTTGGGGCTCAATATAGAAGTAATAAACAAGTTAGACTCACCTATATCATGTGATACTTTTTGGTGGGCATTTTGAGATGTCAGGGGTAATATGCTGTACATTTCTGGGTATACACTAAGGACAATATCCAGAAGTATAAGCTGTGACACTTGTTTAGGTCTCCTGCAGAGTAATGAAACATGAGATCCCTATTTTGAAGAACTTCAGAGAAGTGAGTTAGTGGTGCAATCACATTGTGTTGTGTGTGTCTGCAAAACAGTGATATACGAGGACTACCTGGATTGTGAAAATTATAAAGAATTTCTGTTCTCTCTATCCTGAGCTGCTTTAGGGAGAGATGACAATCAACATTTCTGGCTTGAACGCCGTCGTTGTGGGCGTGACAATAATGGTGCCATAAATTGTTTATTGTCTACATTTTCCAATGGCGTGTTAAATAAGTGCTGAAAACAGATGAAGAACACGAGTTACGCCAGCAGCGAGGATAAAAACACTAAGCGGAGGAAGCTACCAACGCTTCATAATAATTGAGCATGTGAGTACTGTTCTTAAAGTGTTTTGATTTTATTCATGTAAAATGTGTATTTCTAACTTCAGTGAATGCATTTACTGATGTATGTTTCTTAGTACCATTTTATGAAGAGTGTGCATTCATCATAATCATCGTGTTGGTCTAAATGTGGTGAATATGGGTGAGGTCATTCAAAAGTCGGCCACGCCCCCTTTTCTCTCGACCTCCGCTTGAGAGATAGATACAGCGTTGCCAAGGGTACCTTCCGGCTTTAACTGTAGATGGTTCTGCATTACAGGCTTGTTGCATAATGTACCCTTTGAGTTGGCACCGGTAACATATTTGAAATTAAATTCAATATGACAGGGTTTGTAGCAGAGAGAGAGATCTGGGTTAGAGAATATTGTGTGTGTTGAAAATGTAAAATGGCTGACGTGTATAAGTGCCTGTTTTTCTTCTGAATAAATAGTGAAAATATATTATTTCAACGGGGTGTTTGTGGTTTTTCATTAGTGAACCTAACATTTACTGGCGACCACGACAGGACATCATTAATAACAGAAGACTCCCGTGAAGAAATAAGATGGAAAACCCAATGGCGTGCGATGAATATATTCATTGCCGCAGCTGCAAAAAAGTTTTTAAAATATAAACAATCGTAGCCACGCTACACTCTCTAAAGTCAATATTACAATTTTATTAAGCGGCATTTTTCGTGGAAAGGTCACCCTGCGAAAGATCTTTCAAGAATATTTTCAACCACGCGCTCGCACAGACTTCCAAATTGATATTCACGGCAGTGACGACACCATCATAAGTTAATCTATAGCAGATTTTAAACAATGGACTTACGGTTTGATCCCATGATGCTTCGTGAGAGTACAGTCATGGTTTTCACAAACATACACTGGGACTAACTATTTGTTTTTTACTTAAAAAACCGAATCTAAACTAATCAGCAACATTTAGCTGGTATTTTACTGTCGTTGAAGTTATATAGTTTCACTCGCATACTGAGTGTACGTGCATCAACGACGAACGAGGGAAATATTTGTCACGATGCATAACACACGTTATATTCATGAAGAATGCCAGAGAACTCGCGAAACCTTCACCTATAATCCAAGAGGAACACTACAAAAATCAATCAATCAATCAATCAATCAATCAATCAATCAATCAATCAATCAATCAATCAATCAATCAATCAATCAATCAATCAATCAATCAATCAATCAATCAATCAATCAATCAATCAATAAATACTGATCTGCATTTAGGGCAGTCGCCCAGGTGGCAGATTCCCTATCTGTTGCTTTCCTAGCCTTTTCCGAAATGATTTCAAAGAAATTGGAAATTTATTGAACATCTCCCTTGGTAAGTTATTCTAATCCCTAACTCCCCTTCCTATAAATGAATATTTGCCCAAGTTTGTCCTCTTGAATTTCAACTTTATCTTCATATTGTGATCTTTCCTATTTTTATAAACGCCATTCAAACTTATTCGTCTACTAATATAATTCCACGCCATCTCTCCGCTGACAGCTCGGAACATACCACTTAGTCGAGCAGCTCTCCTTCTTTCTCTCAATTCTTCCCAACCCAAACATTGCAACATTTTTGTAACGCTACTCTTTTGTCGGAAATCACTCAGAAGAAATCGAGCTGCTTTTCTTTGGATTTTTCCAGTTCTTGAATCAGGTAATCCTGGTGAGGGTCCCATACACTGGAACCATACTCTAGTTGGGGTCTTACCAGAGACTTATATGCCCTCTCCTTTACATCCTTACTACAACCCCTAAACACCCTCATAACCATGTGCAGAGATCGGTACCCTTTATTTACAATCCCATTTATGTGATTACCCCAATGAAGATCTTTCCTTATATTAACACCTAGATACTTACAATGATCTCCAAAAGGAACTTTCACCCCATTAACGCAGTAATTAAAACTGAGACGACTTTTCCTATTTGTGAAACTCACAACCTGACTTTTAACCCCGTTTATCAACATACCATTGCCTGCTGTCCATCTCACAACATTTTCGAGGTCACGTTGCAGTTGCTCACAATCTTGTAACTTATTTATCACTCAATAGAGAATAACATCATCCGCAAAAAGTCTTACCTCCGATTCCACTCCCTTACTCATATCATTTATATATATAAGAAAACACAAAGGTCCGATAACACTTCCCTGAGGAACTCCCCTCTCAAATATTACAGGGTCAGACAAAACTTCACCTACTCTAACTCTCTGAGATCTATTTTCTAGAAATATAGCAACCCATTCAGTCACTCTTTTGTCTAGTCCAATTGCACTCATTTTTGCCAGTAGTCTCCCATGATCCACCCTATCAAATGCTTTAGACATGTCAATCGCGATACAGTCCATTTGACCTCCAGAATCCAAGATATCTGCTATATCTTGCTGGAATCGTACAAGTTGAGCTTCAGTGGAATAATCTTTCCTAAAACCGAATTGCCTTCTATCGAACCAGTTATTAATTTCACAAACATGTCTAATATAATCAGAATGAATGTTTTCCCAAAGCTTACATACAATGCATGTCAAACTTACTGGCCTGTAATTTTCAGCTTTATGTCTATCACCCTTTCCTTTATACACAGGGGATACTATAGCAACTCTCCATTCATCTGGTATAGCTCCTCCGACCAAACAATAATCAAATAAGTACTTCAGATATGGTACTATATCCCAACCCATTGTCTTTAGTATATTCCCAGAAATCTGATCAATTCCAGCCGCTTTTCTAGTTTTCAACTTTTGTATCTTATTGTAAATGTCATTGTTATCATATGTAAATTTTATTACTTCTTTGGCCTTAGTCTCCTCCTCTATCTTGACATTATCCTTGAAACCAACAATCTTTACATACTGCTGACTGAATACTTCTGCCTTTGGAAGATCTGCACATACACACTCCCCTTGTTCATTAATTATTCCTGGAATGTCCTTCTTGTAACCTGTTTCTGCCTTAAAATACCTATACATACCTTTCCATTTTTTACTAAAATTTGTATGACTGCCAATTATGCTTGCCATCATGTTATCCTTAGCTGCCTTTTTTGCTAGATTCAATTTTCTAGTAAGTTCCTTCAATTTCTCCTTACTTCCACAGCCATTTCTAACTCTATTTCTTTCCAGTCTGCACCTCCTTCTTAGTCTCTTTATTTCTCTATTATAATAAGGTGGGTCTTTACCATTCCTTACCACCCTTAAAGGTACAAACCTGTTTTCGCATTCCTCAACAATTTCTTTAAACCCATCCCAGAGTCTGTTTACATTTTTATTTACCGTTTTCCACCGATCATAGTTACTTTTTAGAAACTGCCTCATGCCTGCTTTATCAGCCATATGGTACTGCCTAACAGTCCTACTTTTAAGACCTTCCTTTCTATCACATTTATTTTTAACTACCACAAAAACAGCTTCATGATCACTAATACCATCTATTACTTCAGTTTCCCTATAGAGCTCATCTGGTTTTATCAGCACCACTATTCACTATATACCACCATCACTGACAACCATTCGCGCTTAACTCTGTGTTCATGCTGGGCAACCTAAATATTTTCCTGCAGCTATCGGAAGACAAACTCTACACGTGCCATCAATAGATTGCTCGAAAAAACTGTATGCATGCCGAAACCGAAGACTAAAATAATTCCTTCTATATTGCAAGTGATTTCATATACTGGCTCTATTTTTATTAGCAAGACGATGTGCAAGTGGCTATACTGTTAAGATGTTAATATTTTTTATTTCAGTCTCTAGGGTGTGGTGCTGAAGACTTCGAATGTCAAGTATTAAAACTAACACCCCTTACCTAAGCTAGCTGGCCTGTCGCCGCAAATTTCTGTCAGGGGAGGGGTACAGTTCCGCCTCGAGGAAGCTTCAAGTGCAGGCGTCACCCAAGTGGCCTTATATTTCGCGGGTTGTGGAGTCAGGAGTTCGAGACCTGAAAGAAGAAGTATGTGCCATTCGTACGAGAGTGACAGCCATGGAGACTCGTGCTAGGACCACCAGCCGCGACAGGAGCTCCAGTGCCGTGAAGATAAATCCGCCACGCTTCGACAGGACCACATCTTGGAGGACCTTCCGGGTCCAATTCGGGACCGTGTGCGGGCACAACGGTTAGACATTGGAGGAAAGAGCCGTGTACATAATCGCTGGACTGCAAAGACCAGCAGCGGAAGTACTACACAGCCTTCAGCTGGATGCCACCTACGATGAGATTGTTAGAGCACTCGACAGCCGCCTACCGAGTCCAGTTGAGAAAGAGGACCCAGCGCGCTAATGAGACACTGCAGGAATTCACACAAGATGTGTAGCAGCTAGCCCAAAAGGCTCTGGATTAACTGCCTCAAGATCCCATTCTGCGGGAGGCAGCCTATACATTCGTTGACGGTCTCCGCGATGCTGAGATCCATCGAACATAACCTCAGGGAGGCCCTGATCTGAGCCGTGAGGATGGAGGAAGTGAAGAAAACAGCGATACCGTAAACAAGAATACGAGCCGTGAGAAGGGAGGACGCACCTGAGACCCGCGCCGTTACGGGAGAACGACGCACGCCACCGCGGAGACGCCGACGCACCAACGAGATCACCTGTTGGAACTGCGGCAAGCGTGGCCACCTGCGGAGGAACTGCCATATGGAGGCGTTCCCTGATCAGGGAAAAGAATAAGGGCCGATAAGGAGAGGGGCTCGTCGGCACCGTCACTGCCGACCCCACGTTTCACGCTAAATGTGGTCACCGAGCGGAGCAACGATAGCTTGATCGCTGACGGGAAGCTTGGAGAGAGTCCGGGGGCGGCATTAACCATCGTCAGGCCTGACATCGATGAGGGATGGGCAGAGAGGGAACCCAACCGCCCCTACGTGCTGCGAACGGCTTCGGGAGTCAACATCCTTGTCCTTAAGTAGACGCTACTTCAACTGATGTTGGGACAACTACGCCAACGAGTCTGGGCCTTCGTCGCCGCTATCGCGGATGAGGTCATCCTGGGCCTAGACGCGTCACGGGCATACGCGTCGACTGTCGACATCTGGCGACGTGTGTTGTGGCTCAGCAGACAAGAGGTAATGCTCCGACGTCCAGGGACGCAACCCCGAGTAGCACGATTAACGCTGACCAGTGATGAAATGATTCCAGCCAACATCGAGATGATGGTGACGGCACGGTTAGAGGCACACGTACAAGGTGATAGCATGCTCGTGGAATGCGGATTCTCGACCCCCGATCAAGGACTCTACCTGGCCAGGACGCTCACTCCGGCACGAAGCTGCCTGCCGGTACGAATAATGAATTCGACGTCGCGGGAGCAAAGGATACCCCGCGGGACCAAGCTTGGGATTTGTGAACCAGTTACGTGCGTCTTGCCAGTGGATGACGAACACGCTCAGGCCCTAGAAGCAGGCGAACGATCGGATAAGCTCAGGAAAATTATATCCGATGCCCGGAAACATTTGGAGACGGGACAGCTCAGGGAGCTTAAGGAACTAATCCATGAGTTCCCGAACATCTTCACTGTTACCAGAGGTGACTACTGAAAGAGGGACAGAGTGTACCATCGCATTAACACCGGCGACGCCGCTCCAATCCGGCAGCCACCTTGTAGCGTGCCCTGGCGAAGAAGCCGGATATTGACCAGATGCTAGACGACATGAAGCAGCGGGGAGTCATCGAGAAGTCGAAGATCCCATGGTCATCACCAGTGGTCCTGGTGAAGAAAAAGAACGGTGAGCTCCGCTTCTGCGTCGATTGCCACAAGTTGAACGACGTCACGAACAAGGACTGTTTCCCATTACCTCGGATAGATGACACTCTGTATACTTTGGACCTGATGTCTGGGTAGTGGGAAGTGTCGCCTCCATCCGGAAAACAAAGAGTAGACGGCGTTCTCAACCGGCCAAGGGCTCTACTAGTTCACCGTGATGCCCTTCGGCCTCTGCAACGCGCCGGCGACCTTCGAGCGACTGATGAAGTCTGTACTGAGGGGCTAACTCACGACACCTGCCTCGTGTATCTGGACGATATAGTTATTGTGGGACGCATGTGCCGCGAGCACGTTGAGAATCTGAGGAGAATGTTCCAAAGACTACCTGGGGCTCACCTAAAGTTAAATCCCGGAAAATGTCAGCTGTTCCAGAAGAAGGTGTGCTACCTGGGCCACATCGGTCATCGGAGGGAGTAGCCACGTATCCGGAGAAGTTAGATGCTGTCAGGGACTGGCCAGTGCCGAAGGACAAGCGAGAACTGAGGAGTTTCCTTGGCCTTTGCACGTACTACTGCAGATTCATACCTGGTTACGCAGACATCTCAAAGCTTCTTACTCGGCTCATCGGGAAGAGGAGGCCTTTCCAATGGTCAAGCGAGGCGGAGGCTTCTCTCCGGATGCTGGAGTCCCTGTGTACGGCACCCATCCTAGAATACCCCAAGCCTGGGGATATTTTCATCGTAGACACCGATGGCGGCGACGTGTGAATAGGTGGGGTGCTGTCACGAGTGTAAGACGGCCAGGGAAAGTTGATCGCCTATTTCAGCAAGACGTTGTCAAAGGCTGAGAGAAATTACTGCGTGATGCGTCGGGAATTGCTGGCCATCGTGAAGACCTTGGAGCACTTCCACAATTATTTGTACAGACAGCCTTTCCCTCGCTCCTAAACTTCAGAAACCTAGAAGGACAGAGAGTTTGCTGGGTACAACTCCTTCAGGAGTACGACTTCACCACCGAGCACCGACAAGGAAGGAAGCACTGCAACGCCGACGCTCTATCCAGAAGACCGTGCCTTGAGAACTGCGCGCATTGCCAGGAAGTGGAGAGAAAGGCGGACATCGTGGACGTCCGGGCCGTGAGGGCCACCACTGCTGAAGGATGGGATCGAGATGCTCTGCGGAGGGAGCAGCTGAAGGACGACGACGTCGGGCTGATCTTAAGGGAAGTAGAGTTGGGGCAGAGACCAGAATGAAAATATATCGCCGAATGCAGTTCAACCTATAATGCGTACTGGGCCCAGTGGTCGACTCTCAATGTTAGTGACTGGGTACTTAACCGCGTGTGAGAATCGACCGACAGAAAGAAGCACATTACCCAACTGATAATACCTAGGAGCACGAGAAAAGAAGTGTTGACTGAGTTGCATACGGGCACTACTGCCGTCCACTTGGGAGTGAATAAGACCCCATACCGTGCCCGATAGCGTTATTACTGGGTGCACCTGAGGAACGATGTTGAGAGGATGTGCCAGCTGTGCGACAACTGCGCGGCGACCTGGGGCCCACGTACTAGGAGTAGGGGTCAGATGATGCAGTATAAAGTTGGAGCACCTTTCGAAAGGATCGCCATTGATGTCTCTGGACCATTCCCGGAATCTGACCGCCCGGAACCGTAACAGCAAAAATTCGGTGCCATGACTATTAGTATTTGGTTTCATAACAAGCGTGTGAATCTTAAGAAAACGGACGTGGAGTATATGTTGTCACAGGATCAGATATGGAGGTGTAAACAGTCTTTTAACAAGAGGCGTTTGAGTTTAAATAGTGATACGACAATGATGCCATCTATGGGTGATATCTATAAACTACTGCTAACTATGCAAGATAAGCTGGATAGTATAAACAAGTCTACTACTGACATCGAGCGACAACTAGGCAATTCAATTAATGTTTGTCATGAGAGACTGGATGAAAACAGTAAACTTATTAGTAAACAACAGGAAATAATTGACAGTTAATGAACTATTACAGTAGAACCTCGGTAATTCGAAATCGGTTAATTCAAAATCCCACCTAATTTGAAGAAGCTCTCGTTCCCGGAAACATAAGGTATGGTTTTGCTTGTTATTTAAATGGTTTAATTCGAAATACGGATAATTCGTAATTCGAATAACAATGTCGCTCCCTTTACCGAAATTCAGACTTTTGATTCAAAATTGCCTTTACATTAAAAAACGTTTTTAAGAGCAATTTCGATTTGAAATTTATCCGCGTCATGAGAGAACGCGTCTTCCGGAGCGTGCTGGAGTAGATTTCAGTACTTTCGCTCACTTCGGTGTGTCTACAGTGTTCTTCATATTTGCTAATTTCGAATAAAATCGTATTTTTTTGTATTCAGCGTTTTAAGGAACACCATAATATCACGCAGCAGGCAGTGTGCGGAGAAGCAGAATCCGCGAACACCGGCGATGCCGACAATTGACGAAAAAGCGTGGCTCATATAATCAATTCGTACGCACCGAATAATATTGTCAATGCCGATGGAACTGCATTTTTATGCCAAGCCCAGAAGGTCTTGCGGTTTTATAGGAGGGAAGTGACAGCCGGAAAATCGTTCAAGGGTTCATGTATTCTGTTGCAATGCACACGGAAGCGGGAGACTTCTTCCCCTCGAGTTCCCTCTCAGGAGTGATAGCATGCGGTCGCGTTTGTAATCATTGTGACGAGGTGCAGTGAAAGTTTTTGACGTGTGATAGTAAGATGGTACGAAGTAGGCTATGGCAGCGAACAGTGGGGGTGAGTAGGCTCCTGACCCCTCGAAGTTAGAAGTCGAGCGTGAAGAAACAGTTCAAATGGAGCAAGATACAGAAGATAGCTCGAGTGAAGATAGTGATCAAGTGGATAATGCTGAGAAGCAAGATAAGAGTGTGGATAAAGACCTTGGTGGACAGGTTCCGAAGGCTGTGACACAAGAATTCTACCCCAGTCACATTAATGCCCATTTATTATTTTGGTAGAGTCTACCGCATCCCAAAATATTGGTCATATGCATCCCATGACCTTGGGTCGAATTTTTTATGAGAATAAAATCCCAGGGATTAAATCCGTGGCCCGAAAGGGCAGAAACAGAGTACAACTTGAATTTGTGTATGCGGTACAAGCGAACTCATTTCTTAAGCATCCTCAACTTAAACTCAGGGCGCATATACCCAGCTCCAATGTACTGCGCGTGGGTATTATACGGGGAGTTGGAACAACTCTAACTGATGCTGCCATCTTAAAACATTTAAAATCTACGGCAACTATAAAATCAGTTCACCGTCTGAATCGAAAGATTGTTATCCAAGAGGGTAACCAGTATGTCCCAACGGGATCTATTAAAGTTCTTTTAGGGCACAGCAACTTCCTCAGTATGTTTCACTTTATCAGGTACATTTAAAAGTTGAACCATACGTCTTTGTCCCGATCGTTTGCAAAAAATGCCAAAGATATGGACATATCGATAAGCATTGTACGGCGACAAGTCCAAGGTGTGGACGTTGCGCTCTACACCACATCACTACAGACTGTACGGAATCATTTCTTCAATGCGTTCATTGCCAGGAACCCATTTAACCGGAGCATGCATTAAAAAGATCATGAGAACTGGTAACGTGCCGTTCAAGGACGCTGTGAAAAAAGTCCAGCCTGTTGAATACAATGTTGCTGTCAATTCCCAACATTTCCCCCCCCCCCATTAACTCGGGAGATACCGCCTCCTACACCGGAGATTCTACGAAAGAGAAAATTTACTCAAGTAATTTTGCAATCACCTCGACCTGTGCCCTCCCCGTGATATGATCGGGATGGTTATTACAACTTCATTCGAGCTACACCTAGCATGGGGATGAATACTTCAACTTCTTCTAATATTCCTAGCCAGATGGCCGAGATTCCAATAGACGTACCTGCCTCCACTAGTAGCGCCCCGATGACGC
This sequence comes from Anabrus simplex, assembly GCF_040414725.1. Classification (NCBI taxonomy): domain Eukaryota; kingdom Metazoa; phylum Arthropoda; class Insecta; order Orthoptera; family Tettigoniidae; genus Anabrus; species Anabrus simplex. Next base: position 1,097,532,495 of record NC_090266.1, read on the forward strand.
AACCGATATATTCTATTCAAAGGCAAAGAGACCACCTTCAAAGTGGAATCCACCAATCCATAACACAACTGGTGCAATTATTGGGCGATAACCCAACACTAGCCCATACTATTTATCAGTTCATGAATAAACGTCATGAGCTATTTACACTGATTCAGGAAAACCGCATTTTTTATCAATAAAAGAAACCTGATTTGACCCTTCACAGCGCATGGCGCATCCTAATTATAATGTTGTTCGTAATGACGGACCAGGATATGGAGGAGTTGCCTTTTTGGTTCACTCTTCCCTGACATATAGACGTAATTCGAATCTTCAGTCAATACCCTCTACGTATGTTATAGGAATTTATTATAAACACATCCTGCTTGTGAATATTTGCTGTCCACCAGACGTTTCCATCACCGAAAGGCAATGGGATCAATTTTTTCAGCAATTTCCCACAAAGCCATATCTTTTTATTTTTCGGTGATTATAATATTCACCATATGGTGTGGGGAGGAAGTACGGATACACCTCAAGGTAATTATTTCCTAAATGCTGTTAACAAGCTTTCTCTAGCAATATTGAACGACGGTTTCCCAACGCGTCTTACTGCGCCCTCCGCCCCTCCCAGCGCAGTGAATCTAACTCTATGTAAGCTACATATGTTGTCTATTACCACATGGCACACCTTAGCTGACACTTACTCAAGTGATCATTTTCCCATTGTTATTTCATATGGTTTAGGCCGACCTAGTTCCTCACCTTCGCATTTACTTGCCGATAACGCTGTCCGTTCGTTACGGAGATTTAATCCGCAGTTATATACTACATACCTTGAGGATAGATTACGAGGAATACCTGACAACCTGTTCTGTTATCAATCGTAACTTCAGATTTTACAAGATTATATTAATTTGTATCATCCCATAATAGCTAACCCCCCTCCAACTTATAGGAGCCATCCGAAAATTAAATGGTGGGAGGAGGAATGCCATTTATTGATACAAACTCGCAAACGTTTGTTCCACCAATACAGTCACCACTCCACACCTCACAATTATTTCCGGCTTAAACATCATATAGCATACCCTCGAAAAGTTTTGCACAAGAAACGTCGTTTAGCATGGCGACAGTTCATCTCTTCCCTTACTCGTCAAGTTTCTATCACAACTTTGTGGAATGCTATCGGGCGTTGGCAAGAGTTACGCAACATTCCCCTTCCATGACAATTCCAGGACAGGTGTTATCAGATTTTCTTGTCCGTGAGACTCCAGATTATGTAGTATCTAATTATGTCCCCTTTCAAGGCGCGAATGATACACGTTTTTCGGTGTTATTACAAGCGTGTGACCACCAGGAATTGGAAGCGGTTTTTCAATCTTGTTCGAATTTATCTCCCGGTCCTGATAATGTATCGTATCAGATGCTTAAATTATTACAGCTTAGAGCTAAGGAAGCGTTATTAGAGATGTATAATGACATATTTCGAACTTTTATTACGCATCCTACGTGGAATGAATTTTTCTTATTCCTATTCTTAAAAATAGGCAATTACCCTCTGAACCGAACAATTACCGCGGTATAGTGTTAGGTTCTTGTATTCGCAAAGTCTTTTTAAAGTTTTTACTTCGGAGTATTTTATGGGCATTGGAGTATTATAGTCTAACGCCTCAATATCAATATGCCTTTTTCAAGGGACGAAGTTCATATGATGCGTTTAATATGTTCGTCATTGACTTGTTACCAGCTCGTCATAGGAAACACAGCACGATTCCGGTTTTTCTAGATATCCAAGGGCCTACGACTCTGTACCACTGAATATCCTATGGGATAAACTTGCGTCTCTTAAAATACCTGTGGGGATTATTACCATTCTTAGACACCTACATACATATCGAACATTGTCCTTTAAAACGTCCCAATATGCAATACCGCCACGTCAGGTGAGTGCAGGTTTGCCTCAGGAATATATCCTGAGCGGCATTCTTTTTGCTATATTTTTGAAGGATTTTGAAACAGTCATTCTCCGCTATGCTCGTATACAGGCGTTTGCAGATGATTTTTTGATTTATTATACGCACGAGAATTTACAGGTTTGTAGACAGCATATCATATACACGCTTAGAGAGGCCATGGCATGGGTGCATGCTCATGGACTTCATCTTTCTATCGCCAAATATTGAGCGATGATCTTCACACACCATCGTATCTATGATCGCTCACCGATTTCTTTTGATGCGTATGAAATCCCCATCGTTCATCAACATAAATATCTAGGATTATTTATAGATCATAAGCTTACATGGAAGCAGCGTTTGCTCTACTTACGCTCAAAAAGTGATCATTATATACAGGTACTAAAATCTGTCACCCGTAGACTGGAGAGCTGACCCGTGTGTGGCAATATCACTGTACAAGTCCACTATAAGATCGCTCCTGGACTATGGAGCACATATCTTTGGCATGGCAGCGAGTACGAATTTGAATACTGTTAATATATGTCAATATAAAGCACTGCGCACATGTATAGGAGCTCTGAAATCAACACCTACTAATCCAATTTGGTGGAATCGTGCGAGCCTCCCTTACATGCTCGTAGCAAAATGCTTCCTGTGCAATATTTACTTTTAAAAAAATTACCTTACGAGGCACAGTTTAATCCCGAAATTGCAGCTCCTCCATAAGTATTATTCCAAACGGCGTGAAGGTTTGCGAAGACTGCCTGCTTTATATCATGCCTTCGATGCTTTAAAGTCATTCCAAGATACAGTACTGCAAAGTGTAACTTTAATTACCTACACTTTACCGTATTCTGTTCCCCATTATCGGCCACAGATAATCTGGCCTACCCGCAGTAACTATACTGCTGTCATTCGTGCACAGGAGCCTGATCAGTTGCCCATAGATATATACACAGATGGTGCCAAGAATACCACAGGAGTTGGAGCCGCTTTATGTATACCTTCAATAAATATCAAGATACAATATGGTGTAACCAGGGATTGTTAATCTTAACCGCGGAATTATTCGCTATCCAACAAGCTTTACTGTTTATTCAGCGGCATGACTATAAGCGAGTTACTATATATACGGATGCGCTGAGCATGTTGCAGTCCCTGACCTCTTATGCTCTATCTTATAACTGGTATGTATATAACGTTAAAAGTATACTTTATATGCTTGATAATTCCGGTCTTTATATAACATTAGTCTGGTTGCCCGGACATATGGGTATTTTGGGTAATGAACAAGCGGATTTCCTCGCAAAACAAGCTTCTCGCCTCCCTGTTCCGCTTTCTAATAATATCGTTCCTTCGTCACATTATGTAGCTGTAATTAAACACTCTGCCCGTAATGAATGGCAAGATGTATGGCGACAGACTGCACAAGTCAAAGGTGTCTTTTATTATCAACTACAAACAACTATCTCGGTAAAGCCATGGTATATGAGAGCACCATATTCTAGAAGACATATTACAAACATCATTAGGTTGCGTTTTAATCATGCCCTTACGCCCCAACATAAATTTCGGTTCCATTTTACGCAGGAGCCAAATTGTTCGTGTGGTGCTCGTGATGGAGGTGCGAATCATCTACTTTTTCAGTGTTCTCTATATGTCAATCCGCGTAGGAAGCTTATTAGTATTCTAACGCGACTTAAGCAGGTTTTTCCAACCAGTGTTTCTTGTTTGCTATGTAATCCTTCTGCTGAGATCATCAAAGTTCTAAATACGTTTTTGGATGACGCAAATATTGTGTTAAAATCTCTATGTGGTGTATGGTGGATCGTATTCATATACTTCTGATTCCATTGGGGTGGTTCATCATATTTTTGGAGTACTCAGTGATAGTGATTTAGTGCAATATAGTGGTGTGCGTCCCTTCAAAATGACGACTTGTTTTGAACTGAAGTGTTCACTTGTGTTAGTGTTATTCAGCAAGTAAAGGATTTTAGAATGGGTGAAATTACCTAGGTAAAAGCCCACAACTCATCACCACCAACAACAACTTCTTCCCCTCGTCGTAGGGAAGTTCGACAAGACACGAAAATACATGTTATCAGTAATAATGAGGACCTGAGTAAGCTCTGATCTCCATGCATTTGCATATACATTTATTTACTTTTTCTCTGATTTTTTTAATTATTTGGGTGTAAATATTTGCTTTTTTCTAATATTTATAATCTTCTGCTAATATTTGATGATGCCTGAGAATGAATTAACCATTTATTATCAAAATGTTCGTGGCATAAGAACAAAAACTGCTGTATTTCTAAAAAATCTTATATGTGGTGATTATGGTGTAACGCGGCAAGGTTTCGCATTTCTGAATTACGAGAGTAGTACCATGGCGGGAAATCGTACAGGGATAGTCAGTGTACTGTGTTCTAATGCAGACGGATTACCCGTTCGCTGAGCGTTTCGGATTTTTAATGAAGATGGACCCACGTATATCATGAGACTCCAACTTCCTCCACTCGACGATGTTCAACAATTTATCAACCGCGGGATACAGCTCTACGGCCGCCACCAACGGGTTGAACAGTCACATTCTCCTCCTCAACCTTCGACCAACCCTGCCACACCTCGTCGCCGTCCCCAGCCTTCCCCACCTCCCTATCCACCTAGTCCACAACTCCGACCTTATCCACCTCCACCCCAACCCAGTTACTTTTCACCACCACTATCTACCTTTGCCATCCTTCGCCTTCTCCTCACTTCACTTGTCAACTTCTCCTCCTTTGCTCTTCATCTTATCCTTTACAACCTAGCTTAAACCTTCCCTTTTTTCATCTCAGTTATAAAGCACTTGTATTTGTAATTCTGTCAATAAAGCACTATATATAACTACAAGTCGCTCACACATCTCCTCTCTTAATTAAATTGCCTTTTGCCCATCTCCCTCATTTTTTCACTTCTTCCCAACTCCGTCTAATTTCCTGGCCAGAGAGAGGGCGTTACCATTAAGGTAGCTCTCCCCACCCATTCAGGGTGGGGAACGAAAACATTAGAACAACAACATTCTGTACATGAAGGATACTTCAATTACGTTGAAAACATAGAGTGTTTAAAACATCTGACAGCCTTACTGTCGGTGATTTCAACTTTTCAACATACCTGAAGTTATTAATGCCTGCTATAACTTTAATGAAGGATCAATGAATAGTCGCCGTCTATTTCAGTTCAACCCATACCTTGGATTAACATCACGTAGCAATATTCAAAATTGTAATTTCAAGACATTAGATTTATTATTAGGCAATTTTCAAGTTGAACTGAAGCATGACGAATTCAGCGTCAACTCAAGTCCTAAGTGGCGCCTTTGATGTTATACCGGTAATCAATTGAAGAACTAACAAACATATCCTTCCGCGTGTGAACACTTCCCCTCCTACCCCACACTCAATCTCGGTTCTCGTCCTGAACGTGGCGGGCAATGTAATCGGCGTTTATACCAGACATAACATCAAATGGACCGGTTAGGACTTGAGTTGACTCCGAGTATAGTACCTGAAGACTTATATCACCCTGCACTTTGTTTAGTTTTACCGCCCTTTAAAAAAGTTCGATTGCCTCCTATAATTAACAGCGAATATTACAACTTTAAAAGGGCTGATTTTTTGCGGCTATATTGTAACATGCGAGACTTCTACTGGAGTTTGTTGTGTTCCTTCAAAAATATTGATCTTGCTGTTGATTTCTTTTATACATCACTATACAAATGTTTTGAAAACTGCGTTCCAAAGCAGAAAGTCTTTCGAAAAACCAAATATCCCGTTTGATTCGCGCGTGATATTATTCAGTCCATAAAAGTAAAGAAATGGTCTATAAAAAGGAGATTTTCGAAATATTACGATACGAGATTTAGACAGATTCAGTCGGAACTGAAAATGAAATTACACATGGCTTATGCTGTCTATATTCATAATTTAGGAAATGGATTTAAGAATAATATTAGTCAGTTTTGGACATGTGTTAAAAGTAATCAGGATTTACGTTCATATGACAACTCATTTCTACTGAATGAAAAGTGTTATACCGTACACCTGGAAACATTGCAGACGGGTTTGCCAAGTATTTCTAATCGGTGTGTGTGAACGTGGATTTTACTTATAATGTGGAACATCTTCCTTTGAATGATGTTTTTGTTCTTCCCAGGGTTGATGAATTGAACATCACCCACATACTGGTAGATTAAGTAAGAACAGTCTAGAAAAGGCCTTTCATAAGATGGACCACGAAATTGTTTTGACAAAGTTGCATCGTTTGGAGTTTCTAAACCATTACTTCAACTATTAAGTTCCTATTTGAAATACAGGCAGCAATCTGTTTGTTTCAAAAGTGAAATTTTACATAATTTTGTTAGTTCTTCTGGTGTGCCTCAATGATCCAATCTTGGACCGCTCCTATTTCTCATTATGGTTAATGATTTGCCTGGAATGGTTCGTTCCTCTGATTGTTTGTTATTTGCTGACGACGCAAAGTTTTATAGGACCATATATAAATGGAGTGACGTGAATGATTTGCAACAGGATATTAATAATATATTATGGTGTGGTAGCAACAAATTATTCCTAAATGTTAAGAAATGCAAAGTTCTGGTATTTACCAGGAAAAAGGAATATATAAATCCATCATATTATATTGGTGAAACAACACTTGAAATTGTAACGTCTATTAATGGATTAGGAATTATTTTCGACAGCAAATTAACTTTTAATAGACATATTGCAAAAGTAATGAGTCTATCTAACAAGATGTTTGGTTTTATTGTTAGAAATTCCAAATTATTTACTCAACCTGAAATTATTGTTAAGTTGTATATAAGTTTAGTACGAAGCAAGTTAGAATATTCATCGGTAATCTGGACCCGCTTTATAAGGACCAAACATGTCACATTGAGACTGTACAAAAAATAAATGTCTAAGATATTTGCATCATACAATTTTCAATGTATTTTGTCCATTTGACATTTCAACCCACTATTTAAGAATTTTGCTCAATTTCACGTCTTTGAAAGACAGGAGAACATTAATTTTGTTACATATATTGAGTGCGGTTAGGGGCGCGCGGCTGTGAGCTTGCATCCGGGAGATAGTGGGTTTGATTCCAACTGTCGGTAGCCCTGAAGATGGTTTTCCGTGGTTTCCCATTTTCACACCAGGCAAATGCTGGGACTGTACCTTAATTTAGGCCACGGCTGCTTCCTTCCAACTCCTAGCCCTTTCCTCTCCCATCGTCGCCATAAGACCTATCTGTGTCAGTGCGACGTAAAGGCACTAGCAAAGAAAAAAAACATATATTGAACCCATGACCTTTCTGCCCTAAGAATTTTAAGAATGAAAGTTCCTACATGAGGCCCCATGTCAATTGTGATGAGGAGTTTGAACATTTCTTGATATCATGGAAGTGACACGTGGCAAGGAGGTGGCTACCATACTTCCCACACTCTGAGATGTTACGTCATCCGCACGTGTCGAATATGGAAGGATACAGAAGAAAGTTTATGCTGAATAAATATATTTAAATGAAAGAATTATTGGTGAACGCAGTATAATGAGGGTCCTGTTTTTATCTATAAGACACTTGGTCTTTAGTAAGACGGAATTGAGACTGCTAAGCCATTTCTGCGGATTATTTCAGATGGACGCGCGTGTATAGTTTACCCACGCTAAGTCGACAAAAATAGTGCCTATCAAATGATGTCATTTAACCAGTTAATTTAATAAGAATAAATTTTAAAGGTTCAGGAACAATACCGCTAGCAACGTAGCAAGTATGTGGTTACATCAAAAACTCTTTTAAAACAGTTCATTTAAGTCGAAAAAGTTACGCAAATTTTCTTGGCAGCAAAGGGAAAATGCCTGGAGAGTGGGGGTACTATCTATAAATAAGAAAGGACGACATGTTGAAACCCCTGCATTTGGTTCGTTGAGGCTGAAGACAAGAGGGTTGAACTGTTCTGTAAATCGATCGGCAAGAAGTAAACTAAGTCCAACCAACAGATTTTTTTTGCTAGGGGCTTTACGTCGCACCGACACAGATAGGTCTTATGGCGACGATGGTATGGGAAAGGCCTAGGAGGTGGAAGGAAGCAGCCGTGGCCTTAATTAAGGTACAGCCCCAGCATTTGCCTGGTGTGAAAATGGGAAACCACGGAAAACCATCTTCAGGGCTGCCGATAGTGGGATTCGAACCTACTATCTCCCGGATGCAAGCTCACAGCCGCGCGCCTCTACGCGCACGGCCAACTCGCCCGGTACCAACAGATTTTATCCGATGTGGCTGTGGTCTTGACTCCACGTGGAGATAGTTTTTTTAGCAGAAGTAATTGTGTAAAAAGGACGGTTAAGATACCGGAGAAGTATTTATACATTTTTGTGTGGTAAATAAAATAATTCGTGTGCAGGTAATAAATACAATCAGTCGAGTGCGATCAACAGAAACGGCAAGTGAAGGGCATTTTTAACGCTTTATTTCCAGGAAAAGGAAGAAAAATGCTATGTACAGCCAGAAATGTAAAAATGGCTAAATAAATGACATAGGGTCGCAGGTGAGCCCAAAGATGAAGGCTGGCATAAAATAAGGTAGGTGACATGCCATCTTACCGCCTACTATATCTTGTTTTATGATGTCAAACTTATATGTATTTGAAATGGGTATTTATGATGCTGTTGGTCACCCATATAATTTGGCGAATGTCAAAAATATGACGAAAGGTCATTTGTTTAATTTCTGCTTGGATAATTTTTTAAAGTATTGCGAACGCCGTGTAATGGTGTAAAAAGTTATTAATGAAGGTTTCGAAGTGATATCACGTCCAATGGTTATCGTCATTTCCGTGAATTTATTGCCTATATTTTGTGATGTCAAATTAAGGTGTTTATTCGACGTAAAATTTTCAATTGGAATTTTGATGGAATTGGTGCACAAAGGATCCGTGGTTACCCATTTTCAGTCGGATGGAAGCGCTGTATCTAGTGTTGAGTAATGCAGATCGGTGAATTTTGTCACGAAGTGTAACGTATTCTATGTCCGTTTAAACCGTGTCTGAGTGACAATAATAACAGTAAGATTTGTCAATCATTTTTGTGAAAATCCAGTTTTAAAATACGAGATCATCTTATGCGAAGTTGTTCATTATTAAAGTATTTGTGCGTGATTATGCGGCGTGGATTCTAAGTATTTTATTTCCAGTTCTTTTGTTATTGAGAGGCGTCGAGTTTGAGACCAGAGGTTAGATTTGTCGTATGAGTTGAGATAGGATTTGCGAATCAGGTGATTGGAAGTCTGTTGTAAACCCGGGAACTTTGGTGTGAGCCCGAGGAAGATTTTATACGTTTGGGATGGAAAGTAGAGTGCGAGAATCCACGCCGGTATTAATTTGCGACGCGTACAATTATTGTAGGACATTTAAAAGTAAATCTATGTGCATATTTGTTTGGTCAGAATATCGTATTTTGTTCTATTTTGTGAAATCAAAGGGTTTCATTCTTAGAGGCCAGTCATGTATGACGATAGACATGTGTTTCATGTCGATACTGACAGACAGAACGAGGGTCGTGTGTGTTTCAATGCCGTCAGCTGATCGATAGGGGACAGTTTTGTATAACGGAAGTTGTGTAGAGTGTTACGTATTGAAACGAGACTGCATTCTTGGCAGAGGAGATCATTATTTGCGAGAACTAGTTGAAATTTTCATCCGGAAATAACGTGTAGGCTATTAGATACTGTGAATGTGTTTAATTGAGATCGTAATGTATATCTGAAACCGTAAAGTTAGAGTATAATGAGAGAGGTTAGCCAATTTCAGGGTTGTCCAAAATGTAGAGTGGTGGTAGTGATGATTGTTTTGTTTGTGAGGGTGCACAAACTTTATGAAATGTTATGACAAAATATGACATCGTAATCGGCTTACATTATACGGCGAGTTACTTTTGTATTGTACGTAGTTATTAGGTTATCCAAGTATTAATAATGGTTAGGATTAGATCAGTGGCGACTCGTGGATATGAGCAGTGGGGGGCGCGCCTTAGTTTCATAATTGCATAATATATCTCAAGTTCTTCAAACCATGTCATCAAGATACACACTTCGAACACTATACGGTGCAATGCATATGCAATTATTTATTATTATTATTATTATTATTATTATTATTATTATTATTATGCGTGAATGGTCCCTTTTGGAACACACGAAGCTTTATTTATGATATGCTTTTATCTGTTGACTAAAGATCCTCTTCCTTTCTTACGTCCACTTGGTACCTGCTCTTTTTGGTACTTCATTCTCTGGAGTAACTTCCCACGTGTCAATTTTCTTTCTATATATGTTTCGATTCAAAATGTCTTCGGGTTGAATTTGTGCGTTCTTCATGTCCGCTTTTGTTTGTATTATTATTATTATTATTATTATTATTATTATTATTATTATTATTATTAACATTTGCCTGTTCTTGTCCACGATCGAATTATGTTTACGAATAGTTTCGCTGTAGTGATCACTCAAACAAGACACGACATTGACTTTACCAAGCATTTCAAAGTCCATGGTACTATTGATATCACCCCTGTGGTGATCCATTTATCTCCTTTCCTAGAACGGGAGAATAGCAGGCAAGGAATGCAGTAAAAGGTTTCTGAGATATCACTTCCACATATCCGCGCGTTCTTGTTATATACGTCAGGAGAATTAATTTGTCTTTGGAAAGCCCTATTTTCATTTTCCTTGGTCTCCGGTGTTTTCAACGAGAAGTCTGGTGTCGGCCTACCACACTCCTTCAGTTCGACTTTCTTCTCGATAGAAAGAGAAGAAAACGTTAGTTCTTTAATATGTTCGATGGTAATCATACTGTACGAAGTGCAAACATAACACTACGCCTACATATAAATCACAAACTTTCTCCTAATTTCACCTCGTCACAGTCACCTCACGAGATCATTCATCAACACACAGCTAAACATCGCGCTCTCCAGTGAGTATGGCCAACATGAGTCAAGTGCGAGGAGACAGTAGTTACAGTCGTTACTCGTTTCGTTAGTTAATAATCCTAAAAACTACAAGACTACTTTAAATATATACCGGCACATTTAACTCAGGTAAGTGCCACAGTAAAATAGTTCCTAGTTTTAGGAGAGAAATGGCACAAACTGACCCCTGTTAAATAGAAATCAAATCAGCAATGTTTCGGGTAGGTTGGCTGCAACCATGGGCCGCGGCAGAAACGCGCCGGAATCTCTCTTAGAACAGCACATCTCTACTGTGCCTCTGATTGGCTCCCTCAAGGCCAGTCAAGCGAGACTCGGAGTATTTGGTCCGCTATGAGAGAGCGCCCTCCTGCGCCGGGCCAGCCGTGCATCGGGCCGCAGTACAGTACAACTCGCGCCCTTGAAAGTAAAATATTTCGCTTGTTAACATTTAAGATTAAAATTCCCTAATTTAATGGAACCCCGTGGGGGGCGCGCGCCTTAGTGCCTCCCAAGCGAGCCGCCACTGGATTAGATTAGATTAAAGTGTGATGTGATGAAATAAGATATAACACTGGAAAAAAATGATGTAATTTTTTCCAGCTGCACGATAACAACAGACGATAACATACAGCGAATAAAAGTTAATTTCGTCAAAAGTTGAGTAGGGACTTGTGAAAGAAATCATTCGTCCGTGGAGATAGAATTTGTTCTTCATTAAGATTTCATTAAATCATTTTTAATTTATTTAATTATTAAATTCAGTGGAACCGTATTTGTGAAATAACTTTAAAGCAAGCGAATAACTTGGATATGCGTTCTGGAAATCTTAGTTTATTTTTCAGGGAATATTTAAATGTTAACATAACGATTAAGGGGACATATCCGAAGGTAATGGATTTTACTGCCACACAGTATTGTGAGCGTTGTTTTTGTTGCATTATTTGACTTTAATTGATTGAGCAGTAAATGTGCTGGTGTTAGTAAAGTGGAAACTTTGGTCATCAACCGATATAACTTAATTGTGTTTAGCCTTCAGCTTAGGAACTTGGATGGTCATGTGGTCATCAATCTCAGTAACTTAGATTAGAGCCATATACCATTGTAGCATCATTATCCTTGCAGTCATCATCCTCAATGACTTTAAAGTAACTTAGAAGTTTAGAGGTCGGTCCATGACATAGTCGCAGATCACATCGATTCAATTAACGGTCCATGCCCTATACCGTAACCACTGTGTGGCACACACCGATTGGACTGTCTTAATTATACCCAGAGTCCAGAGTTCGTGGGCTGGACCATCAAGAATCATTATGATGGTACATGTAATCTCACATGGAACCCGAATTTACGGACTTCCAGACTTTCCTTTCTTTATGTAATAATTGAGGCAATGGTTTCTAGTAAGGATGCCCATCAGGCAGTTAAGTCAAAGGCTCAAACCTGCGTTCGGCCCCTCTGTGTAAACATTATTGTGGTGTTAAGTGGACAAGATAGAGTCCGAATTATACATGGATTTCAAATTATTAGTTTCTTCAGTAAAGTTTTCCAAAATAAAATATTTTATGAATAGACCTTTCATTTGAGTAGATAGATTAGGATTACTGAACCCTACTTTGTGACGAAGAACCCAAAATGCCCCAAGAGACAGATCTCATGAAATTTTTCTGATAGGTAAGGAAGGTAGGTATCCTTCAGAGAGGACCAAAGGGTTCAATATTGAGGAAAATTTTGAATGGAAGAATTGACTGTCAAGAATTACTTTCCTTCATCCCACTTCATGCACCACAAGTAACGTCATGACAGCATGTATTATTTCACATCCCAAGACCTAGAAGCATTCATCACTCTAATTCATCACTAGTTAAAACACTATCAGTTTATAATTTGTTTAGTGCACAAGTTGATTTATTTGCTGGTGCTAGGTGGTTCAATAAGCAAGTAAAGGCTATTTTTTTACTAAATCATTATTAAATAAATTTTTGCTGGAATAGTCCTACTAGGTACCTACTCATAATTTTTTGCTTTTTTGTGTTCTTTTTTAACTTGTTTAGTAATTTTCTATGGCTGATGTATAGCCTATATTATTATGTTTTTCATTTGTAGTAATAATTTTAAATTGTGTTCTGCTTATTAGTTTTCTTCTTTTACTTCCTGCTATTATTGTTACTATTGTTATTATTTTTGTTTGATGTATTTAAAGTTTAGAGTTTATATGTCATGAAGGTACATAATTGGGCTCAGCCTATGTACCTTCATACTATCAAATAAATAACTGTTTCGCTTGTAAGAATAATCTGAGAACAAGTGAGAAACTAAGAGAGAGCACATGCAAACTACCGGTATGTAAGTGTGTGTTATGAGCGAAAGTTATGTGTAGTCATGTGTAGTTTAGTGCTTAGTTAATAAATCTTAGTATAGAAGCTACCAGTCCAGTGTTAATATATCTTACACTACCCCACCAACTCGTCACAATATTTAAGTATTCTGGTAACGAACATTTCTGGCTAGTTGTCTGTTACCTTTTCCTAATCTTCAGATGATTTGTCAAAGATAGGATGCAATTATTTTGTACTAGTTTATTGTTTTAGCTGCTCTTTGACCAAAAGAAAGACATCAGTTTTTCTTTCTTGAATAAGTGTTGTACTATAGGTAGATATGCAGTGCTTGTAGTAGATCAGGATGGCATATCATTGCTTCTTAAAATACATTCAAACCATCCTACTCTATTTTGATAATGACAATACCACCCCCAAAACTTTTACCATAATATAATTTGTTTCAGGTAGTCTGGCTGGTTACCCCGCTTTGGTATTGAGTAGACTGTACAGTGTTGGGCAGCGGTAAATAACGCGATCCCCTAAGGTTACGAACGGCTTTGGGTGGATGAGTTTCCTTAGGTGGGGTGATGGTGCCCACAATGTAGGAAATGACACTGGTACCCACTGAGTTGCATCTGACCTCAGGTTAGGGATGGCTACAAAAGGCATTTTTACTCCACGTTAGGAGAGGCCTGGTCACTTGCTGGCAGCTCTAGAATGCTGTTAGGAGTGGCAACTCTATCTCAATAACAGACTAGAACAAAAATGGCACTTTTAAATCAACCTCAGGAAAAGACTAGTGTGTTCCTCACAAGCAACGTGCGGTTCTTATGCTGGGGAAACTGTAAGAAGTGGCGACCAGTAAAGAACACTATCAAGGTGGCAATAATGAACCCCATGTCACTAACTGGAAAGCCAGAAGAGGCAATTGATTTCATGGAGGAGGAGAACATAGCTACGACAGAATTGAGCAAAGTTAAGTGGAGAGGAAAAGGAAAGAATTAGTTGAGGAAATGATACACACACTACCACAGTGGAACACACATGGTGAAGAATTGAGTGGAGTTAATAACCAGCAAGATGAGTATGTAGATAAAGTGGACTACATACAGATACCCCCATTTTCCGTGAACCTAAAGAAACATAAATATTTTATTCGGAAAATCCACTTAAGGAGAACTGAAAAAGGGGGTGAATTTTTAAAATTAGCGTATCTACAATATATTTCAAAAACTTAACATGTTGCAGATGTGAAAATTGGTATTTGGAATCTCTTTTAAAATTAGGAAACACGGATTCTTTGGTTTTCAGAAATGACCCTTAATGGGGGGGGGGGGGGGAGGGGGTTTGAAGGGATTGAAAAATTAGTTGAATTATTTGCATGAAAATGTATATATACATACAAAAAAATCTAAAGATGTTAAAAACGTGAAACTGGTATATGAATCTGCTTTAAAAATAAGGAAACACGCATTTGCGGGGGGGGGGAATCAAACTGGTAGAGGGGGGATGAAAATGGAGATGAGTTCCTTTTACAAGGATACATATATCTCAAAAACTGAAGATGTTACAGAAGTGATCATTGGTATTTTGAAGCTCTTTTAAAGAAACGAGTACGGTACTGTTTGTTTTCGGAAAATTCACTTGAGTGGGGAGTGTGAAAGGAAGTAAAGAAATTGAATACTTTTTCTGGAGAAACTTATATCTCAAAACTGAAGGTTACGGACGTGGAAACAGGAATTTGGAATCTCCTTTAAAAATAAAGAAACACACATTTTTGGGTGGGGGGAACCAACTTAACGGGCAGGGGTGGAGTGATAAAGGAGGATACTTATATCTCATGAGGATACTTATATCTCAAAAACTGAAGATGTTACAGACATGAAAATTTGCATTTGGAATTTTCTTTCAAACTAATGAAACACGTAATCTTTTGTGTTTGAAATATCCACTTAAGAGGGGTGAATTAATTGAAAAATTAGTTGAATTCTTTTTGTGAGGATATTCATATCTCAAAAAAATTGTTATCCGGCTCCATGGCTAAATGGTTAGTGTGCTGGCCGTTGGTCACAGGGGTCCCGGGTTCGATTCTCGGCAGGGTCGGGAATTTTATCCATCATTGCTTAATTTGCCTGGCACGGGGACTGTGTGTATGTGTTGTCTTCATCATAATTTCATCCTCATCACGACCCGCAAGTCACCTATGGGTGTCAAATCAAAAAGGCCTGCACCTGGTGAGCCGAACCCGTCCTGGAATCTCCCGGCACTAAAAGCCATATGCCATTTCATTTCAACTAAAAATGTTAAATACGTGAACATTGGTATTTGGAATCTCATTTAAAAATAAACAAACACCCACTTTTGGGGAGGGAGAATCAACTTAATGGGTAGGAAGGGGAGTGAAAAAGGAGTTGAATTACTTTTATGGGTATAATTATGTCTCAAAAACTGAGGATGTTACAGACGTGAAAATTAGTATTTGGAATCTCCTTTAAAAATAAAGAAACACGCATTTTCCCCCCAGAAAATGGACGTAAGGAGTGTGGGGTTGAAAATAAGTAAATAAAGAGTTGAAATACGTTTATGAGGATACTTTATCTCAAAAACTGAAGGTTTTACAGACATACAGGCATGAAAACTGTTATTTGAATATCCTTTAAAAATAATGAAACACGTATTATTATTTTTTTGCTTTCGGAAAATCCAATTGAGGGGCTGAAAAGAATTGGAAAAGCGGGTGAATTTTTTAGAATGAGCACCGGTATATATCTATATTACATGTCGTCCGGCTCCATGGCTAAATGGTTAGCGTGCTGGCCTTTAGTCACAGGGGTCCCGGGTTCCATTCCCGGCAGGGTCGGGAATTTTAAACATCATTGGTTAATATCCCTGGCACGGGGTTTGGGTTGTTGTCTTCATCATCATCTCATCGTCATCATGACGCGCAGGTCGCCTACGGGTGCCAAATCAAAAGACCTGCACCTGATGAGCCGAACCCATCCTGGGATCTCCCGGCACTAAAAGCCATACGCCATTCCATTTTACATTATATGTCAAAAACTTAACATGCTAGAGACAAGAAACTTGATATTTGGAAGTTCCTTTAAAAATACAGGAACCTGCACCTTTTTGTTTCCGGAGAGGGCACTTAACAGGGGGTGAAAAGTAGTGAATATTAGTTGAATTATTTTTTATGAGGATATTCATATCTTAAAAACTGAAAATGTTACAGGCATGAAAATTGAAATTTGGAATCTCCTTTAAAAATAAGGAAATATGTATTTTTGTTTTCGAAAAATACACTTCGATGGGGGTAGGGGGAGGAATGATCAAAGGGTTGAATTCTTTCTGTGGGGATACTAATCTATATCTCAAAAACTGAATATGTTACAGATGTGGGATTAGGTATTTGGAATCTCCTTTAAAAATATAGAAAAATGTATTTATTGTTTGACTTGAGAGAAGGCTGTTTCTCACACATAGAGTTCTATGTTGCATGGTCGTCTTAGCCCCATTTTTGGGGTAAATTAAACTCGGTTTTTGGGTGAGTATTTATACTTTAGGAACATTCAGATAGTCCCTTAGTACAATGCCGAGGAGCGATTACTCTGATCAAATTACGAAATCCATACGAGCGAAGCCGCGGGTAATTGCTAGTATATATATAGGATTTAGGTGTATTTCGAAGTAAAAATCTGTACCAAGTAACTGGAGTAAAGGAGCAAAAATACACTGCCTGACATAAAATTTGAAACAACCAGACGGGGGGTGGGGAGAAAATTAAATGAAACTTCATGTATTGAGAGGGTATGTGATGTTATTTCAGTGATTACAAAATTGAGTCAAATTTACAAAGAACTTAGCAATACGAGCCCACTTTTCAGTATGATGTTGCACCCCATCTGGCCTGGATGCATGGATGGATGTTGGGAAGGGTGTCAAAACCTTTGTATCCTTTTCTGAAGCAAGCTAGCCCACAGCTATTATAACCGGTCCTTGATATCCTGGATATGGGCACTTGGGCAGTGTTGACGTCCAAGCTGGTCCCACACATATGTAGGTTGAGTCATAAGTCATGGCAAGTATTTTTTTCTCGCGAACAGGAGACAACACGGAAAATCTAAGATACGCATTTGGAAACGTATGGTATGTACTTGCGTATGAAGCCACTAGATGGTGTATGTAAACAACAGTGTGGGTCTAAAGCATGCCCCCAAGTTCAGTGTTTGAGTGAGAGCATCACAAAATGGAAGTCAATAAGCAGGAGCAATGATCGTATTTTAAAATAGCAGTTCTCCACGGCAGAAATGCACGCCAATACCATGCAGATCTGCAGGAAGCATTAGGTGTGCATGCCATGCCCTATATAACAGTGGTGAGGTGGGTGAAGGTGCGTTTCGGAGAGAGATGTCACACGTTAGCGATACACATGCAGCTAATTGTATTCAGCGCCTGCCCCGCCGCTGGCAACGCACAGTGGAAACCTTGGGTGATTATTTTGAAGGTCTGTAACCAGTGGAGACCTGTCCTTTGTACATAGTCTTGTTTATTTGTTGTCTGTACCATAATAAAACAATGTTTGCCAATGGCCTGTGTTCTGTCACTTTCCTACGAGAATCTCCTGAAGTCAGAATATGTCTTCAAGCACTATGTCCGCCTCTGTAGCGTAACGGTTAGTGTGATTAGCTGCCGTCCTCGGGGGCCCGGGTTCGATTCCCGGCACTGCCAGAAATTTGAGAATGGCGGGAGGGCTGGTATGTGGTTCAAATGGCACATGCAGCTCACCTCCAATGGGGGTGTGCCTGAAAAGAGCTGCACCACCTCGGGATGAGGACACGAGTTTTTTTTTTTTTCAGGCACTATGCATAAGTACATGCCCTATATTTCCAAAATCATATCTTAGATTTTCCGTGTTGTCTCCTGTTCGCGAGGAAAAAATAGTTGCCATGAGTTATGACTCGACCCTCGTATTCTATCAGAGATAGATCTGGGGATCTTGTCAGTTGATAGGAACAAGTGCCATGTGTGGATGAGCAATGCCCTGTTGAAAATAGCACTACAATACTGTCGCATGAGAGGTAACACACAAGGACACAGGATGTCCGTGATATACTGTTGTGCTGTCCAAGTTCCCTCAATCACTACCAGCTGTGACCTAAAGTCATACCCAATGGCTCCCAACACCATGACGCCAAGAGTAACACCGCTCTGTCTCCTCAAATCATTGGAAGAATGGGACCTCTTCCCAGGTTTCCGCCATATTCGTATACAATGGTCATCTGGGGTAGTGCAGAACCATGATTCATCGCTGAACACAATGCGATGCCATTCATCAGCAGTCCATGCTTCTGTCATGGCATCACTCCAAGTGCAGCCATTTGTGTTGGGGTGTTAACGGCAGCCTACTCATGGGACGGTAACTGCCTAGTGCTGCTGGTCTCAGAGCAATGGTATGTGGAAATGATAAAAATCAGCAGGACCCACTGGTCTACAATAGCTGTATAGTTTTTTGTTTGTTGTTGTTGTTGTTGAAAAAATGCTATTTGTTTGGGGCGTCGACCTATGAAGATCTTTTGCCCCTACTTGCACCACATGTGAGGAACCTGCGGGTATTATGTAAATGGTGGAAGTGTAAAGTGTTGAATGCGAGGAAAGGAACGTTAAGGATGGCACAAATACCCAGTCTTCAGGCCAGGGATATTAATCATTTACAATTAAAAACCCGTTCCGGCCGGGAATTGAACTCGGTGCCGCCGGATAACAGACGGACTCGTTGGCCCCTACACCACGGGGCCGGACTATAGGTTACTGTATTTAGATACGCTTGGAAATAAAAATCGGTACTAAACCAATGGAGTAAAGGAGTAAAAATTTACAAGAAGGTAACAGGAAATGAAAAGGTATAGAAGTAGTAAGGGAAGAAAAGCTGAGGATTCACACAATTTGGAAGAGCATGTGTAGAGCGATAAAAGGATGCTATATGGACTTGTGAGAAGGAAGAGTCTACAGAAAGCAAGTGAAAGGGGAAAAAGGAGAGATATCACAACCAGACGAGATAAAGAAAATCTGGGAAGACCTCTCTCACGACCTCCGGAATGTGAGAATATGTGTGTTCTCGGAGGGCAGGCACAGATGTGAAGGGGTTACAATGTGCTTGTTGCAGTGGACAGACGTAGTCGACCGAACCTTAGCAACGAGTGTGCCTGCCCTCACGTTCGCATGCAGTTCAGCATTGGTTCTACCTGTCACGGAGAATTGCAATTCTAATCATTTACATACCGGTACCAGCTGATGGTGTGTACGTGAACGAAGTTACATTGACATCCAACCATTTCTTCTGGAGGCTTCATTTTCTTTGTTAGGCAGTGTACTTATATTTAAGATGGGGGACAAGAAGATACATGATAATTATCAAGGAATCACTTACATCTAAGGTAAAAAAAAGAAATTTAAAGGAGTACAAGAAAAAATAATAAGAAAGGTGGAAGGACAATTACACTATGGTTTTTGAAATGGAAGATCAACACTAGACCCCATTTGTAGTATGAAGCAGTTAGTTTAAAAACATTTGGAATACAGAAGAGATATGGTGATGACTAGGGCTCCAAAGTTGAGGAAAAATCCCTTTTTTTCTCGAGTATTCGAAGACGAGGTCCAACAAATTACATGTTAATTCCGGGTCATGGTACGTCAGAAAATGGTGGGTTTAATTTTTCCTTTTTATTTTATTTTTGGCATTTTTTTAGCTTGTAGATCATTTTCAGCCTTTTTTTTCAGGTCTTAAAGGCCCTTTTCTTGCAAATTCACCTTCTTTAGACTGTATTTGTACTGCCCATTCTCAATTTGAATAATCATTATTTCATCCATCACCTCTTAAATATCTTTCACATAGTAAGGGAGAAAATGAAAATGAAGTGTAAAATGAAACTAATGCTTGAAAAAAAACAGGGGTATCAAATTATGTGCAAGATAAGAGAAATATTGAAAGGAGAAAATTTTGATGCAAGTGTTTTAGAAGAGGAAGATCTCATTTGCTTCAAGTATGAACCCTTAACATCCGTTGATGTGGGGAGAAGCTTCTAGATGTTTTGCAATGTACTGTCTGAAAACAGACCATCCTTTACACCTAAGAACCTGGAGATGACTTGTGATATACTGGAAAGCCAACTGAGGTAGGTTTTCAATTTCCAATTTCTGTAACCTTAGTGTGGTTAAGCCAAATATGATTCCAGTTATACTAATTTAAATTTCTTTCTCCAGGATGTCCATTGCAGATTTGCTGAATTCATTCTAGGAGGAAGAATAAATTCTACATTCTGCAAGTACTTTTTTAACAAACACAGAAGTAATTTTTTAAATTATGTTAATCTAAAAATATATAATGTCTGAAAGAAAAAGTATTTCACTCATACATTTTTGCACTGTATATTGGGAAAATAGAAGATAACAGCTTCAACGATTAAATTTTCATTTCTTGATATTTTTAAACTCCATTGAAATTGAAACTGTATTCCAGATCCAAATGGTCACCCTCATTGGAGGACGGATGATTTATTTCTTTAATAAATCTCTCTCTCCTGCCACCAGAATTCTGCATTTTTAAACATTATATTCCTTCATTAAATATGTAATTAAAACAAATTATGAATGAATTTGGATCACATTTTGTGTCCTTTTTGCCAGTTTTTGAGTCTTTTTCTGGATATTTTTAGGTCTTTTTACAGGTCTTTCTTTGGCAATTTATAGGTCTTCAACTTCTGAGCTGTAGTGATAACATTTCTGGACTTAGATTCACAGTGATCACTCAACATCAAGGAAACACAATCAAAGATGTGTACAAAAATTGTTACAGCAATGTCCAGATACATGTGGAGAGGACAGTGTCATTTTGGGATCTAGCTGGACTATGACAATTGAAGTGTGCTGTCACCACTGTTATTCATAATGCTTATAGACACAACTCTGAAGGAGGCAAAGATAAAATATGGGGACAGGGATCTAAAAGTAATGCTGTTTGCAGATGTTATTGTGCTGTGAGGAGCAAACAGGGAGGAAGTAAAAGTGTAACTTGACATGTTGAGAGAGATTATTAAAAATCATGGAATGAAAATCAGCATGGAAAAGAGTGAGAAAATGATGTTAACCAGAGGGGAAAGGGAAGGGAAAGGAAAAGAATTATAAAATAAAGGGGAAAAAGCCTTGAAATTGTTGAGAGCTTCAAGTACTTGGGAAGTGAACAGATGCAGAATGCAGGGATGGATGTGGATATCAGTGAAATGATTCAATAGGGAAATTTTACCAGAGTGTTAGAAACCTAGTGTTGAGGAAGTACCAATGAAGTGTAAAGAGGTGATATATAATATGTACCACTCCCTATTACTGACATATGCCACAGAGACCTGGATACTGACAAAATGACAGAAGAAATTACTTTTTTTTGTTGCACCAGCACAGATCTTATGGAGACTATGGGATAGGAAAGTGTTAGGGAGTGGGAAGGAAGTGACCGTGGCTTTCAATAAGGTACTGTACTAATAATGCAATTTGCTTTACGTCCCACTAACTACTTTTACGGTCATCGGAGACTCCGAGGTGCCGGAATTTAGTCCCACAGGAGTTCTTTTACGTGCCAGTAAATCTACCGACACGAGGCTGTCTTATTTGAGCACAATCAAATACCACCGGACTGAGCCAGGATCGAACCTGACAAGTTGGGGTTAGAAAGCCAGTGCCTTAACCGTCTGAGCCACTCAGCTCGGCACTAATAAGGTACAGACAGCCTGTTCTGAAAATTGGAAACTACAGAAATCAGTTTTCAGGTCTGCCGACAGTGGGAATCAAACCCACTATCTCCTGGCAGAAGAATAAAATCCGGGCCAGTGAAATGTTAGTGTTGAACTGTAGAAGTATTGTAAAGAAAGGAATAGAATATAGTAATTAATAGGTATATACTTACCAGATACTGTAGGAGGAGTTGAATCATGGCTAATAAATCATATAACAGATGCAGAAATTTTCTAGCGGAAGGGAGTGTGTTATCGTAGAGATAGGATAGGAATGGTACGAGGGGGGGAGTATTCATTTCGGTGAAAGAAGAATTTCTAAAATAATATTATTTGCTTTACGTCCCACTAACTACTCTTTTACGGTTTTCGGAGACGCCGAGGTGCCGGAATTTAGTCCCGCAGGAGTTCTTTTTACGTGCCAGTAAATCTACCGACATGAGGCTGACGTATTTGAGCACCTTCAAATACCACCGGACTGAGCCAGGATCAAACCTGCCAAGTTGGGGTCAGAAGGCCAGCGCCTCAACCGTCTGAGCCACTCAGCCCGGCAGAAGAATTTCTAAGCTACGAAAAAGTTAAAGATGACAAATGTGAAATTCTAGGTGCAAGACTCATGTCTGAAGATAACAGGCAACTTTATGTCTTTGGGTTAGCCTCGCGGTGTAGGAGTAGCGTGCCTGCCTCTTACCCGGAGTCCCCGGGTTCGATTCCCGGCCAGGTCAGCGATTTTTACCTGCATCTGAGGGCTGGTTCGAGGACCACTCAGCCTACACGATTACAATTGAAGAGCTATCTGACTGTGAGATAGCAGCCCCCCGTTTAGAAAGCCAAGAATAAAGGCTGAGAGGATCAGTCATGCTGACTAAATGGCACCTCGTAATCTGTAGGCCTTTGACTGAGCAGAGGTTGCTTTGTAGGTCATGGCCCTACGGGGCTGTTGTGCCATGGGGTTTGGTTTGATGTCTTTGGAGTGTACAGACCGGTAAAGAGTAGCGCTGACGCTGATTCGGAATTATTTGATAATCAGCTATGTGGGAAGAGATGTGGAAAGGAACGTGACTGTAGCGAGTGATCTCAATTTACCAAATGTCAATTGGGATGGTAGAAGCCTTCATGGCTCAGGCAGCAGCACGCCAGCCTCTAACTGCTGGGTTCCGTGCTTCAAATCCCGGTCACTCCATGTGAGATTTGTGCTGGACAAAGCGGAGGCGGGACAGGTTTTTCTCCAGGTACTCCGGTATTCTTTGTCATCTTTCATTCCAGCAACACACTCCAAATATAATTTCATTTCACCTGTCAGTCATTACTCATTGCCCCAGAGGAGTGAGACAGGCTTCGGAAGCCGGTAAAATTCCTATCCTCGCCGCTAGATGGGGGCTTCATTCATTCCATTCCTGACCCGGTCAGATGGAAACGGGCTGTGGATTTTCATTTTTCATTTTCAATTGGGAAGGTAATGTGAATGACAGGAAGCATGACCAACAAACGGCAAATAAGTTAATATGGGAAAGACAGCCAATTCAGAAAGTGATGGAACCAACTAGAGGGAAGAATATTCTGGATGTGGTGCTGGTAAAACAAGATGACCTCTATAGAGAAATCCAAGTAATAGTTGGTATTAGTGATCACCAGCTGTTTCTGTTGTAGTTAAAAATAAATGTGATAGAAAGGAAGGTCTTAAAAGTAGGACTATTAAGCAGTACCATATAGCCGATAAAACAGGCATGAGGGAGTTTTTAAAAAGTAACTATGATTGGTGGAAAATTATAAAAATGTAAACAGACTCTGGGATGGGTTTAAAGCAATTGTTGAGGAATGTGAAAACAGGTTTGCACATTTAAATGGTAAAGACCCACCATATTATAACAGAGAAGTAAAGAGACTAAGAAGGAGGTGCAGGTTGGAAAGAAATAATTAGAAATGACTGTGGAAGTAGGAAGAAATTGAAGCAACTTAAATAGGAAATTGAATCTAGCACAGAAGTCAGCTAAGGATAAGATGATGGCAAGCAAAATTGGCAGTCATACAAATTTTAAGGAAAATGGTGCTTGTTGTTTAAAGGGGCCTAACATAAGGAAAATGGAAGGGTATGTATAGATACTTTAAGGCAGAAACAGGTTCCAAGGAGGATATTCCAGGAATCATTAACGAAGAAGGGGAGTGTGTATGCAAGAATTTTCAAAAGGCAGAAGTATTCAGTCAGCAGTATGTAAAGATTTTTGTTTACAAGGATAATGTCCAGATAGCAGAGGTGACTAATGCTGAAGAAGTATTAAAATTTACCTATGATAACAATAACATTTACAGTCGGATATAAAAGTTGAAAACTAGAAAAGCAGCTGGAGTTTATAAGATTTCTGAGGATATACTGAAGACAATGGGTTGGGATATAGTACCATATCTGAAGTACTTAACTGATTGTTTGCATGAAGGAGCTATACCAAATGAATGGAGAGTTGCTATAGTAGCTCCTGTGTATAAAGGAAAAAATAAGACAAAGCTGAAAATTACATGCCAGTCCGTTTGACATGCATTGCATGTAAGCTTTGGGAAAGCATTCTTTCTTATTATATTAGTTATGTTTGCAAAATTAATAACTGATTCGATACAAGGCAGTTCGGGTTTAGTATAGGTTATTCCACTGAAGCTCAACTTGTAGGGTTCCTGCAAGATATAACATATATTGGATTCAGGAGATCAAATGGACTGTATTCAATTGACCTACCTAAGGCGTTTGATAGGTTAGATCATGGGAGACTACTGGCAAAAATGAGTGCAATTGGACTAGACAAGAGAGTGACTGAATGGGTGGCTATATTTCCAGAAAATAAACTGATAATTAGAGTAGACAAAACTTTATCTAATCCTGTAATAATTAAGAGGGGGATTCTTCAAGGCAGTATTATTGGACCTTTGTTTTCTTATATACTGTATATATAAATGGTATGAGTAAAGAAGTGGAATCAGAGATAAGGCTTTTTGCAGATGATATTATGTGTAGAGTAATAAATGAATGACAAGATTGTGAGCAAATGCAAAATGACCTCGATTATGTGAAAAGGATGGTAGGCAATGGTATGATGATAAATGGGGGTTAAAAGTCAGGTTGTGAGTTTCACAAAAAGGAAAAGTCCTCTCAGTTTAAATTACTGCATTGACGGGGTTAAAGTTCCTTATGGGGATCATTGGAAGTACCTAGGTTAATATAAGGAAAGATTTTCATTGGAGTAATCACATAAACGGCATTGTAAATAAAGAGTAAAGATCTCTGCACATGGTTATGAGGATATTTAGAGGTTGGAACAAGGGTGTAAAGGAGAGGGCATATAAGTCTCTGGTAAGACCCCAACTAGAGTATGGTTCCAGTGTATGGGATCCTCTCCAGGATTACTTGATTCAAGAACTGGAAAAAATTCGAAGAAAAGGCAGCTCAATTTGTTCTGGGTGATTTCCAAAAAAAGAGTAGTGTTATAAAAATGTTACCAAGTTTGGGCTGGGAAGACTTTGGAGAAAGGAGATGAGCTGCTTGACTAAGAGGTACGTAATACCAATATAAATGGTCCGTTATTGGACATTATAAATTTTCCAGCTAACTCATTCCTGGTTGCCAGCGTTTTGCCCTTGTGTGCTAGGTTGGGCTCATCAGTTGGTGCCTAGCACACCTACCAAGACGCTGGCTAGTGCAAACCGTGGAGGCCACTGCATAGGCTACTTAGAGCCACCGGCAGTGCCAATGCACTATGAGAGACTTTGTCTCTTTACCAAAAATTGATGCCTGCTTTGCCATCAGATGATATAGATGTTGATTCCCATAGGGAATCTGAAATATTTGTCCCGAATGAGTATATTTATAATACCTAGCTGGAAAATTTATAATGTCCAATAACGGACCATTTATATTGGTATTATAAATTTACTCATTCGAGACAAATATTTCAGATTCCCTATGGGAATCAACATCTATATCATAAGAGGCATGTTCTGAGCTGTCAGTGGAGAGATGGCGTGGAATGACACTAGTAGACGAATACGTTTGAGTGGAGTCTTTAAAAGTAGTTAAGATCACAATATAAAGAGAAAGTTGGAATTCAAGAGGACAAGTTGGGGCAAATATTCATTTATAGGAAGGGGAGTTAGGGATTGGTACAACTTACCAAGGGAGATGTTCAATAAATTTCCAATTTCTTGGCAATCATCTAAGAAAAGGCTAGGAAAACAGATAGGGAATCTGCTACCTTGGCAACTGTCCTAAATGCAGTCCAGTAATGATTGAGTAATTTAATAAAATGTTTAATAAGTGTGATAGGAAAGAAAAGAAAGGACATTAAGAAATGAGGACGTCAGGAAGGAAATTAGATTGGAAAGGCTTAAAGACAGAATGGAGGGGGATAAACTCAAGATGGTTTGGATATGTTATGAGAATGTCTGTTATTAGTCAAATGATAGGAGTACAAAGTTCTAAAGAAGTTACACTGGGAGAAATAAATGCCAGAAACTATTATTTTATACTATTTATATTCATTCAATAGGAATTTAGTTACAAAATATAAATCTTATACACTAAATATACAAAAATATGCTCACAACAGTTCAATCTTTCAACACTAATAATACATCTACATACCATTACTACAAGTACATCTGTTTACCACAAGATATATACACATACAGTATATCAAATTATTTTCTGAGCTTCTAGGACATCTCATAGAAATAGATTCTTGTCTTTTATCTATTGAGCTGAAGAATAGAAAGGAAACCATGGAGCAGATGTAGCATGGAACTGACAATTTATTAGGATTAATCAACTAAGCTCCGATGTATTACTAATACCCTTCTTTAAATACGCTGCTTTCAACATGAATTGACAGTAATAAGATGAAAAATACACAAATCATTCTGTTAAGAAGACAACTAATATAAATGTCCAAATGGATAAGTTTAGAAACAGTTTGTTTCTTACATTAAGTTCAACAACTATTACATTTTTCACAAACAATTACACACAGATAGATCATGACAGACATACTGCATTGTATGCAAGCTATTTTATGTTGAGCATGCTCATATCACAAAGAAAATTCTATTACCTTTACATTAGTTTAATTTAAGTACATAAATGTCAGAGGACAGAAAGGTTTTGCTGTTGCTTTACTTTGGGAGCTGGGAGCAATGCAGTTGGTCATCTCTATGTATGTACTTATGTTTGGATATTACTCAATATCTTATTCCAATTGGAATGTCTGTTTTAATGTATGTACTTATAATTAAACATGACTAGGATTAGTAAGAGTGATCCATAACAAAGTAACAATAATAAATACCATCGTAGCATATGCCTAGCTTCTAACATCTCAACCTTGCCTTCCAAGACTTCCCATAACATGCGAGTTAACATTCAAAATTATTTAGGCAGATTTGTCAACTCTGGCACATTTCCCCCTCATTTTCAGTGAGCTTCTCTTGGTCTCGTGTAGCAGCTTTCATTGTGATCCATGAAATGGCTACACGCAACAACAGAAAGTTGGAAAAGTTGCTGAATGGTGCAGGGGCTATAGACTAACTGCAAACTCAATTTGCTGAAAAGTTGCATGAGGGCTCTGTGCATTCCTCAAGGTATAAACAACTCTAGCATGCAAACATTCAGTCTATTATATTATACTTTATTATTTTCATGTCCGTTTTGATGAAGTCCACAATTGTAAAATGGGGATAATACCACCCAATCACTACTGCTTATTAAAAGTACAACATTCTTAAGAATACGCTATTTGCAGTACCGGTTTTGATATGTATCGACCATCCTCAGCTGCCTTAAGAACATAAGATAAAACGTGTACAAATTACTGGACATTACTTAGTTTAAGAATGTGATTCAAACAACATTAATAATAAAAGCATGATGAACAACATTAATAACAAGTTCAAATCAATGATTAACAACATTAATGACAAGTTAAAATCAATAAATGGACAATTCAAATTTTACTGATTTTAACTTTAATGTTGTTCATCATGCTTTTTAATCACACTCTTAAACTAAGTTATGTCCAATGATTTGTACATGTTTTATCTTATGTTCTTAAGGCAGCTGAGGAGGATCGATACAGATTGAAACCGGTACTGCAAATAATGTATTCAAAAGCATAAATACATTTTACTTTTAAAAAGCAATTTTGATTAGGTGGAATTATCCCCCCCATTTTACAATCACAAACAGTCAAGTGGAATGGATTGCAATGGAACAACCATGTTGTATGAAGGACAAACTTATTAACATACTGCTTATATTTTGAGACAGTCATCACAATGAACGACAGTGGCCACTGAGCCTCACACAAGTACTAGAGCTGTGGCACACACTTTGGAAACACATGTTGAAGTGCACAGAATTGTTAAACAATCTGGACTGGCATCCATCCAAATGGCATAGAACTCAGCCCTCAGATGACCATGTTCACCGTGAAACTTTCTGCAAGTGGATCCCTTAAGAGGCAAGTTGTATGCACCTAAGCGTATTATATTGTCACTGAAGTGTCGTAAATTTATGTACGGTATGTAGTATCTCGTGTAGTTTTGGTTTACCAGGTTACACCTCCAAGACTGCCAGATTTAACCCCCATGGACTTTTATGGGGCCATTTGATCAAATTTATGGAACACTGCCTTCAAACAGGGCTGACCTTGTGCATATACTTTGTGCAGCAACAGTAACCAGCAATGTTAATAAGAGTGAGAGACATTAGTGTTGTGAGCAGAACAGGGAGAGAGTTAGTTTGAACATTCGCTGTAATGAAACGTGCAACAATATTCATATATACTGCCATTTTTCTTTGACGTTCCTATCCATACGAATGCACCTGCTAGGTGTGGCAACAACAACAACAACAACACCACCACCACCACACTGCAGAGTGTACGCAAGATGCGGCAACCGAACATACTGTAGGGTATGCATCTGAAGCACAGAGTATATAAAATTAGTCATACTCTCATTCTTCAGTAAGAGAAGATCAGATAAATTGATCATAGTTCTAAATATTTTATAACGGTAAATTAAAAATGTAAAAAAAAATGTTTGTTGGTATGGTCTTGTTTTTCCCATTGCAATGTAATCTCGCATAAGAAATTAAGTTTGTGCACCTTAACATATTTGTCATTGTTTAATATTAATGTTTGAAAGCTGAGATTTTTATGAATAACTTTAAAACTAATACTACTGAGCAAGTTGGCCATGCAGTTAGTGTAGCGCAGCTGTGAGCTTTCATTTGGCAGACAGTGGGTTCCAACCCCAATGTTGGCAGCCCTTAAGATGGTTTTCTGTGGTTTACCATTTCCACACCAGGCAAATGCTGGAGTTGTGCCTTAATTAAGGCCACGGACAATATTCCTTCCCACTCTTAGTGATTATCCCATCGTTGCCATAAGACCTATCTGTGTTGGTGCAACATAAGGCCACAATTGTAAGAAAACAAAAAAAGCCACCCAATACTTTTCAAATAACAACTTCTCTGCTATAGCGATTAATGAAATGGCCAGCTGACTGGGGGCATCAGGTTTGATTTCATGCTTTGTTTAGAATTTTTAAGTAATGGTACATGGTTACCCTACATCATGAAGGGAACTGTAAAGCTTTCCGATGCTGTGGAAGATGGAGCAGCGGAGTGGAACTAGCCTCCAACTTAAAATTTGGCAAAAGAAATTTGTTAGACTGAGATGTAGAACAACAAATCCTAAAGGACCACACTGCATATCCACCAACATTGTTACAACATTCCTCTTCCTAATGGACACATGATGTAGATAGTAAAGCAAGAGCTGCATGCACACTTGGAAGGAAAGTAAAGCCTATTCTTCAGTTCTTATTGTATTTAGACTGCTCAACATTAAAAATGAATTAGTGTAAGCCAAGCTGCAATGATGAAACTTGCAACGATATTCATACATACTGCAATTTTCCTATACATACAAATGCACCTGCTAGGTGTGGCAACACAACACACCACACAACTAGAACACCACCAGTATGAAACATTTCAAGGGCTCAAGTTTAACAATTCTGTAGTGCTTCAGGATGGTCATTCTAAATTAAAGGTTTCTTTGGTCGGAACTGGTCATGGACATTTTTTTTTTTTTTCCCTCAAGGCATGTAAATGCATTTTACTGATGCAAAACTGAGTATCAGAAGAAAATGCCAATTTTATATTACTATGCCTCTGACTCCACTGAATGAAATGTGGTTTAAAAGGACATAGGAATGATGAGCAGTGCTGTGAAAAAAAAAACAACCTACTACTCTCAAATTTTGGGGCAATATCACATATCAACTTGAAGCAATAAAACATAATATTTCATAGTAGAGAAGAAGAGTGAAGGTTTTATTTATTATTGAGAAGTTCAGTTACAAACTACTGATTGATTTTGATTGTTGTTTTTTAAGGGGCCTAACACATTAGATCATCAGCTGTATCAACTACAGTTTTTTATTTATATAACAGAGTTGGAATAAGTAATAGTTACCATGCAATGATTAAAAATTAATCTCTCTCTCTCTGATTACCAAAATAAATACATTCACCTAACAGTCATTTCAACAGAATCTGAAATCAATGTAAAGTTATTCCTGAATTCTTTTCACGCGTTCTTTTTCTATTTAAAAGAGACACATTTATTATCCCAATTTAATTAATAAAATTATATAAAAGTGAGTATAAAAGCAAAATACATGTAGACTAGACACTTTTTTTTTTAAATTAGTATCGCAAACATATTTGACTTGCATTTTTATAAATAATACATTTTAGTAGCATTATCTGAAAGTTAAAATTAACAGAGTGAAGTGGCCACACATGTTAACATGCTACAGCTACAGAGCCAAGTTCTGTATTTGGGAACGAGTGGGTTCAAACCCCACTGTCAGCTGCCCTAAGAATTGTTTCCTGTGGTTTCCCATTTTCACTTCCAGGCAAATGCCCTGACATTTCTTTTTCATACAGCCAATTCCTTCCTTCTCCTTACTCAATTTCATTCACTATCATTCATTTCATCTTCATTAGCTCCTCAATCGAAGTTGGTGGAAGGAAGGGCATTCAGCCATAAAAGCATGCCATATAATTTCATCATCTCTGACACTGTATCAGGAAATGGGACAGAGAAGCTTAGTTACAAACTACTGATTTATGTTGATTGTTGTTTTATTAAGGGGCCTATCACATGTAGGTCATCAGCCGTATCAACTAATGATTAATTCTATTCAAATGACAAGTCTATTATTCATCCTGATTACCAAAATAAAATTAGAACATCTGAAAGTTAAAATTAAAAAAAAAAAAAATAATAGGCCTGTAAGTTCATTACATACTGTGTCAACTGAAAAATAGTGAGTTTGGCACACTGATAAATAATACTTTCTTTAATTATTATTTAACCATGTGAGGAACAATACATGTATGGTGTTAAAACAGTAATTCTCTTCTGCTCATAATCCTACGATTTCACCAAGTTGAAGTATATCAAACCCAAACCTAGGTCCTAAAAAAACACATACAGTACTACAGTCCCCATGTAGTGTTTCTACATATTCCAAGTAGACATGTTTAATGACCAAAGATATACCACAGCACACAGAACTATATATATAGTTGTACTACGTTGCACTGACACAGATAGGTCTTTTATGATGATGGGATAGGAAAGGGCTAGGAGTCAGATGGAAGCAGCCATGGACTTAATTAGAATACAGCCCCAGCATTTGCCAGCATGAAAATGGGAAACCACGGAAAACCATTTCAGGGCTGCCGACAGTGGGGCTTGAACCCACTATCTCCCAAATACTGGATACTGGCTGCACTTAAGCGGCTGCAGCTATCGAGCTCGGTATCACTTCGAACAATAGGTCAAGTAATTCTCTAATGTTTAACAACTCTCAGAGACATATGTACAACTGCTGAAATTCCCAAGGCAAGTAATAACTAAAGAAATAAACCATAAAAATTCCATATTCTAAACCATGTCTGTAAGTGGAATGGAAATTATATTTACCTCTCAATAAATGCATAATGCAATTAGCAAGAGATAAAGCGTCATACCCTGTCAACATTTTAAGTTTTTCTTTGTCTTGCCTTTTATTTTAAAACTAATTATGATCCTGGATTTCCATACGTAGGATAGAGATATTTTCAATAAAATTTTGTAAACTAAGCCAACCTTATATAACTCAATCTTCATCTGAACTTCAGATTCTCAAGAATATTCTTTCATGTGCAAAGACCAGGACCAGCAGAGAATCTACACAGCCAGACCAAAATAACTGTTTCTATACCACCTGTGCAGAAGAGAGCAAGATTACTCCTCTGAAATGTTTCTTGAAAGACTAGAAGGTGAGAAACATAGCAGGAAAATATCAATTAACAGAAAGTGAAGTCCTTTACTTGTCTCTGCATTATGATATTGTCTAATGATGCCAAACTGTAAAATCTATATTTATTGTACTTTAGTTGGTAAATCAAATGTACATTAAAAAAGCAAGTATGTACGCTTGTAGTTTTCTAAGACTGTAAACACTGAGATTCGAACCATGGCCATCTCAGAGAAGCCAGCCAGCAATTATGTTTCTCAGTTATATTCTCATCTTAGGTAGTGCCCCCATTCTCACAGAAGCAGGTCACCTATAGGGCATCAACTTTTAAGACCTGCACCAGGCCTCTAGGGAGAACAATTCTTCTTATTCTTCTAAAGAAATGTTGATCATGAGAAGAGCAAGCAGGAGTAAAATTACAATTTCAACATTCAACTAAAAATGATAATGCTATTACATCAAATAAAGCCAAAGCTTGTTAGTATCAGGATTAAATCCAATGACCTGGAGCAGAGGAGCAACCTTCGATACACACCAGGCCCCTTACAAAGCAGGAAGTAGCAGCTGAGGCAACATGTAGTAATAATAATAATAATAATAATAATAATAATAATAATAATAATAATAATAATAATAATAATAATAATAATAACAACAACAACAACAACAACAGTAATAGTAATAATGCTTCGGCTTCCAGGTTGCAGGACTTCTGAATCGACGTCTTCTAGGTGGCCTGAAAATCAATTCCAACACTCCAATTCCATTCAACAGCGAAGCAGAACTCTAGTAGATGATTCCCATGGTTGATTTAATTTTGCTGGGTAGAAGCAGAAGGGCCTGCCCCGTGGTGTAGGGGTAGCGCGCCTGCCTCTTACCCAGAGGGTTTGATTCCCGGCCAGGTCAGGGATTTTTACCTGGGTATGAGGACTGGTTCGAGGCCCACTCAGCCTAACTTATTAAAATTGAGGAGCTATCAACGGCGAGATAGTGGCCCCAGTCTAGAAAGCCAAGAATAATGGCCGAGAGGATTCGTCATGCTGAGCAGCGGTCGCTTGGTAGGCCAAGGCCCTTCAGGGCTGTAGTGCCATGGGGTTAGTTAGAAGCAGAAGGCCAACCATTATAACAGTGTGCCAAGACTTTTGCATGTTCTTCAAAAATTGGCCAACTCTGCTGGGAATTTTCCATGATCAACACCCTCATGTACTTTGCATGTGAAAAGTGTCTGGTGTCAGTGTGGCATCTGTACCTCTGTGCATTTGTAATTTATTATAGTAGGATTGGAAAAGGAGGCAGCTGTGGCCTAGACGATAGTCACTATCATAGCATTTGTCTGGAGCTGAAGTATCACAGTGCATTATGAAGCTGAAGCATTCCATTGTACTCTCTCAAACCTGCCATGAATTCACACCAAAGCCAAGAACTGAACTAGGAGATTTTAAAGTCATACTCCCACACAATCATATGTACATCAGCCTGTTGGAAAAATTAAACTAAAACATTCAACAGAAGAGACTAGGTCTACTAAACAAATGGTGGTGTGGTTCACCAAAAAGTCACAAGGCCTAACGAGTATTTGGCTCGAGATGTCTTAATACACCATCATATAGATCAAATTTTGCACTTCTTTCCACATGCTTCTTTCTGTCCCTGTTACAATTCTTTGAATGGAAGATCGCATAATTTCAATGCTGTCAAAAAGCACTTGGATGAGTTCTTAAGCCCTCAAGGCTGCACAGTTCTACCTACTGTATAGATAAAATTTAACAATTGTCAGAAAGATGAACTAATGTCGTGGAAGGAAATGGAATACAGTATATTTTGACAAATTCTCTTAAATGGATAAAATGAATCGTTTCTACTATTGAATACTCTTGGAATTTTCTGGGCAACTCAATAGTAATCTGAAAACTAACTAGCATACCATTAGGCTAGGGTGTCCTGATAGTGTTTTTGTCTCAAATTCGAAAGTATCGTGAAAGCATCAACAGGTTATCTCATTTATTCAGTATATCAAACACCAAATTTAATTCAGTCAATAAAATGTGCAACTGATTTAAATATTTTTAAAAATTTCTTAAAACAGTACCACAGAACCTGGTACAATAACATTAAAGAACATAATATCAACACTGTATTGAGAAAATTTCACACTAAAAGTGACTGATGTAAGAAACAACTTTGCCCGATATATTTTTGAATATTCTGCTATCAGTTTTCTTAATAGGTTTAAGTCCTTTCAATTGTATTGGAACTGTTATAAACATTAACTTTCAGATTTATACCAGGAGAAACATATATAAACTTGCTTGCATTTCCTCCTAATCAGGACAAGGTGAAGTGTCAGCAAGTTTGATGTATTGCTAATCAACATCAATTTAATAATATTCTTTGTTTTACATCCCACTAACTACTTTTACAGTTTTCAGACACACCCAGATGCCAGAATATTGTCTCACAAGAGTTCTTTTACGTGTTGGTAAATCTGCCGACACGAGGTGGACATATTTGAGCACCTTCAAATACCACCAGACTGAGCCAGGACTGCCTGTACTAACTTGGGCTCAGAAATCCAGTGCTCTAATAGTCTAAGCCACTCAGCCCAACATTATAAACTCAAAATATTTTCTAATGTCATTGGCAGTGGTGTTCAAAATTAAAATCAAACTGGTTTCTTACCTATGTGAGCAACATTTCACAAGATTCAGATAATATATATGAAATTATCTCAATAAATGAAATTATTTCAAAAATACAAAATAAAATACTGAAATACGGTATAAATGTCTATTAGTAATGATGGTTATGATGACGAGACTCTTATTTGAATTTTTTGAACTGTAAACCTTAAATATGAATAGAAATATTGCTCAAGTGTGAATTTTTAAAGGAAGGGAATAACTAACAATTTCTGTGTACTTTCAGTCTATTCCATTTCTGACAAATACAAATTAAATGAGTTACAGTAGGTTATGGAAACTTCATGGGTTATATGACTTTATGTTTGAGCATTATATTTGAATTACTTTGTTTGCACTATGCTGTCAAACAACCATATTCAACAATATAGTCAGGAAACTGTAGGAGGAAATACACTGAAATAACAATACTGCAAATTGAATATTTCCCCCAGATTCTATCCACAAGCTGCTCTCCAGATTTCTCACGAGGAGCTACAAGCAAAATAGTTTTTAAAGTAAGGAAAACACCATTTTGTTAACCAGTAAGACAATTTCTCGTCCACAGTTAGAGGAAATAAAAGGAGCAAACATTGTTTAGTACAATTTAATAAATGCATGTAAAATCTTATATTTCATTTGTCTTTATACATATCACACATTCGATGTGAACTATTAAAATATTAATCACATTATTAGGATGACAAAAAATGTTTACAACTGAAATCTCTTGTATATGTACTTGTAAAATTGTAATACAATTTTTAGATTTAATACAGTACCATTCCTCTTCACACATCTTCAGTTATTTGAGAGGTATTTCAGAACAATGCTCCACAAACTTCAGCTCCATGAAAATTTTTATTATGTTCTAAAAAACAGCTAAATAGACAATAAATTAGTCAGGATAATGAGAAAATAGAGAGGAATAGTGACCCACCTAAGTGAAAATGCAAAAACGCAATAGATTAGAATGACACGTGCAAGGGCTTCTCAGTCTACAGCATCACATCACATAGGACTTTTCTTTGTCTCCAGCTGATTATGTTCCATCAAAATATTGTATATACGCTAATAATCCCAACCATCAAACAATCCCCTCACCCTAATTTTAGGGAGGAAAATTTTGGAAATAGGTTATTTTGGTATTTGCACTGCTTTGATAAATATTTGTATGGTACTGAAAACTGTAAATTACTATAGTACAATAAATTATAAAATCATGAAGCAACTCGCTGCATCGTAATCTTCATTAGTATAGTCCATGTACATTTCAGAATATACTGGTGTCTGGTCTGCATTACCACATAGCGAAGTGATAACAAATCTGTGAAAATTCATAATCTTTTCTTCATAATTGGATGGGAGATGCTGTGCAATACTAGTTTTCCTATGACCTTGACATATATGTGAACCATCCACAGTTGGTTTTCCAATCCATAATTTGCAACTTTAGCCATTACTATAGCTTTCAGCTGGCACAATTTACTCGTGACCACACATACAGGCTGTCATTTCAGTCACAAATTTGCATATCCTATTTTCGATTTCTGGAAAATTAGCCCTGTCTGCCATATGCCTGGCAGTTACCATTTGTTTGAGACAAGTTTTACCACATTTACACAAATAAAGTCCGCATATTTTTAGAAAATTTGAGGCACGAAATTGGGGTGCAGGTTTTATTTGCATCAAGGTTGGCAACATGGTCCTGGCTCACCTAGTTTTCGATATTGGGTGTACAGTTATGTTGTTTGTGTAACCGCAGATGGAAGAAAACTGCCCCCATGTCATATTTAATTGGAAAACAATTCAGACTTTTAATTTAAAACTGCCTTTACAATTAAATATAGTAGTATTTTACACAGTAACTTAAAATTCAAAATTTTTCCGTGTCACGATAGAATGCGTCTTCCAGAACATGCAGGGATAGCTTTCCGCACTTTCACTCACTACGGTGTGTCGATAGTGTGTTTCGTAGTTGTTAAGTTCGAGTGAAATCTTAATTCTTTTGTATTCAGCGCTTTAAGGAACGCCACACTATCACATAACAGGCAGTGTGTGGAGAAGCAGAATTCGCAAACACTGGCGATGCTGACAGTTGGCGAAAAAGCGTGGCTCAAAATTATAATCAATTCGTACGCAACGAACAATATTGTCAATGCCAATGAAACAGTTTTTATTATGCCACTGTACTGTGTTGCAATGCAGACGGAAGCGAAAGACTTCCTCCTCTCATAGGGAAGTTCACAATAATAACTATAATAAGAATATTTTAACAAGAAGCACCTACATTTTAACATGATGCAATGCATCCAAGGACCTTATAGAGTTTTTATTTTAATTTCACATTTTGTGTTGTGCACATAGTTCATTCTTTTATTACCTTTTAATGTCATTTGTGTTTGTGCATTTGTTTTAGACATTTGATGTATTTGTACTGTTTTATATTAGGGCTGATGATTGCCAGTCAAGGCCAAAACTAGTTCCAACCAGGATTAAGAATGTAATGTAAACATTGCATGACATAGTATTGAAAAGGTGGACCATATAAACATACGTTTAGTTATTATTGTGATCAAAATTCAATATGGCTCAAAGTACCATGAAGTTTATATCCTATGATAGGGAAGTTCGATAAGCCATGATGTTTTAAGGGCGTTGGGTACTTTCCGTGCAAGTACGAGGCATATAAAAATGCAAACAGTACAGTAATCCAAAAAATAAAGCACTTGCACAGGGGAGCCAGCATAATTTGTCCTCGTCTTTGAATCTTGTTTTTTTTTTTTTTCTTTCGTTGCGTGAGTATGTTGGGCAGCGACTTATCCAAGTGCATTATTTGAATAATGTAAATGGACCTCGTTGGATACATTTTGGAAATTGTTCTTTCCATAGTATCTGAAAGGTTTAAACTGTGAATCACTCTGACTGCATGCATTAATGGGTCTTGAAAGACACTGACACAGCAACTGTTGGCATTTCTGAATTACACGAGAACTGCCATGGCGGGAAATCATACGAGGATAGAGTTACTGTCCTGTGTTGCAATGCAGATGGAAGCGAGAGACTTCCTACTTCCTCCCCTCATCATAGGAATGTTCGATAAACCATGATGTTTTAAGGCCATCGGGTACTTTCCATGCAATACAGTACAGTAATCAAATAAATAAAGCACTTGCACATGGGAGCCAGCATAAACTTCTCGTCTTTGAATAATTTCTTTTTTCCTTTTGTTGGGCGAGCCTATGTTTGCCAGCGAGTTATCCAAGTGCATTATTTGAATACTGTAAATGCGCCTTGCTGGATACATTTTGGAAATAGTTCTTTTCCATTGTATTTGAAAGATTTAAACTGTGAATCAATGTTAATTCCATGCAGTAACAGATCTTAAAATATTGTGACGCAGCAAGGGTTGGCATTTTTGAAGTATGAGTTGGCAGTTGATTCGAAATCACGTAATTCGAAATCCGATTTTGCGTCTTAACGACTTCAAATTAACGAGGTTTTACCATATCGCAAAATTAATATCCGAGTTTGAGGGTGGGTCTTTTTAAAGTGTTTACATTGCACAAAAAGAATTATCCACCACCGGTCGTGTTAATATCCGCGTAATAAAAGACCGCGCGTGAAAAGTGTTTTAGACGTGGTGTGTGACGAATTTTAAAGTAATTTAGGAGACTATTCTAGTGATGCAAGAGACAACGAATCTTTCGATCTACAGGGAATCCAGCATTTTGCAAGTTCAGATTAATGAAATACCTATGCCTACCTGCTAATTTTCATGGCAAGTATATTTTACAGCAGTGATAATGTATTTTTATCATCTCAAATATGTTCAAGCAAAGCAGCTATATCCATAAATTTATACATTCATATTTGCGGAGTGATAAAAAATGTTTACGCCTATGTTATTCTTTTGACGGAAGGAATTTTAGTTCATTTCTTTCTTTTTGAAAATGAGCCTTCCTAAAATTAGGGTGCGGGGATTATTTGGCGGCAGGGATTATTTGAGTAAATAAGGTATTTTTCCTCCCATCATGTATGGAACTTTTGTCATCATTCTTTTTGCATGGCAATTACCAATTAGCTCAAGTCACTTTCTTTAGTCATGAACAACCTATAAAGAGAAGTAGTCTACACAGTGGTCTCCACTTAGGGTGGTGGTTGTACGGTTTTGCCTGGAACAATAAGTTTTTTTCAATTTTGTTCCGCGCACGGTGCACACTTTAAACCGTACGTCCAATGTTCCGTTTTTTAAATATTGCGGTTTAGACAATAGTATAGTATCGAAAAAGTGTGCAGTTATGATCAAAATATTTTGTATTCTGATTTCTGACCAATGATCAGCCATCACAGTTGAGAACAGCGCCTCTGGCAGTATGCTAGTGTTACTAGTGGGCATTTAGAGCACGAGTCTTCATTTTATTCTTGAGTTGCATTGTGAGCATACGCAGGATGTGTGCGGTAAACAGGAAGTTTCTTTCGCATAGTGTGTTAATGTGAAAGACAGCTACATTAACCACATGGAATATTTTGAGTGATAACCGTAATGAATAAATTTATAAATAAATGAGAACGGGAAGAGATCGATGAAGTTGACGAGAAAGACACAAACAAGAAGAGGAGGTTGCAGCAATATTGTTCCGTCTGGGAAAAATATTTCCCAGATTTAGCACGTCGCGGGTATTAAGTACAAA
Organism: Anabrus simplex; assembly: GCF_040414725.1. NCBI lineage: Eukaryota > Metazoa > Arthropoda > Insecta > Orthoptera > Tettigoniidae > Anabrus > Anabrus simplex. The sequence continues at coordinate 1,097,572,284 of NC_090266.1, forward strand.
GCGAGATGCAGAGTGTGTATGGTACTGGAATAGCTGGAGAAGGCTTTTCCATTAGTCATGGCGGAATAACAGATGTACGGCAACATTTCAACAGTGATTTGCATAAGGAGAGGCAGAATTCAGTACGGCATGCAACTGTATTGAAAAGCTATGTTCAGAAAAATTCTTCAGAGTCAGAAAAGGTAAGTCAACATTTTCATTGTAAGAAATGGGTAGAGCTCTGCATTTGGAAGAAAACAACCGCTCGAGCATTGCCCACTTCGTGCCACTGCTCGACGGCTGGGAAAAGCCCACGCTGCGATAAGGCTGTGGCCGGTCGTCCTTCACCTCTCGGTGATCAGTGGAACGGTCGAGCACTGCCGGGCTCTCGAGCGTAATCATAATCCCGGTCGGTGACAGTAAAACCACCGTGCGCTCAACAGTGCGGATTCGCATTAGAAATCGTGTGTAAAACCAGTTGGTGACTGGGCTTTGAGCAGTGCAGACAGCGTTATAGATCAACCAAGTATAAGTCGTAAACGCTGCATTCAAGAAACGAAGAGAAGTATTCTGGAGAGAATTAGGAGCGGCTCGTTAGTCCTGAAGAAGAAAGATATGTCGGAAGAGGAGGCGAAGAGTGAAGCTTGGAAATCGTTTGCACTTATAGTGGATCCTGTCACGCAGGCTTCTTCTGGGTTAGTGCAGTGTGCCACATGTGATACTGTACTTTCTTACCAGCCAAGCAGAACAGGTATAATTTGGCGCTGCAAAAGTAACTGAGAATCAGAATTCCACCCAACACGTGCTGTACCAAGCAGCATAAAGAAAGTTGGTGTTGATAAGTTGGTCGATATGAGTGGAATAGATTTGCTACCGTTAAATACTTGTAGTAAGATTGGCTTCAAGAATTATTCGCAGGAGCTCATCAATGTCGGCGCTACTTATGGCAAAGTCAATAATAGAAGATGTTCTTCCGCACCCTACCACTGTATCACGGCATATTAAAGAAAAGGCCGAAAAAATACAAGCGACAATGGTGCCCAAATATTTGGGAAGGGTTTCGCAGCCTAAATATTCCGCAATGTGTTTCGATGTAATTTTTGCGATATATATAGGAATTCACTGGAAATATGGCTTTTTAGTAATCAGTAATCCTAAGTTTTATACATATTTAAAGGTTAAATTAATTTCGTGTGGCTATTTCTAGCCGAGTGCAGCCCTTGTAAGGCAGACCCTCCGATGAGGGTGGGCGGCATTTGCCATGTGTAGGTAACTGCGTGTTATTGTGGTGGAGGATAGTATTATGTGTGGTGTGCGAGTTGCAGGGATGTTGGGAACAACACAAACACCCAGCCCCCGGGCCATTGGAATTAACCAATGAAGGTTAAAATCCCCGACCCGGCCGGGAATCGAACCCGGGATCCTCTGAACCGAAGGCCAGTACGCTGACCATTCAGCCAACGAGTCGGGACATATTTAAAGGTGACAGGAATGCATTACGGATGTTTTGTTCATTTTTAGAGCCCATTCAAGCAGTGACCAAGTTCTTCCCATGAAAAAGTCCAAGGTGGACTGGAGTTCGGATGAGGACGACGAAGATGGACACACAAATACTACTAATGATCTCGACAGGTACCTTTCGCTCTCCAAATCCGACTGTAGCTGTGCCGAACGACACATTTTGAAGTGGTGGAAAACGTATGCGGAGTTATTTCCAAGGCTGTCGGTAGTAGCCAGAAGAGTTCTCTGCATTTCTGCCACTAGTGCTGCCAGCGAGAGAAATTTTAGCCAGGCCGGTCACCTGCTCTCCACCAAAAGATCGTGCTTGGAATCAGACAAGGTGGATGATCTCTTATTGATTCGTAAGTATTCTGAACATACCACGTAATCACAAGAAAGGAAACATTCCTTAAACGCTATGAATGTATGATTCTACTTTCATTTACTTCACAGGAAGAAGTGCAAACCGCCAGCTGTAGTAGTAGCTCCAGGAACACAAATGAATCCTGTGCATCAGACAGCACCGATGACGAAAAACGAATTGTATAGTTATGATTCACATATAACTTTATTTACAGGTCATAATTTGTTTATAAATTAACGCTTGTAAAAAGAAAATTGATGTGTATTTGTTTAAAAACAATCGTGCATTTCTTCTTGATCTTGCATTTGATATTAGTACAGTGTATATGTGGCCAAGTTTGGAGATAGGCTACATATAGCCCACTATTACTGTGTCCCCGTTTATCTAGCGAACGGAACGAAATACTATATGAAGACATTACAGTTCATACCGTTACAATTATTGGAATACTTGATCACCTCAAAGACGAAAATCCAATAGTCTGCAACATATTAACACACTTCAGATGTAACATATACAATTGTAATATTTAGGTTATAGAACTGATAGTAAAAAACGAAAGACATTTGTAAAAGAAATAGGTGAGGATTGATGTAAAGTAGTGGCCTATGATCTCAAGTCCGGCGAAGCGCAGCTCGCTGGCTGGCTAGCACTGAGTCCGCCGGTTACTGGCGACCGACCAAGCGTTTGGCGCGCTCGGCCAGTCGCTGATGGTCGGTAGTCCGGAACCGGCTGCACAGGACGCTCGGCCGCATACTCCCGAGAGCCAGAGAGGCGAGCGGTACTCGCCGGTAAAAATCAGAGATAATGCAGACCTCTAGAAATGGGCCAGCGTAAATTTTTTTAAACGAGTGGTCTCTCATGTAGGCCTACTTTTTTCCAGAAAAATGCATCGGAACTTACGCTTGTGTACCATGCTGTAAAACACTACCTACGTTATGTCAGCACAGACTGCAATGTCAAACTTCTGTCAGAATTGTTTCCAGATTCTTCCCTAGCAAATAAAATATCATGTGGGAAGACAAAGTGTGATGCTCTAGTGAAAGCTGTATTAGGTCCATATAGTGTGGAATGTGTAACAAAAGAATTAAGAGAACATGTCTTTTTTGGTGTGGGTTTTGATGCTTCAAATGAAGGAAACCAAAATTGTTTCCCAATAGCTGTGAGGTATTTCGACAAAAAACTAGCTATTTGTAACAGAATTATAAGCGTCTATGAAGATGCAAACGAAAGTGCTATAAAAATGTCAACAAATTTATAATAGAATTTTGAAACATGGTTTAATGTTGTACCAGATTTCAAGCTATACTGCTAACAACACAAATTCTAATTTGAGAAAAAAATTCTGTATATGTACACCTAAAGGGAAAATATCCAACCTTGGTTAAGTCTAATTGTTGTGCACATGTTCACAATTCATGTAAAGCTGGGATGAATTCTATGTCAACTGATCTTGAAATGTTGATAAAGTATTCAATTACTTTTCAAATTCAGCAAAAACAGTTTCACACTTAAAAGAATTCTTTCAGTTTCTTAATATTGAATACACTAATTTGTTAAGACGTGCCAACAAGATCGCTTTCTATAAAGTCTGCTGAGAAACCTCGCAGCAATAATATCTTATTTTTCAAGTGTCAATGACTGTCCAAAATTCATTAATAAATATTTGTTAGATTCCTCAGAATCAGATTCTGGTAATCAAACAATTTAGTAGAATTGTAACTACATTTCTCGTTACATTTAGCAGATGTTTTCAATGAGGCAGTTCTTAGTCTTGAAAAGAGTGATCTGACAGTCTGTGAGGTATATACTATTATGAAAAATTTGAAAATGCAACTGGAACAGAGAATGGGGGAATCATTTTTTGGTTACAAAGTGACTTGCACATTAAATAAATTGAATGGTTTACTGGGGAAGTTAAGGTCTGTGAAAATTATTTTATACATGCCTATGAGGTTTGTGTTAATTATCTATGTAAATGGTTTGATTTTAGTGATTTTTCTAATGTTTTTTCACTGATGAATTGTATAACTCTAGAAAACTCACCTCAGTACAGCAAGATTTTAAAGTTAGTGGAGACACTAGGTTTACAGGAAAAGCTGAATATTGATGACATGTGTTCAGAAGTTGTAGAAATAGTCAGTTTTCTGGTGAGAGTGGTGCTGGTTAAAAGCTAAAACTAACTCTCCTAAATAAAATAATACCAGATAGGTGGGTATATATCACCGGTTTAATTGGCCCAGAGAAAATTAACGTTTTGATGGTACTTAAAAGTTTGTCTTAAGTATATTTCCATCGATTGAATATACTGAAAGAGTATTTTCAGTAATGGCAATAAAATGGAGAGATGACAAACAGATGCTCAGTAGATTTAATAAAAAATGAACTTCTTGTGTACTTCAACTGTGATGAGAATCTTAAGGAATTTCTGAAGAAAGTTTTGTTGAATAAGAAACTATTACAAATTGCTTCTTCAAATGACAAGTACTTGCGAAATGTTCATTTCAATGTAAAGACTAACGCATTATTAGTTTGTAATAAATTAAGTACCTACATATTTCACACTGACGCTGTTATATTATTACCGGTATTTATTTGTTAATATAACCCTGGTGTCTTCTCTTAATCATGGCTATGATGCCTTAATTTAGCGCTATATGGCAAGGAAATGTTCCTTATTTGCTATCTGGAATTGAGCGACTGTTCCTTATTTGACATCCAGAAATCTGGCAACCCTATCTCCACTATATGCACTAGCCATGAATATTGGTAGGTGTGCTAGTTACCAACCGATGAGCCCAAATTGGCACAACAGGGCAAAATGCTGGCAACCTAAGAATGAGTTAGCTGGAAAATTTATAATTTGCCATAAGAGACCATTTATATCTATATATATAAAATAAGAGTTTTGTCTGTACATTGCTCAGAATTTGAAAAGAATGGCATTTCTGTATCGATCATGTCCACAGCAACAAGAAAATGCAGTTTTTACTTTTCTGTAATGTCTGTGTCTGTATGTACACGCATCACGAGAAAACGGCTGAAGAGAATTTAATAAAAATAAAATAAAATAAAATAAAAATAAAAATAATAAAAATTTAATAAAAACCGCTACAATCTAAGCTATAAATCATTTTATTCACGCCGAGTGAAATGGTAGGAGGGGAAGGCTTACAATTATTTCTCAAATATTTATATTATTAGTGGTTATATCGATACATACTACATAACTAAAGTTATATAGAATTAAATTTCTGATCATTTACGTCTTATGCAGTTTTACTTTACCGGCTATGATAACACAGATATTCATGAATTAGGATTTTTGTTGCTAAGTCCATATCAACGCCGAGCCCCAAGAAAATGGGTAAACAGAATTTAATGAAAATCGGTATACAGAGTCGGGGAATAAGAAACTACAGTTTAAGCTGTAAACAATGTTATTCACCCTGGGTAAAATGGTAGTTTAGGGGAAGGCACCTAAAATTTCATTTTTAAATACCGATGTTCTTGGTCCTATGGAAAAGTACTACATAACAAGAGTTACAGAGAATACAATTTCCGATCATTTATGTTTTATTCAGTTTTATCGTGCCAACTATGATAAGAGTGGCATTTCAGAACTGGAAGACAATTAATAATGTGAAGGCCTACAATATCGAAAGCGCATAACATTGATCAACAATAACATTGCAGTGACCGTTTTTTGTTGTGATGTTCTTTGTCTCTTATGCTGACATTCAACTCTGATAGATGGGATTACTGCTGCGTACCGAGTATAACAGCCTAACTGAATATTGGCGGGAAATAGCTGAGGAGTTAGATAACTCTTCTTTAGCATGCCATTCCTGTGGTTCATACATTTTCTGATACTGCTGGTACGTAACACACTGGTTCATCATAGTATTCCAGCTATTCGATACCTACTCTGACGTGCTGTTTTGAATGAGCAGTGTGCACACTTAAGTCAGAGGCTCAGTTAGTAGTAGTAGTAGTAGTAGTAGTAGTAGTAGTAGTAGTAGTAGTAGTAGTATGAACTGGTCTAGAATTACAATTTAGGCCTATTCCAAATTATAGTACAACAATTCATTAAAGAACTCAAAATTCAACCCTGAAAAGAGCCGTTTCTAAAGAAAAGCTTCTTCCTCTTCACTTTTATTAAATCTACATTAATTTTATTCCAAATTAGCAGCGAAGATGTGGTTTCTTCTCCAACTTGGAGGAAAAATTGCCTCCACGTCAGATAGTGCTTTCCTCCGGCAGTGTAGTGAATTGAGATTTTCCGACTCATTGGGTACTCCCAGGAAACAGCTAAACCACCCTGTTGATAAAAGGACGAAGGTTGTTCACAGATCACGGATGTCTGCGTCTTGGGCATTCCAGCTCTTTAGTTTTGGACTGTTAGTTCGACAGCGTAGTACTGTTTGTTAAAAGTGAGAAAATTTGTGGTTTTTCATTTCATGGAGTATTTCATATGAAAGCATTGCTCTTAATCACGCCATTCCTACTGACGTCATTGTAATGACCCATGTTCATTTCAGTTGGGAAAACCACTAAGAGAGTCTTTGAGAATCTATAAAGGCAGGCGGAGAGTGTCTGCCATTATAATGAAAACTCCCCAACCTGATTGTGACCGACGGTAGGCAAGCTGGCCTACCATTACAATGAAAATTCCCTAACCCAGTCTTCATATGAGAAAAGGCGTTGGTGACTTCCCCGTCGTGTTTCTTTTCTTTTTTTTTTTGCTAGTTGCTTTACGTCGCACCAACACAGATAGGTCTTACGGCGACTGTGGGACAGGAAAGGTCTAGGAGTGGAAAGGAAGCGGCCGTGGCCTTGAGGTACAGCCCCAGCATTTGCCTGGTATGAAAATGGGAAACCACGGAAAACCATCTTCAGGGCTGCTGATAGTGGGGTTCAAACCTACTATCTCCCGAATACTGGATACTGGCCGCACTTAAGCGACTGCAGCTATCAAGCTCGGTCGTCTTGTTTCTAGGGCAACGTTAAAAGCTATGCAACTTAATACAATCTTGCTCACAACGTTTACACTACCTAACCTAGAATTCTGTATACAATTTAGAATTCCGTAGCGAAGGACGTGTACATCAGCTAGTAAGAACTATAAAGGAATCTCGCACCAGCCATCCCAATGTGTGTGAGTACTTGAACTGAAACCATGTAATTTACACAATATGTAGACAAGTCACACACTTCTTGCTTGTGACGGGTATAGGTTTGCCAACACAGTGGGCAGGAAAATACCAACTTCCAGTTTTTGTATGTCAGGAACATGGTAACTACCTTGACACATTTAACACCTTTTCACTATCAGATTTTTTTTAAAATCGTGCGTGGACTATTCACGTATATACAGTATATGGCATATATGTTTAATGTTTACTATGTCATTTTACCCAACCATGTGTGTCTTTCATATTCTTGACTAAGCAAGTCATCCTTTTAATTTTTTCCTTTCCCTATCCTGCTTGCATGATATAAATACATTGCATACAATAGTAAAGTCTCGTAAAGTGCACATTTTTCACTGTACTATATGAAGATAAACTTTGATCAAGTCAGCAAAAGGATTTCTAAGCCATGTGATTCCGTCAATTTACAATCATGTTTTCAAACATTTTACTATACTATCGAAAGGTAAACTACGATCATATCAGCAAAGAGATTTGCAAGCCATATGACCCACACAATATAGATTCATGTTTTCATATTCCCTCCACAGATACTAACAAGCTCTTCTAATTGTAAAAACATATGTATTATGAAAGTATGGTCCATAAACAGCTGCAGCACAAGTTCCCTTTATGGTAGAAGCCTTACTAAGATTATTTATTCTCATACTTAATTAAAGTAAGATATACAGAATCTGTTAACCACCTTTTATCAGCACCATTATTTGATAAATGATACATTCAAAAGGGAAGGAATAGGTTAAATTATCACAGTAAAGCTACTCTGCTTGGAGAATAAGGACTTCAAATTTATACTTGTCGCGGGGGGGTTATATTAGCTTGTTTACTTTCAGCTTGTTCCATCAATATACTCATGGAGTCATGAAGATTGTACAGCCATACATAGTGTACATTAGTAAAATCTCAAAGTGCACATTTTTTACTGTACTATGGGAAGATAAACTATGATCATGTCAAATCTGTGATATCACAGTCCAAGTACTAGATCAATGGTTCCCAAATTGAAGATGAACAGAAACATAGTTTATGAAACTGTCTTTGCAAAGTAAATCATCCTCACTTCGTTCAACCATGCAATAATTCTAGATGGAGGATCAATTAATCTTTGGGAGCAATTCATATTCTTTGTATCTATTTCTCTTCATTTAATTTTGAAATGGTTAATAAAGATGAAGAAGTCATTTAATGGTGACTGTAGAAAAATAAGTTTTCACAAACTTATCTGTATTTCTAATGATTGCAGAGACCTCGTAACATTATACCCTCAGAAATCTTCACCTTTATGCAATAAACTACTAATAATAGTAATACTAGAGTTTAAGGGGAAGAACACAAAAGAGGGATGTAATTTTCCAATGCAAGGTGCAATCATTTCCAAGCTTCACAGCAAATTTTTTATTTTTTTCCCAAATAGTAAAAGGCACATTTATCCCAAAATGATTCAGACAATTTAGAATCATGTTTAGAGCATGGCATTACAACATTTCACCCTTCTTACGTGACTCATTAGAAGGGTATTCTAATCACATAGCCACCAGATGCGTCTCCGACTTAAAAATACATATTTTAGTATTATGTTCATGCAGCAATATAAATCAGCTGATGAATAATGAATAAGGGCCTTTACTGCAGCATTCAGATAAATCACGAACAATGTATTAAATTCATAATATTTTTCTTCAGAGATTTAAATGCATTTTGTATCAAACAAAGCATGTGCGATCAGTTATATCACTGTACAAAGAATGGGCCTGTGAAACGATTGGCTGGGAACCATCATACTACCTACAAGTATGCTTATTTCCAGAGTTCATGGTTTACAGCATTTTAAAATGCAGAATTTAGTGTTTTTAAGCTTGGAGTTAGAACTTTTGGTGTTTCTGACATAGCAACTTCTAACAAATGATTTGAAAATAAGGATTTTAAGAAATATTACATACAACTTAATCATCAGGATCAAATAATGGAGTTCACTCACATAATTCAGCACGATGTTTAATTATTATTTCCAACCATTGTTACTAAATCTGAAACCTTAATCGGAAATGGACACCACCAAACATTAGAAATGGCAGAAAGAAAGCAAGAATGAAAAAAAGAAAGGCTAAAAATATATTAATGTCTTCGAACTGCTTTGATATGTGAATGCATACTATATGCCTTTTCACGCGAGTTTAATCCTGATTTAAACAAATAGGCGGAGCACGTTGCCTTTGCACATGGACATAAACGTAGTTGATTGAAGAAACAATCGCCGCACTCGCTGAACTGTATGAGAGCTCGAAGGAAAGTAATACGTGGCATTAATTTTAGTTTATTACATTTAGAGTTTGGAAGAATACAAAATCAAATTGAAATATGGTTGTCATATATACCTGTATATATAATATGTTTTTTTAATACAGAATAGTGATTAAATAACGAGAAATGAAGGCACGAGGCGTGGTGTAATACAGGAAGTGTTCTCGTAGTGAGGGAAAGTCCCAAGCTGTACAGTGTGGAGATATGGTGTTGCATCTTGCAGCAGCAGTCAGTGTCAGTATTCATAGCGAGAGAAACGAAGCAAGAGGTAGGACCATCGTGTGTAGTGAAGCACAAAAGTGGAAAACCGCTCAGAAGTGACCATAGGCAGTGCACTGTGAATGTGTTCAATAAACTAAGTGAACAGAATCCAGGTTTAGTCGTTTATTCAGAAGTTCATATCTTCGCACTTTTATCGTATGCGATTCGCAGCCCTGTACGTCCGAACAGGAGAAGTTGACGGGGTGGAGGTCGGTACTACACGCTCAGCCAATCACAACTCTTTCTTTGGCGGAGGCGTGGACATACCATGTTTACATCAGGATTAAACTCTCGTGAAAAGACATAAGACATGATTTGGCTGGCTTTAAAGCTCTTTCAGAATGTGGGTTTGAGGGAACCAATTTTATTACAAATATTTTAAACTTACTTCAAGAACAGGCATCCTAATGAGAAGGATCTTAACTGAAGAACATTAAAGCATCCTTTCTTATTTTTACAATGGAATATGGTATTTACAAATCTCATGTTTACTGTAGAGAAATCCAATAGTTTAAAATTTATTTCACAAAAACAGTGAATTTTTCTTTGAGCCCATTTTTCAAATTACTGCCAATCTAAAATAATTAAACACCATGAGCAGAGGTTATAGAATACAAGGACATAACTTAAAGTGTTCTGGGCATTTCTTTCCAGCAGTGAAAAACCACGAACACTACAGTATATACTGTTGTAGGCTTTCATGGCCGATGTCTACAAGTTTTGCACCAATATATATAGTTTTGATTTTCTTCTGGGATGTTAAGCTGTGTTGACATTTTAAATGCGTTTGTGTATCTTTACAAGGGCTAATGCACAGAAGTCTACTATAATGCCAACAAGGCCTAATATCTTCGAAGAAGATTGATGCCTGTCACTATACTGTAATTGGTACTTCAACACACTACTTCTTCGACTACATGCACCACAATTCTCACAAATAAAATAAATACTTCATATTCTGAGGGCCAGTAACTTTAATAATTTATCAGATAACCCATACTGAAAAAGTTTTCACTTGGGAGACATTCATTTACAGCACTGCTAGGTTGACGCCTTCAAAGGAGCACCCAACTGTCCCCTGCCTCATTCCCAGCTACTACATATAGTATTATCAGTCTTTTTCTTAGCCCTACATTCTACTGGAAGATATTTTAGGGTTTAGTTAGAATACTCAAAAGGAGTTTTTGTATCATACACTAAATATTATAGACAGGTATGAGAGTCTCTGTTACAGAGAATTGTCAGACTGCTCACAAATTGGGACTGGTGAAGCAGATGTACGTCCACTTGGAGTGATGTTGCACTTTGGGGTAGGAGTTGAACTTCTCGAATTTCGGTGCCTAATGGATCCACGAGGAGAACTTCCTCGTGAAAAATGTTCATGTGCATAGAGAAGGAGACCTATATGCCTATTTCCTGACTCCATTGCAATGTTTAGTGCACTACAGCCATCCTGTAAACCAGAAATGTTCAATATAAAAAAATATATACAAATATCTGAAATAATGAGGACACATGACAGAAATTAAACAAAAATGAGCACTGAAAGGAATGAAGATCCTACAGCATCCCCAATCTAGATTTGAATTCTATACAGGGAACTGCTGTAAGTATAAAAGAGTCATTGTTTCAATTAGTTATCTTCATTGTGCATATGACAGCCCACATATTCACAACCTCTTCCTTCAATAAGTCTTAAAACATATTCACTCCTAACTTTACTCAATTTAATCAGCAATCATTAAATTGAAAATAACAAGAAATATGTAATTTGATAGTGACAAAGCCTAAGCAGAATATGCTGACAACAATGTTCCTTCAATTTTGAGGATCATGATTACATTTTGAATGTTAAAGATTCTTTTTTTGCTACCTTCATTTTAGTATTAAGCTGAAATTGAACTAGGATTCAAGACTTAATAGGTAATAAGAAAAACCTTTTTTAAAAGAGTGCTTACCGAGTCTGTAATGGATACATCACAATCAGGTTGCGATATTATATGCTTTACTATGTCAACAAAGCCATGGTCGGCAGCACACATCAATGCGGTACTACCATCAGCATCTTGGATGTTCATGTCTGCACCAGCTTCTGTCAGCATCTCAACCATTTCCAAACTGCCATGTGATGTTGCTAACATCAGAGCTGTTTGACCATGCTAAAATCATAACATAAGCAAAGTGATAAATTATTTCACTTTAATCTCCCTAAATTTATACACCAACATGTGATAAAGAGGCGGACAAATTAAGAAGGAAGCCAATTAACCCCTTTGCTTACTATATAAACATGTGCTTTGAACCGTCGATTTACCATTTAAATTTGGATGAAAATGAGGTTCATATATGGCTGTATTCAAATATTAATATCTCCTTAACATTACTGAAAGCTGCTTCATACATATAGATCAATATTTTAACCCAAATCATAATCTTAATGACATTTCAGAAAAGCCAATTATCCTATTTGACCTAATTCCCATTTTTAGAAATCTCAAACCAACAAGTTATAAGTCAGTTTTTTATAATATTCACAGCACCTTTCCTCAGCAGCCATCTCTTTTCAAACACCCTTCGACCCCGCCTTAATTCCGCACCCCTTCCCCTCCACCCCCTCTCCTTTTCCTGACCTCTCCCCTTGCCCCACCCCTTCCTTTTCCTTTGAATCTCACAACCGTTAGTATGAGGCACACAATAATACACCACATGCCGCAACAAGAGGTCTCATAACATATGCCATTTGACTAACACTCACTCACTCACTCTCTCCTCCCCCCCCCCCCCCCCCTTCTATTCATTAATTTTATCTAATTTTATCCATCATTTTATTCATGTTAACTTCATAGACACCGCAATGAATGGCGAACTTATACCAGCCACAAATTAAGAATGCGTCAGTTTTAAACATATCTTAATGTTTCATCCTGACAATGTCCAACAGCATTTCAGCACGTGTTTAACAAGCACTACGGGAACATTTCATTTTATTTACGTTGGTCGATGTGGAAACACCATCTAGCAGTTCTGTATCAGCTGGTGGTTATTTACAGTGGCATCCAGTGGCTTGCATACTGCTAACACCACTCAAGTAGATTTAGTGATTGATGATCTGACTACAGAATCAACATTTACCAGTTCCCGTTTTGCAATTGAAATTGTAATGATTAGCAATGATGGAACTAAAAATTCTATGAATATCAATACTAGAAATAGTCAGGATGATTAGCATACTCCAGATGCTAAGAATTTAGAGCCTAATTTATGTTTCAGATTTTATACTTAGTTCATCCTGGATTTTAATGTTAATTGTGTGTTTGTACATTAGTTTTCACGTCAACTGTGTGTTTTTATATTTGTTTAGTTATTAGATGCATTACATTAAGGCTGAAGATGGCCAGCCAAGGCCGAAACTAGTCCCTAGCTTAGTAATGTAATTCAATAATATTGCATAATATAGTATTGAAAAAGGTGGACCATACGACATTATTAATTATTATTATTATTATTATTATGTTTATATTGCATAACATGACTTTTGTTCTGACTTTGGTGCATATACTGTATAATGTTAAGTTGCATGATGCTATCTTTTATGGATGTTGGTTTGCAGAATTTGGGACCGTTTTACCACATTATATATCTATTATTGAGAGACGGCTGGAATTCATGGCATCCTACCTGGCAACCAAAGTTAGTACATACCGTACAAATCCTTTAACCCAATTATCCAAGCACTTTCTTATCTGCTGCGTGAGTAAACATTTATGCAAGCCGGAAGGCCTGATGCTGACCACTGTAATTCTTAGAAATAAGGTATCCCAGTATAAATTGCTATAAATTGAACCGTAAATTGTGCATTACTAAACGACGGCTCACGTTTTTCATCTATGTTAGACGAACAAAACAAAACAAAAAACAAAACAAAACTTGTATCACACTTCTGTGATGCCGCGTTACTGAGATAGTGGCTTACGAACCTTGGTTTTGTACTGAACCACCTTCTGTCGTTATCCCGGAATTTCCTACCCGGAACTCTCACTCGTCATGTATCAGGCCAAAATGATTGAAAGAAAGAAGGCAGTTGGGAAGCAGCAAGCATGTACGCTGCAGATTGCAGTTTTGTGTTGGACTGTGTTGTGAAGTGGTGTTGTCATGCCGCCTGTTAAAAGTGTAAGAAGAAACCTTGTGTCTAAATGGACTAAAGGAAAGGAATTCCTAAGAACGGATGGTGATGTAGTTCATTGTGATTGTTGCAATAAAGATGTAAGTACCTGTGCTTTCTTTTACTTGTCTTCAATAGTTTATTTTCTTTAAATATTTATATTAGCACCTTATAGTAGACAGTGACCCACTTTATTTAAATTTTACTATTTCTGGAAAATGCACACGTAAAAAGAATGACACACGTTCCGTTTGCAGATTAAATGTTCAAAAAAGTTTCAAGTTGATCAACATATAAGTTGTTTCACACACTGCAAAAAGGAAACAATGAAAGAAAACCAAAACGGAATGTGTCCGAACATTTATTACCATAAAACCGGCTCTGCCAGGCCCAAAGCCATTTTTAATGGATTTATGTGATGCTCTAGTGGGGGCCCTCCTCTGCGAACCATGCGACCTTGCCGCGGTGGGGAGGCTTGCGTGTCCCAATGATGCAGATAGCCGAGCCGCAGGTGCAACCATATCGGATGGGTATCTGTTAAGAGACCAGACTAACGAATGGTTCATCGAAAGGGGGGTAGCAGCCTTTCAGTAGTTACAAGGGCGGCAGTCTAGATGATTGACTGATACGGCCTTGTAATAATACTCAACACGGCTTAGCTGTGTTGATACTGCTACACGGCTTAGCTGTGTTGATACTGCTACACGGCTGAAAGCAACGGGAAACTACAGCCATAACTACCTCCTGAGGACATGCAGCTCTCTCTGTATGAATGATGTACTGATGATGGCTTCCTCCCGGGTGGGGACTACACGAGAGGGGGCGATCATCAGGAAGATGGATACTGACATTCTGCGAGTCGGAGCGTGGAATGTTAGAAGTTTGAATCGTTGTGGTAGGTTAGAGAATCTGAAAAGGGAGATAGAAGGCTAAAGTTAGATGTAGTTGGTATAAGTGAAGTACGTTGGCAGGAAGAATAGGATTTTTGGTCAGGCGACTACCGAATTATCAACACGAAATCAAACAGGGGAAATGCAGGAGTTAGTTTAATAATGAATAAGAAAATAGGGCAGCGGATAAGCTACTACGACCAGCATAGTGAAAGAATTATTGTCGTCAAGATAGACACCAAAACAATGCCCCCCACAATAGTGCAGGTCTATATGCCTACTAGTTCAGCGGATGATGAAGAAATTGAAAGAATATATGAGGAGATAGAAGATTTAATACAATATGTAAAAGGTGACAATCTAATTGTGATGGGAGACTGGAATGCAGTGGTAGGCCAAGGAAGAGAAGGTAGTCCAGTAGGAGAATTTGGATTGGGACAAAGGAACGAAAGAGGAAGTTGGCTGGTTGAATTCTGCACTGATCATAATTTAGTCCTTGCCAATACTTGGTTCAAACACCATAAACGACGGCTGTATACGTGGACGAGACCTGGAGACACTGGAAGGTATCAAATAGACTTCATTATGATTAGGCAGATATTCAGAAACCAGGTGTTGGACTGCAAAACATTCCCAGGAGCAGACGTGGACTCTGACCACAACTTGTTGGTCATGAAATGCCATCTGAAGTTGAAGAAATTGAAGAAAGGAAAGAATGCAAAAAGATGGGATCTAGACAAGTTGAAAGAAAAGAGTGTGAGGGATTGTTTCAAGGAACATGTTGCACAAGGACTAAATGAAAAGGCTGAAGGAAACACTATACAGGAAGATTGGAGAGTCATGAAAAATGAAATCAGTAGGGCTGCTGAAGAAATGTTAGGAAGGAAGAAAGCATCAACTAAGAATCAGTGGATAACTCAGGAGATACTAGACCTGATTGATGAACGACGAAAATACAAGAATGCTAGAAATGAAGAGGGCAGAAAAGAATACAGGCGATTAAAGAATCAAGTGGACAGAAAGTGCAAGGTAGCTAAGGAAGAACGGCTGAAGGAGAAGTGCAAGGATGTCGAAGGCTGTATGGTCCTGGGAAAGGTAGATGCTGCATGCAGGACAATCAAGGAAACCTTTGGAGAAAGGAAATCTAGGTGCATGAATATTAAGAGCTCAGAAGGAAAGCCACTTCTAGGGAAAGAAGACAAAGCAGAAAGATGGCAGGAGCATATCCAACAGTTGTATCAAGGTAACGATGTAGATAATTTGGTTTTGGAACATGAAGAGGCTGTTGATGCTGATGAAATGGGCGACCCAATTTTGAGGTCAGAGTTTGACAGAGCTGTGAGTGACCTAAATAGGAACAAGGCACCTGGAATTGATGATATTCCCTCTGAATTACTGACTGCCTTAAGAGAAACCAGCATGGTAAGGTTATTTCATTTAGTGTGCAGGATATATGAGACAGGAGAAGTCCCATCCGATTTTCGGCAGAATGTTGTTATACCTATTCCAAAGAAAGCCGGTGCTGACAGGTGTGAAAACTACCGCACCATTAGTTTAGTATCTCATGCCTGCAAAATTTTAACACGTATTATTTACAGAAGAATGGAAAAACAAGTTGAAGCTGAGTTGGGAGAAGATCAATTTGGCTTCAGAAGAAATGTAGGAACACGTGAAGCAATCCTGACTTTACGTCTGATCTTAGAGGATCGAATCAAGAAGGACAAGCCCACGTACATGGCATTCGATAATGTTGATTGGAACAAGCTATTTATGATTCTGAAGATGATAGGGATCAGATACCGAGAACGAAGATTTATCTACAACCTGTATAAAAATCAGTCTGCAGTGATAAGAATCGAGGGCTTTGAAAAAAGAAGCAGCAATTCAGAAAGGAGTGAGGCAAGGCTGCAGTTTGTCCCCTCTCCTTTTCAATGTTTACATAGAAAAGGCAGTAAAGGAAATCAAAGAGAACTTTGGAAAGGGAATCACAGTCCAAGGAGAGGAAATCAAAACCTTGAGATTTGCGAATGATATTGTTATTTTATCTGAGACTGCAGAAGATCTTGAGAAGTTGCTGAATGGTATGGATGAAGTCTTGGGTAAGGAGTACAAGATGAAAATAAATAAGTCCAAAACAAAAGTAATGGAGTGCAGTCGAACGAAGGCAGGTGATGTAGGAAATATTAGATTAGGAAACAAAGTCTTAAAGGAAGTAGATGAATATTGTTACTTGGGTAGTAAAATAACGATGGCAGAAGTAAGGAGGACATAAAATGCAGACTAGCACAAGCAAGGAACAGCTTTCTTAACCCATTCGCCTCACATTTAAATACCATAGGAGTTCACTAAGAAATCACATTTAAATACCGCTCTGCGGCCGTCGTCATCACACTATTATTTAGAAAATCATACAAAACCAACCAGTAAATATTCCTTTCTGAAAATTTGCATGCATGATAAAGAAGTAATAAACTTACCAATGCCGCTATTTTAGTACGTTTGCTGGGTGTGGTACACCTCAAAACATTCTTCTAAGTGAAGAGCTACGCCACACTTTTTGCACTGCCAGCAACTTTCGCTTCTTTTACCCCGGCTGTAGCACACAACACACCTTCTTGTGACTTTTGATTTCTTCTCTGTAGGGGGAATACGCCTGGGAAAGTGGGCCCATGATTTAGCTTGTAATCTGGTTGGAGTAGTGCTCGCTGAAGGTCGACCTCGAACCGAGTACTCCGGCAACTGAACAGTCTCTAGTAGCTGCTGCGCAATGCTAATTCGGAAGTCCGTGTAGCTCGTCTTTCTGTTAGCAGCGATCTTGTGATACACAGTGAAGGAATTGAAAATACACATATCTACGAGATAAAAGAATATTTTCCTATATCCTTTCACTGTGCGTCGCATGACGGGGAACAGAGCTGTAACCTGATCCTGAAGGTCAACACCACCCATCCCCTTCTGGTATTCAAGGCCACACTTGGGCTTTATCGCTTCTTCCCTCGGAGTTTGTCCTCTCTTTCGCCTGAGTTTGCCTGTCCCTGTCATGTCAGCTGATTTGTGTTTAGTGGTGAGAAAGCAAACATCCTTGTTATCTTTCCACTTCACACACAACATACTGTTGGCAGCCCACGTCTCATACTCTCCACGTTTTAGTTTCTTCTTACTGATATTGCGAGGCATGTCTTTTCGGTTCTGTCTAACAGTTCCAATTACATTCATCTGCTTGTCGTGTAGCCTTTTGAATAAATCTGGGGAAGAATACCAGTTATCTAAAAACAATGTATGTCCTCGGCCTAACAAGGGTTCACACATGTTGAGCACGACGTTTATACTCGCTGGCAGACTTGGATCCGTTACATCATCACCTACATAAATTTTGAAAGACAGACAGTAGCCAAAACTTGATTCACAAATTTTGTAAATTTTTATTCCAAACCTAGAACGTTTAGACCTATTACACTGGACATATGAAAGGCGGCCTCTGAATTTCATTAGACTTATCTAGAGCAATGTCTTGTGAAGGTAAATATAATTCTGAAAATTTGGAGCAGAAATGTTGTATTATAGGCCTAATCTTTCTTAGTTTGTCTCTACTATCGACTTGTTCATCGTCAACAAAATGTAAAAATCGTGAAATTATAATAAATCTTCCCCTGCTCATGGTTTCACGAAAAATAGGAGTGTTTATACACCTGTTTTTACTCCAGTATAACTGTATTCTTGACTTTCGCACTTGTGACATTAGTATAACGAATGCAAAATATGCCCTAATTTCGTCGGGTGTAGTCTCAAACCATTTGTCATCGTCTTTCAACTTTTTTCTGTCAGGATTGCTCAACTGTTTTGCTGCATATGAATTTGTCTCGACAGATATATTGTCAAACAAAGGGTTCATGTATTCACAAAAAACAGAGTTCAGATAGTGGCTGCATATCAAACTTTTTCAATAAATTTTCACTAACCCCACTGTATTCACTAAACTTATGTACAACAGGTTTATTGTCACTTTTTGTCCAGTTCCAGTCAGTCAAGTTAGTCTGTACCGAGGTACGAGCTCGTTTCGAAAGACTCGGCACACCATCGTTATTTGCTTCACTTTCCATGTCATCAGAACTATTATACGCATCGCTAGTACTCGAACTAAGGACTTCAGGGTCTATTTCATCATCACAAACATCACTGCCTTCAATATCACTCTCTAAAACACTATATTAGCTTTTGTATTCCTTCTTCATCAACACCAGCATATCTGCTTGACGCCATGATGGCAACTGACATGAGCGAAATTATGTGAAAAAAGATTCTCTTATCTCTTGTTCCGGAAGTGTGCGAGAACCTGGTGAAAGGAAAAAAACCGAAGCAGCATGTGTAAACTTAAGCTCAGAATGCATACAAGTGGCGTCTGTTGGTTATTGACTGAACTATATGGATTGATGTACAGCTGTGCATCGCCGCGAACAGAGCTCGTCATTTGATTCATATGCCGCGAGTAACTATGACGAGCTAGGGTCGTCAAATGATGCGATTGGGTTAAGAAAAGTAATTTGCTCACTTCAAATATTGATATCGGAATTAGAAAGATGGAAGACTTTCGTGTGGAGCGTGGCATTGTATGGAAGTGAAACATGGACGATAACTAGCTCAGAAAGAAAGAGAATAGAAGCTTTTGAAATGTGGTGTTACAGAAGAATGCTGAAGGTGAGATGGATAGATCGAATCACGAATGAAGAGATACTGAATTGAATTGGTGAGAGGAGATCGATTTGGCTAAATTTGACGAGAAGAGATAGAATGATAGGACACATCTTGAGACACCCAGGACCTGTTCAGTTGGTTTTTGAAGGAAGTGTAGGTGGTAAGAACGGTAGGGGTAGACCAAGGTATGAATATGACAAACAGATTAGAGCAGATGTAGGATGCAATCGTTATGTAGAAATGAAAAGGTTAGCACAGGATAGGGTGGCATGGAGAGCTGCATCAAACCAGTCTATGGACTGGTGACTCAAACACACACTAGTGGGGGCAAATATACGCTTGAAAAACTGGAAAATCCTGTATTGAAATTGTTTTTAGCGAAGTATACAAAACACGATATCCCAGAACTATCAACCTTAAAAAAAAAAAAAATCTTCCAATTTCATATGCACAGGTACAGAAAAACAGATTTTTATTAATTTATTTACACTACTTCTTAAATGTTCTTCAATTAATATTTGGAAATGAATTAATTTTTGAAAAGAGGTAACTTCAAACTTGCTTTGTTTAACTTACATGAATAATAATTTATAATTTCACCAAGTAGGTTTTAGGTGAAATTCTAAACGACTTGGGAGATTCAAACATATGGGCTTCTGTGGACGAAACTACAGACTCAGCAGGTCGATATGTTGCCAATTTGATAGTTGGGAACAGTGGCGGTGGGCTCTCAGGAGCACAGGAGCACGTGAACACCCAGTTTTATTACATATTTACGCATTCATTCTTTTCTTTCGACCTGATTTCGACAATCGATCGAAAGCATTCGACAATCGACTTATATCGAAGCTCCGTTACACCGACAGTTGTTCGTTTTGACTGACAGTGCAGCGAGCACACTGGATAATGCGCTATTGTGCTGAAGATTATACGCATGCGCAAAGCAGATGACGTCATGGTTTTCTGCACTGATATTCCCATTAGCGAGGAGCACGGTAAGGTACGTGCCTTGTCGTCTAGAGCCACCCTCAACCCAGTGGCTGTATTACAGTTGACCACAAGGGTCCGCCACCTCCTCTATTATGGTTAGCCACAGCCTCCCAGGAGCTACTATTGCATTACATTACCGGCAGATTTCGCTAGTACCCTAATTCTAAATAGGCATTTTGGTGTCTGTTCACTCTTTTCCAGAAAGAGAACTGAATACAATGGCGCATTTGTATCCCTGCCTAAATAAGATACAGCTGAAGACTGAACTAGAAGTATTGTATATGAGAAATGGCTTTCAGAAAGATGATGGGGCCATTTCCATGTTGCAGTTTCTGTTTGACAATGAACTAGATAGGGACACATTTCCACAAGTATGCGAATTACTCCGAATTGTTGTCACAACCCCAATTATGACAGCGGAGCCTGAGAGGTGTTTTTCTACTTTGAATACGAATTAAAACGTTTCTGAGGAACACCATGACTGGAGAACGACTGTCAGCGCTGGCTATGCTTGCTATTGAGAAGAGATTTGTCAACAACATCAGTGACTTCAATCGTAAAGTGATTGAGAAATTTGCGCGATTGAAAGACAGAAGGATTGCTTTCCTGTACAAATAATCAGCATTTACGTGAGTTGCTAATCTAAATCCTATCATTTAAATGAGCATGATCTAGTATTGTTGGTTGTACTGCATGCTAAATTGTTTAGAGTAGTGGCTATAATTTGCAAAATGAGAATAATTACCATGTAATACAGCTAACTAACCGAGATAATGTGGAGACTATTGGGGTCAATTCGGAAATAATTATTTATAAAAAATTACCGGTAAATGCGGTAGATATTCCTTCTATGCTTCTCGTCATACCCAGGTGAACTTTGTGCTGTTTAAAAACCAGGAATAGTGCTCGCATCCTTCAGTGTTCGCAGTGCAGTAAAGCTATTATGAATTTTACTATTGTTCTACACTAAGACAGCCAGCCCGCGGTGTAGGGGTAATATGCCTGCCTCTTACCCGGAGGCCCCGGGTTCGATTCCCGGCCAGGTCAGGGATTTTAACCTGGATCTGAGGGCTGGTTCGAGGTCCTCTCAGTCTACGTGATTACAATTGAGGAGCTATCTGACGGTGAGATGGCGGTCAAAAAAGCCAAGAATAACGGCCGAGAGTATTCGTCGTGCTAACCACACGACACCTCGTAATCTGCAGACCACCGGGCTGAGCAGCAGTTGCTTGGTAGGCCATGAGGTTTGGTTTGGTTCTATACTAACACCCAGGTGAAATTCGTGCTGTTTAAAAACCAAGGATAGTGCTCGCATCCTTCAATAATCTCAGTGTAGTAAAGTTATTGTGAATTTTACTTTTGTTCTACACTAACAAATTAGTCTCGTATAAAATTTATCCTCGGTTACAGGGGTTCTACCAAAGTATTTGTGAAGAAGGAACCGTACAAGGAACTGTTAGTGAAATGATTTATGTACCTATGTTACTCTTTTGCTGATTTGAGACATGAACAGAAATGTTGTGAACCTCCTAAAAATTTTGTAACGAGCCGCCACTGGTTGGGAAGTTAAGTGAGAATGGATCTGGTCAAGCTCATCTTGTGTGCTGCACAGTTCTACAAAAAACAAACCATTCTTCAATTGCGAACTTCTTTGATGAAGGAATGCGCGAGTAGTCTCGTTAATTTTAGTAAATGATCATACAAAATGATGTAGATCGTGTTTTAAAATTTAAATGAAGTCTAATACTTTTACTGATATTTCAGGAATTTTGTGGCCAAGTAATTTAGATAAGGAAAAGCTTCTTTTACTGTTGAGTGATGCTGCGCCACATATTGTGAAGGCTGGAAAAGCATGCATATTTTGAGATTTCATAGTGCATGGAAATCCGGGCTCTACCCATCACACACGCTTTGCCAAAAGTCATCACCAAAAAATTGCTCTAGAATGTTTTTAGCCGTAAGTTCAATATTTTGAAAAATAGGACTTACCCCAGGAATTCACGTAAATTGCACTTTTTTAGGAATATCTTGTAATAGACACAGATTTTCACTTCCACTCTTCTACTTCGTTTTTTTTGTTACGGTACGTGGAAACATTTACAGTCTCAATATTTACGCCTGCTTCATCACTCGTATCATTATCACTAACTTCACTAAGCACACCACTTCATTCTCTAGAACTTTCAGATATATCTTCATCACAATCACTATCTAGTAAGATATCCACAACTTCCCGCTCGCTTATAGCTTCGTGCACGCTCATCTTTACCGACAGAATAATCACGACAACAGCTGTTCAGCTATAATAAAAATCTTCCGGGCTATTATGCCGTGATCCACTCCTCTCATTTCGTCCAGACGTTTCGACTACTGCTGCGGTAGTCATGTTCTGTGGCGTCGTGTAGGTACTCTACTGAGTCATGGGTTACTGTGATGCCACAGAAGACAACTACCGCAGCAGTAGTCGAAACGTCTGGACGAAATGTGAGGAGTGGACCACAGCATAATAGCCCGGAAGATTTTTATTATATTGACACCAGCCATGAAAGCCTTCATATATTGAAGCTGTTCAGCTATCTTCAAACACAGCTGTTATTCACCGAAAGAATGTAAATACAGTGATAAGGGACTTCCTTGTAATATACAGTAGCATTTTAATGCCATCTGTTGAATTAATAATCAATTACTTCATTGTTTCGTCTATAACACAGGGCACTGCATTGCCCTGTCGGTTCGGCGGCTACGTAAATCGAGTCCAAGGTAGTTCACCCCATTGATTCAGCGGTTAGGTAAGCCAAAGGGTTAATACTGGGGAAAAACAAAATTATCAATATAGAAAATGGCAGATAACCAACGTTACTGAGCCAGAAGCCTTCACCATGACAAGGATGGATCATGCACTAAATCAATAGACCCCTATTTTTAAGTTGCCATTTGTGTGACAATGCTCTATAGAACTAATCTTAAGAATTAGTGTTTCCCTTCCTTTATTTGCATGTCTAACTTGTTTTTGATAAAAAGACTGAGATTCCCGTCGCAAATAAATGCTTTTTATTTGTTATTTATAAGTGCATTTATCAGACTTTTTGGTCAAAGTCTCATTTTTTAGTCATACTGAGGCAGTTTGGCAGCAGCTTTAGCTGTGCATTTACGATAGTAAATAAGTAAAGAAAAACTGGCGCTGAGTGTTTTGCTTTCACATAAACATTTAACACAATCTTAAATGACCCACTGCAGAAAAGTAATTCTTCTATTCATGAAATGATAATCAATGTAATATACTTCTAACAAGGGATTTCGTAACTTAGAAAATAACATGCGTGCTTAGCATTTGGTAGATTATGTGGTATCCATAGCTTTCCAGAATTAACATTTTTGCAGAAACTGTACCTCAATGAGACGTCTTAGAGAACTTATTCTACAGGTAGCCTTACTGTACGCAGTTTGGTAGCTGTTTGATAGCTGAGCCAATGAAAATAAGACTGTATTTAAATGTGTACATTCAGAAATCTAATATGATAATAATAATAATAATAATAATAATAATAATAATAATAATAATAATAATACTGAAAGAATTAGGCAAAAATTGGTTATTTTTAAGACCAAAATATTTCTAAGAAAGAAACTTCTTAAAAACACACAGTAAAACATTCTGACGGAGATGACCCAAGCTCTTCACGTGTTACTGTGAATGATAATTTGTAATATCAAATTTTTGCAGTTTGTGATTTTTAATTTAGAAAGGGCCATATACAAGTCAATTTCAGGGATCATTTTTAGTTATTTTCAAGGTCATATTTACTTGCATATTTAAATGATACAAGGGTCTTAAACATCCGAACCCTATTAATAATTATTAAAAAATATACATACCGGTTTTGCTTTCATGTTTACATCTGCCATGTGGAACATTCTGCGGATGATTTGGCGATGGGTCTCTGACCGTAACTTCACAAGTGTTGCCAACATTACACATGTGTATCCAGCAGCATTGCGTTTATTAACATTACACACTTTTGAATCCAACAAAATAGAAACTACATCGAAGTTCCCACTGGAAACCGCATAATGCAATGCTGTGTTACCCTGGAAGAGATCAACTCCAGCTTAATACATGTAATATTCATCAACCATACACAAATATTACCTATCCATTTCATGCTTAAATATTACATTTCTCATCTTTGATACTACACACAAGTTTTTTCTTTCTCTTTTTTAAAACCTGCTTTATGTTGCAAACACATACATAGATCTTATGGCAAAGACAAGTTTTTATGAAGTAAGTTAGTAGGATGAAAATTCTCATTATACCACTCTTCTGAATCAGAAATCGGCTACGTCGTAAGAATGGCATAACATTTATAGTGAACACACAGTTAAACATTCTGACAGATGTCCTGAACTTTTTACATGAATAAAAGAGGGTAACAGGTTTTAGCCACTTGCTTAGATAGGAAAAATATGCCTCACCTTTTACTTGGAGGGGGAAGAAGAAGGGTCTGAGTGTTAGCCATCACCTATTTGAAGCACGACAGCATACACTACAGAAATACACGAGTTTCACAAATTTATCATTTGCAAAATCGTGCAACTCTTTTATACTGTTGACAGTGCAAAAATCCCCATCAATATCAAAGTTTTAGACATGACAATAAGCTTTTGAGATTTTGCCGTGTTATAAGAACAAGGCAAATTTCTTTGCAAAACTTAAAGAATTTCACTGTTTTTCTTGACGCGGCAAAAGCCCAAAAGCTTATTGTCGTGTCTACAATTAAGGGCCATGTAAGTATCAATTTAGACAAATATCAAAGTTTTCATTAAAAAAAAAAAAAAAAAAAAGAACACCAATATTTTGCCTTTAAGCAAAATTGTTTTAGAGCAAAAATATTGTGGTTTTCATAAATTACACAACTGTTACATTTCCTGGATGAATGTACTATTGTATACATGTGGAATAACTTTGTCATATTGCTACTGAACTGAGCTCTAGTTGTCTGTCGAACTGATAGGTGTACCAGCAATCCTTTAATCAACTCTGTTCTGTAATACTGCACAAATATCAAAACAGAAGCATGTGTATTTATTTTGATGCAATAATTTGACAACTATTGTTAACTGTAGTTTCACTTTTAAAAAACTCTGGAATTTATAAGAAAAAAATTACAAATAAACTCAACTCTCCAGTTTTGCTTGATTCTCTCCAAGGGCAAGCTCACACTTTCCAATGTATCTACCACTTCAAAACTCTGGAAAACTTCTTGATTTCGTTCAATATAAGGCCACATTAAGTATATGGCACCTACTGTGGGAATTCATTTCTTGTACACCATCTTGTTTAGAACAACTGCAAAATAACGAAGTGAAGTTGGAGCACCAGATGATTTAAAGAAAGAAATTTCCTTAGAAGGTGTTGAATCAGTACCTTGATCAGCACCTCTGCAGGTTTGTATCAAAATTAGGTATACTGAGTGCAGTTGGTTTTCTCTAAAGCTTAGTGGTTTCCATAAAAATATTTTCATTCTTAAATGCATGAATGAACGAGCTAATGTTATAAAAACAATTCATGGGATGACATAACTCTAAAATTTGTATTTTCTGTTTCTGTGGATTTGATGATGATGATGATGATGATGATGATGTAGGGAGAGGATGAAATCTGGTATCAGTACATAGCCTACTCCTGTAGAATAACACCAAGTGGTCTACTCACAGCTTAACATCCCCATCCAATAGATAAATTAGAAATTGTATACCACCACCTCTCCTAAACTCTATTTTAATTTTTTTCCCCCTCACCAATGCGACTAACTGGCTAACAATGGTGTAGACCCTATAGACTTGCCATAACAATCATCGGACAGGGCCGACAATGATGCAGCTTGGTAGGAGTGTTTTAGTCTCTGCTCTGCTCATTCTCCTGACAAGATACCACATACACACTTTAAGCAAGTCTCCACTGTTTGACAAGCAGTACTATAAGGGCTTGATGAGTTTGGGGTTGGGTCCCACCCTCGAACATATCATTTCAGTTGATCTCAAATGTGTTCTATCAGATTTAAGCTTGGGCACCTGGATGACTACAATATATGCTAACAGTGTTGCAGCACAAATATTTTAAAGATGTTAGCTACACCAAGGGGTCTATTCGCAGGTTCAGGGTTATGATGCATAAACAGAACACTATTAAAATTCCCTCAGATGAGTAGTAACTTGAGGGACGGAGCTCTGATTACTTATTTGTATTTAAGTTTCACATCTGAATAATAACAAGATTAGTGTTTTGCATCCATGCTTAGGGCTCCACAAGCCGAAACAGATTCATCTCTGTCAATACGAACATGTGTTTCTTGTCTTCTTCAGACACGTTGAAGACTATCTGAACTACTGTACACATGACTCGTTAGAGAACATAGAAAGCCATTCTCTTAACAACTGGCAAATAGCATTCACATTCCATATTGCCTTTTTGCCATCAGGAAGTTTCAGCAGGAAGTTTAGATCCTAAATTATCCTTCTTCAGTCTGTTCCTGATCATCTGCTTACCAATTTGGACTTTGGAAGACATCTGTAGTCTACCTGTAGTTCTTGGTGGTTCTGCAACATTTTAAGATACATAAAATGGTCCTATGCTGAGGTCCTTCCTTTGATGGCCTGGCATTGAGTGTCTAGTAGCACCTCCTTCTCCCTATCTGGTTTACATCGCACTGACACAGGGAAGTCTTATATAGACGATGGGATAAGATAGGGCTATGAATCAGAAGGAAGCAAACAGGGTCTCAATTAAAATACAGCCGCAGCATTTACCCGGTGTGAAAATGGGAAACCACAGAAATCTATCTCCAGGGCTCTCAACAGTGGGGTGCGACCTCACTAACTCTCGAATGCAAGCTCACAGTTACGTGAGCTGAACCGCACAGCCACTTACTCGGTATAATCATAACTGATAATTCTTTTTTTGTAATAGTGACTACTTTTATTTATTGAAATATATGTATATTTCAAGCTAATGATAGAAATAACACGCTTAATTGTTGTCAACTCAATAAAGCATTCGAGAAACAAAAGTTTCCAGTAATTTTACATTAATGTTTATGGCCAGTATCAAACTCATGACTTCTCGTCGTTGTTCTGCTTCAATAAAGTTTCGAACATATAAACATAAAATATATACTTTGAAAGTTCTTACCAACACAAGGCATTTCCAAAGCAAATATACTTACACTCATATCTGTCATGTTCACAACATACTCCAATAATGCTGACGAATACCCTTCTATGTAGTCCAAATAATCTTCTACAGCCATTGGATTAACTGTTTTACCACCAGATATCTGGAAAATTGAAACAAAATGTCACAAAAATTATGACTGTTTATTATCATGGGAAAACTTATATAGGGATTTTCATGTAACTTTATATTTAAGTTTAGGATAAGGGCAAGTGGGATCTTGCATATAAATTGTCCTAAAAAATCAGTAGGAGAGGAGAGAGGGGGCCTACAATATTATACTCCAAGTATTTCCACTACAGTTTGTTTTACAGAATTGCTCATGACAAAATTGATTTAAAATATTATTTACAAAATTTTTCCCCGAACTTTCTTCTGGGAAGCAGAAATAAGCTCATCAGGGGAAGAAAAGAGACGGATGTAGAAGAACTGGGATCGATGAGGAGAGAGCCTATCTATTCGAAGGTAGCAGCGTATGAAGATGTGGAGATTGTCCCTATGTTTTCATGTTTGTCCTCGTCCCCTTTTTCTGCTGCTTCCTCCTCCTACACTGACCTGCCATTACGTTCATCCTATCATGTGTTCCTTTTCTTGTTCCTATCTCTCTATATATGACTATTTGACACTTGCTTTGTCATTTCCAGTACTTATTGCCTATAATTGGGATATTACAGCATCTGATTAGATGTTTAAGTGCTACACAAGAGCTGACTACTGGTCACCAGAGAAATCACTGTAAACTCAAACATTACCACTTGTGATACATACATCATTATAGAATGATATGTCTTTCAGCATTCAGTCTGCAAGTCTCTGAATTTACCACACGCTGCCACAATCCTTTATTTGTAACTAGTGCTGTGGCCTCATTTAGTTCTATACCTCTTATCTTTAAATCATTAGAAAACGAGTCTAACCATCATCGTCTTGGTCTCCCTCTACTTCTCATACCCTCCATAACATAGTCCATTATTCTCTTAGGTAAACTATCCTCCTCCATTTGCCTCACATGACCCCACCACCGAAGCCGGTTTATGCGCACAGCTTCATCCATCGAGTTCATTCCTAACTTAGCCTTTCTCTCCTCATTCCGAGTACCCTACTGAAATTGTTCCTACCAGTTTGTACCAGCAATCTTTCTCGCTACGTTCATGCCTGTTATTTCTAACTTATGAATAAGAGATCTTGAGTCCACCCAGCTTTCGCTCCTGTAAAGCAAAGTTGGTCTGAAAACAGACCGATGTAAAGATAGTTTCATCTGGGAGCAGACTTCCTTTTTACAGAATACTGTTGACCGCAGCTGCAAACTCACCGCATTAGCTTTACTGCACATTGATTCAATCTCACAACACTACCATCCTGGGAGAACACACATCCTAAATACTTGAAATAATTACCTGTTCCAGCTTTGTATCACCAAGCTGACATTCAATTCTGTTGAATTTCTTACCTACTGACATCAATTTAGTCTTTGAAAGGCTAATTTTCATACCATACTCATTGCACCTATTTTCAAGTTCCAAGATATTAACTGCAAGATTTCGGCACAATCTGACATTAAGACCAAGTCATCAGCATAGGCCACACTGCTTACTACATTTCCACCTAACAAAATCCCTCCCTGCCACTTTGTACCTTTCAGCAGATAGACCTACAAGGAATATGAAAACTAAAAGGTCTGCGGGACCCGACGGAATACCTCCTTATATATTTAAGGCTTGTAGGGAAATATTAATTGAACCTCTCCAGATATTATTCAATCTTATCTTAACTAGTTCTACTTTTCCCAAACAATGGAAATATGCAAAAGTTACGCCAATTTATAAATCTGGTAAGAAACAGTTAAAAGATAACTACAGACCAGTTACAGTTCTATCGTCCCCAGCTAAAATATTGGCAAGTATTCTGTATGTTCACATTTTTAATCATGCCAAATTAATTATCCCATGCAATCAGCATGGTTTTATGCCGAAGAAATCCACAGTAACCAATTTATGTAACTTTGTACAGTATGTATCTAATGAGATTGATAATTGCTCCCAAGTAGATGCTATTTATACTGATTTCTAAAAGGCCTTTGACAAAGTAGATCACGATTGTTTAATCAATAAATTAATGGATTATAATTTAGATCAGTTTCCTATGTCTCTTCCAGTTTCATATTTGAAGCATAGAAGTCAGTTTGTAAGTCACAGGAACATGTTTCCTTACAAGTATATTGCAAAATCTGGAGTACCACAAGGCTCTAATTTGGGTCCTTTGCAGTTTCTGTTGTTTGTAAACGATATTCCTAGCATAATTCGGTTCTCAAAAGGTATTATTATTTGCTGACGATATTAAATTATATAAATCAACTAGCAAGATGCCCATGCTTTGCTATGGTATTATACTTAAAATTATAATTGAACACTATCATTTTATATATAACCCGCCGAAATTTGCGATCTGACTCGTTTTCCGAGATTCTGACAAAAATCCCCATCTGACTCGTTTTCTGAGAGATTACGGCAATGTTCCTCCCATTTTTCAATATTTTTTCCAGCAATCGATTTCGTACTTCCCGGGCTAGGTCCAGGTATTCCGCCCGGTCAGTTGGCTCCCTGAATCTTTGCCATCTTTTCCTATAAGTATTTTTAATGTAGATCTAATCCTTGAGGAGATCCGGCGTGGTGTCGTCTTGGGTGCCTTGACGGTACTGAACCGGCGGCCGGACTGCAATCAAAGTCATTACCCGTCCAGGACCCGTTTCCAGCACGTTCCGCACATTCTGACGATGGTCCCGCACATTATTATTTTATTATTATTGATGTTCTGGACCCCACAGCAAGATGCAAGACCGCTACTTGGCGGTAAATTACATCTGCTGCCATTATCATTGTTGACAATGTGACCAGCACCATTGTCGCACGTAGGAAAGTGCGGGATTTGTGGCGATACGAATGACGTACTTCCGTGCATTATTGACCTTATTATAGAGGTGAACAATTTGACGGTCAATCTCATTCCTATCGTTCATTGCAAATGTGTTTTAAATTTTTATTAATATGCCAGGAGAATCTACTGTAATCTAAGAACCTTCTCCGAAGGAAAAGATGGCTGTTGAAAACGAACCCAGGAAAGATTAAAAATGATCCGTTTATGATCAGAATAAGTACATCGAAAATCTACAGCCTGTTTCCAGTCATTCGACAGGGTCAGGAATGGAATGAATAAAGCCCCATCTAGTGGCAACAATAGGAATTGTGCCGGCTGCCGAAGCACTCCTCTGGGGCAATGATCGATGAATGACAAATGAAATTAAATATTGGACAGTGTTGCTGGAATGAATGATGACAGGGAAAACCGGCATATCCGGAGAAATACCTGTCCCACCTCTGCTTTTTCCAGCACAAATGATACATGGAGTGACCAAGATTTGAACCACGGAACCCAGCTGTGAGAGGCCGGCGAGGTGCAGCCTCAGCAACGGAGGCTCCTTATAAGTACATTATGAACAGTAAAAGCAATTGGTCTCACCTCCTTTTACACCCCACCGCCGTTAAGTTTATTAACCCTCCCCCCCCCCCCCCCAAACAAAAATTAAAAGGAGTGTTTCTTTATGTTTAAAGGAGATTCCAAACACCAATGTTCACGTCTATTACCTTCAGTTTTGAGATATAAGTATACCCATGAAAATAATTAACTTTTTTTTTAACTTCTTTCACACTCCTGAACCCCCCCCCCCCCCCCCGCAAGTGAATTTTCCGGCAAAAAATGTTTTTTTCTTTAATAGTAAAGGATCTTCTAAATACCAATTATCTTCAGTTTTTGAAGATATGTGTCCTCATGAAACGAATTCAACTCCATTTCTCACCCGCCCCCAAAGATGATTCCCACCACCCCCCCCAAAACGGGTCGTTTTATGTTTAAAGAAGATCTAAATACCAATTTTCACGTCTGTAACAACTTTAGTTTTTATTAGATGCAAGTATCCTCATACAATTCAATTAATTTTTCCAATTCTTCATCCCCACCTCCCTTCACTGGATTTTCCGAGAATACCCGTTTCTTTACTTTAACAGGAGATTCCAAATACCAGTTTTTACACCTGTAAGAATTTACGTTTCTGAGATATACTGTAGATATAGTCTTTCTAAAAGCTCACCCCAATTTTTCCACTCCTGTTTAACCCCCATTAATTAGATTTTCCAAAAAAAAAAAAGTTTCTGTATTTTAAAAGAAGATTCCATATACTGACTGTCTGGTCTATAATATCTTCAGTTTCTGAGATATAGATACACTCATTTTAAAAATACCCCCCCCCCCTTTTCACCCTCCACTATTTGGATTTTCTAAAAACAAAAAATACACGTTTCTTTATTTATAGAAGAGATCCCAAATACCAATTTTCAGGTCTGTAACATCTTCAGTTTCTGAGATATAAGGATCCTTACTAAAGGCATTCAACCATTTTTCACCCCTTTTTACCCCTCCTATTGGGATTTTCCAAAAACAAAAAATATGTGTTTCTTTATTCTGAAAGTAGATTACAAGTACAAATTTTTACATCTGTAAACTTTGAAAGTTTAGAGATATAGATACACTCATTTTAAAAATTCACCCCTCTTTCAGCCCTCCACTATTTGGATTTTCCAAAAACAAAAGGTACAAGTTTCTTTACTTTTACAGGAAATTCCAAATACCAGTTTTCAAATCTGTAATATGTCTTTTTTTTAATTCACCCCGTTTGTCACTCCTGTTCACCCCCTATTCATCGGATTATCCAAAAACACAAAAATACGTTTCTTTATTTTCAAGGGAGATTCCAGATACCAATTTTCATGTCTGTAACATCTTTAGGTTTTGAGATATAAGTCTCCTCATAATAGGTGTTCAACCCCTTCCCCCGCCCCTTTTTTTCACCCCCCCCCCCAATGGGATTTTCTGAAAATTATGCATTTCTTTATTTTTAAAAGATATTCCAAATACCAATTTTTATGTCTGTAAACTTTTCAGTTTGTTATATAGATATCCTTATTTTAA
Source organism: Anabrus simplex (assembly GCF_040414725.1). Lineage (NCBI taxonomy): Eukaryota > Metazoa > Arthropoda > Insecta > Orthoptera > Tettigoniidae > Anabrus > Anabrus simplex. Next base: position 1,097,604,892 of record NC_090266.1, read on the forward strand.
AAATTCACCCCCCTTTTCACCCCCTTAGCGACAGAATATCCAAATATCCTCCCTTAGTGATCACCTACACCCTAATATAAATGTATCCCCAAAATTTCATTTCTTTATTTCCAGTAGTTTTGGCTCGGTGATTATGAATCAGTCAGTCGGAGAGTAAGTCAGGACATGTTATTTTATATAATTTATATAGATTAACTGCTAGTTATATGCTAGGTATTCTTTTGTATTGTCAGTATGACATATTACATTGTCAACATACTGTGTTTTTGTTGATATAGGTGAGTCATTGTTTGGACATTGTAACAATTCTGTAGTAAACTGGTGGCATTCTGCATCTGGAAGAGAGAAAGGAAGTGGGTCTCCGGACAGTTTCAAGGGCTCAGTGCGCTAAACTTGTGTGTAATAACTTCAAACAGTGCCACTTGTGATAAACATGGAATATTGGAATAAGCTAGTACAGAGATATTGTGATTTGTAGAAGTTTTCTTTAATGGTTGATTTGATGGAACAGAGGTCTTGTTGGTGTTGAGTTGTGGGAGGATTAAGATTGGTTTGTCCGGCTTTAAGTGTGCGTTGTTCAGCCATATTGCATGCTGGTATATGACTGTTAGAGATTGGTCTCGTCTATGTATCTACGGTTGAGACGCACCGCAGGATTAGAGAGCATTATATGCTATAGACACTAAATGTTACACACTGTGAAGTCGTATGTCAGTATACTTGGTGTAATACAACGCGAGTTTGAGTTCAATGTAAAAGGAAGAATGAACCCAGCGCTTGACTCCCGAGTTATTGGAGAGTTTGGCCGAGGCATTGTGGCATTTGGGATCAGCTTCATACTACCCAACCACTACAGATTAATCCGATATGGTGTAGTAAGTTGTGATGCGTAGGTTTGTCACCCATTATTTAGACAAGCAGGATTGTATACAAATTTAACTGGGGGCTTCATGTATATATGTACAGCAAGTTTGGTATGTATTGGAGGACGGACTATGGACGAATAGTCATCATACCAGTTCATCTATTAAGTTTGTAACTATGACCAGTAAAGTCTGTGTGGGGTTGTAAATAACAAGAAATATGCAGTGTATGTTTGATGTGATTTATGTTTCGTGTATTTGAGGAGGTTAAGTTTGTAAGTATATGTATATGTATATATATATATATATATGAATGGACAGTGTGTCATTTCAGACTGGGATATAACCTTCCTAGAATCTCCTTATGCCTTCACTTTTCAGTACAAGTCTTCAGGCTAAGAAAGTAGGTCGGGATATCGTCAGTTTATGATCCCACCCTGGAGGTAAATTTAATCTCGTGCTAATTTTATATTGTGTATTATCGAGTACACTGGCGCCCGATCAGTTTTGTTTTGTTGGTTCAGTTCCAGAACAGTTAATTAAATGAAAATTTAGTGGGGAGTCCTGAAGCTGTACATGCTGCTAGGCTGTCACAGATTCATTTTCATAATAATTATAATAGATGAATGACTATTACCCTGAGTTGGGTAAGTTTAAAGAGGATGCCTTGAGTTTTAATTCTAATTAACTGGCAAACACGTTGTGGAGCTTTTAATTTATTAGTACGAGTACAATATGACGGCTTCCCTATAATCACACTAATTCAATAACAATTCTAATAACAATTAAGAAAACTGCCACAACTACAAACAATACAGGGGTACTATGGTATATTATAATATTAAAACACTTCTTGTCTCAAAACCCGACCGTTGCTGTATGAAGCCTCTAGTCCCGCAGGAGTTCTTTTATGTGCCAGTAAATATACATACAGACATGAGGCTGACGTATCTGAGCACCTTCAAATACCATCGGACGGAGCCAGGATCAAACCTGCCAAGTTGGAGTCAGAAGGCCAGCACCTCAACCGTCTGAGCCACTCAGCCTAGCGAAGGAACAGAAGAGGAGCTGATGTTGGTAGTGATCATCATCTAGCAGTAGCTTGAGTTTAAATTGAAAATAAAGGCTGCATCGAAGAGGTTTGCAACTAGAAAACAGAGGTTCAGCATACGAAGGTCAAACAGTGAAAAGAGGAGGAAAGAATTTAGTCTTGAGTTGAAAAATCGGTTTGAAGTCTTTTCAAATCTCGAAAAAGAGGAAGAGTTGAGTGTAGAAAGAACTTGGGAAAATGTTAAGAACACTTATCGGTATGTACAAACGTGTGAGAAAGTAATTGGTTATAGAAGTTATCAGCAGAAAGACTGGATGCCTGAGGAAACATGGGACTTAATTGGAAAACTAAGTGAGGCAAAAGCTATAGTAAACCAAAGCAGAACAAGACAGCAGAAGTCAGAAGCCCAAAGGAAATATTCGGAAATTGACAAAATGGTTAAAAGGAGCGTGAGAAGTGATAAACTAAGATTGATTCACCAGCAGGCATAAATTGCAGAGGAAGCTGAGAAGAAGGCTGATATGAAACAACTATGATATTACAAGGAAGTTGTTAAGGAGAGGTTATAGGAGAAGTAAACAAGTGAGGGATAAGCAAGGAAATGTGTTGTCACAAGAACAACAATTGAGAAGATGGCAAGAGTATTTTTCAGAAATTTTAAACAAAGATGATGGAAATGAGCAGGAAATGAAAGAAGTAAATGAGGGCTTAGATAGTGAAGACTCAAATATAAAGCTAGATCTCACAACAAGGCACGAAGTTAGGTTAGCATTGAAACCATGAAAGAATGGTAAAGGAACAGGTATAGATAATATAGATCCAGAAATATTAAAAGTGGGTGAAGAGGCCACCATTAATTTGCTGCTACCATTACTGGGGAAAATATGGAAAGAGAAAATCCAGCTGACTGGAAAGAGGGCTTGATTGTGAAACTCCCCAAAAAAGGTAACTCCACAGTGTGTAAGAATTGTAGAGGAATAACACTAGTGAGCATACCAAGTAAAATTCTCTCTAGAATAATTCTAAACAGGGTAAAGGATTCAATTGAACAGCATCTTTGAAAAGAACAAGCTGGTTTCCATAGACAATGCAGCTGTGTTGATCTAATAAATACACTAAGAATAATTCTAGAGCAAAGTAATGAATGGCAGGCCACATTATACTTGATATTCATCGACTTCAAAAGAGCGTTTGATTCAGTAAATAGGACGTAATATGGAAGACCTTGGTGAAATATGGAGTACTGGATAAGACCTTGAATCTCACGAAGGCAATGTATGAAGGGTATAGATGCAAAGTAGTACGTGAGGGAAAACTCTCAGATTATGTGAATGTCACAAGTGGAGTTTGCCAGGGATGCGTTCTTTCACCAACAATCTTTTTAGCGGTGCTCGATAATGTCATGAAAAAAATGTTGGGTAGAAGGAAAAGAGGAATACAATGGGGAATGGGGGAAAGATTGGAAGATTTAGAATTTGCAGATATTTGCCTTTTGTCTTCAAGAATTAGTGATATGAAACATAAGTTAGAAGGATTACGGAAGGAAGCAGAGGCTGCAGGACTCAATATAAATGTTAAGACCAAGGAAATGAGAGTAAATGCTAAAATTGATGAAAGAGAAGAGATTGAAGAGGTTAAAACACTTACCTACTTGGGAAGTGTAGGAACAAGAGAAGGAGGGGCAAAGAGGATGTGAGAGCCATAATAAGGAAAGCAAATGGAGCCTTCATGCAGCTGTATACAGTGTGGAAGAATAACAATATTTCAAGGAAAACTAAAATAAAAATTTTCTATACAAATGTTAAATCAGTCCTATATGCTTGTGAAACTTGGAAGGTTGCACGAACTATCACTAATCTCTTGCAGACATTTATAAACCATTTCTTACGTCTCATCATAAACATTAGATGGCCTGAAATTATATCCAATGATGAGCTATGGAGAACAATAAACCAAGTTCCAGTTGCAGTGGAAATCAACAGGAGGAAATGGAAATGATAGGTCATACTTTGAGAAAGCCAGCGGGATCTATAGAACGCACAGCATTGGAATCCACAAGGGGAACGGAGGAAAGGTTGTCCTAGGAAGACCTGGAGGAGTACTGTAGAGGAGGCAGCTCTTGAAGCAGGGAAGACTTGGAAGGAAGTTAAAGCATTGGCAAGTCGACGACCACAATGGAGACATTTCACGAATGCCCTATGTTCCAGTGGGAACGAGAGGAATTAAGTAAAAAAAAAAAAAAAAGTAGTAAGTACCAACACAGGAACTACTGAGCGAGGCTTCACTCTTAGTACAACGACCAGAATTGTGGTTACCAGACAATCGTAACTTGTGTAAATTAGTGCCACTGACAAAAGTTAAATATTTAATTAAATTTCCTGAGAATATTCAAAATCAGCAATGAGAGAAAAGTTCTACTGCTACTAGAATCCGTATGTTACTGGTATATTCTCCATCCTTAGTCATAAGCTCTCTATTATCGGATGGGTTTTCTATGGATAGCCTGCACATGGGATCACCTACAATGAAATCTTTGAAGTCATCCAGACTGAAATGCCATTTCTTCTACAATCCGAGATCATGTCTCATTATTGGGTGCCTGAGTTTGATACGAGGAAACACTCCAAACTGCTATTACTAATGATGAGCTACATTAGTGACATAGTTGTAATATAATGGCTGGATTCAATAGGAAAAGGGAAGTTAGTTCTAAAGAGAGATTATTTTTTGCAATAAAGATCTTTGCATACCATCTTCAAACAGCCTGGGATATTAAACAAGTACACAACACCGATCTTGGTGTCTATACAGTTGCTAACAAGGATACTCTTTGCGACGGCATGTCTCACTTAATTTGCCTATGTGCCACGGGAGCCCAGCAAGACTTATACTGAGGGTGCAACTGTTGTGTTGGCTGCATCTCAAGTGTCATTTTGGGAGTGGGTATCATCTTGATGGAGTAGTGAAGCATCTTTATTCTCAATAGCAACCCCACTGTGCACCAATATTTGCATATCATGCAAAATATCAGGATGGCAAGGGTGAGAATGTGGTATGATGATGGGGTTACTGAGCTTCAGCACAAAAACCCACTAGTTCACATAAGCCAAAGTGTTCAGGAGCGAGGGCTCAAAGAACAGATTCTAAACTTAAAAATTGGTTTATTCAAGCTCCCGAATTGATGAGATTGAGAAGATGTGATCATACGCATTGCTTCACCTCAGTCCCACAATTGCCACAATCTACTTCAAAGATTCTGGACCGAGTCTACGAGCTCAAGTCAGACAAACAGGACAGTCTCTTGGACAATAAGGAATACTTTTGAAGCCTGGCTGGCAGTGCTTCAATGAATGACGGAGGTTAACACAAGTCAGCAGTAGCTGGTCATACTAAAATCTCATCTGTACAACAGTCCTTACTAGGACAAACAGTAGAAGAAGCAAAGATTCAAGCTATTTATAGTCGTAGAAAGACCACATAATTTTGTAAATACTGCTGAAAATATAGATAAAAAATTAAATAAAAATTGTTACAAGTACCTGAACCCCATCCTTTTATCTGACCAGCTTATGTATTTACCACTGCACTCTACTCCAGATCACTGAGCAAGTTGGCCAGGTGGTTAGGGTCACACAGCTGTGAACTTTCATTTGGGAGGTGGTAGGTTCAAATCCCACCGTCAGCAGCCCTGAAGACTGTCTTCTGTAGTTTCCCCATTTTCATACCAAGCAAATGCTCGGATTGTACCTTAATTAAGGCCAATCCTAGACCGTTCCCATCCTTCTGCCACAGAAAACCTTCGATGTGTTAGTGCAAAGTTAAACCATCGGCAAAAAAAAAAAAAAAAAAAACTCCAGAGAATGCACATTTGTAGCTTACAAAATTACAGGACATACTGGTACTGACACTGCTGATAAGCTAGTTTTTCACAGTACATAAGCTCACTGGACAAAAAATTAGTCACCGTTGGATAAATCATTACAAGCATAATTTAATACAGTGTAACTCTGCCTTTGGACTTGATAACTGCCTGGATTCGGGTAGGAAGCAAGTCCACAAGGTTGTGCAGGTACGCCACATCCAGGTTAAGCCACTCACTGAGGATTTCATTGCACAATTCCACCAAATTCTGGGGATGCTGATGTCGGGAGTTTTACTTGCTGTTCAAACATGTCCCACAGATTTTCATTGATATTCAAGGCAGGTAATTTTGCAGGCCAATCAACATTTAATAGGGTGGGGGAGTGTTCATAAAACCAGTCACATACGCTGATGAAGTTTGCTGTTGTCATCTTGAGAAACTGGGATATCAATAACATACTCATCATGCAGATGTTGACTGAAAGGCAACACCTAATCATCCAGAATGTTTAAATAAATATGCTGGTTCATGTTAGTGGTCACCTCAGTGAGCAGGCCCAATCCATGATACAAGAAACACCCCCAAAACACATTGCCCACATCCAGGATGAAATGCTTCATTTGGACTTCGGTGCACTTGACTTGCATCACTGGAACTCGTGCAAAAATGTGATTCGTCAGCCCATATTACATTCAGCCAGTCAGCTACTGTCCATGTTTGATGATTTCTAACCCATTGAGGACTCTCAGCTTTATGTGCTTGTGTGAGCAATGGCCCCTTGCGAGGTGACCAACTCCAAATATTCATTACAAGCAGTTCCCATCACAAATTCTCTTGCCAAACGGTTGGGATGGACCTCAATTCATTGATTTCAGCAATTCCTGTGGGGTTTGGAAGAAATTTTGATTCACAAGCCGTGAAACCCATTTCTGGTCCCTCTCAGTCAGGATCCTATCCCGACCACAATTCTGACCTCGTTTCTTGGCCACGTGTGGTACACCACTGCTTGTAGACACGTTGAACAGTCCGCTGAGAAACACCAACAAACCCAGCAACTTCACGCACCATATAGCCATGGACACGGCCAACCACGATCGCCCATTTTTGCCACTCTGTCATGTCCTTGCATTCACCCGTGCTGACGTATACTGTCCACCTGAAACATCAATGTCTGGCCGATCGCTACTGCCTTATGCTCACATAGAGGCAGTGCGCGTGCAGTTGAGCATGAGACCCATTTGCCGCGCCATCTGTACAGGCTTAACGATCCATCTGTGTGTGCGCACAAGGGTGACTAATTTTTTGTCCGGTAATCTTATTTTCTATAAGGGGCAGTCAAATGAAAACAGAACACCCGCTACAACATGACCATACAATGGTTTTAATCAAAAGTAATTACCAAAAGCATCAATACATTTATCCCACTGGGAAACAAGACTATCAATTCCAGTTTTGTAAAAAGAGATAGATCGCTAACGGATCCAAAATCGCACCCACCCTGCACTTCCTTGTCTGAATGAAACAGGCATCCACGTATGTATTTCTTCAGGTTGCCAAAAATTTGAAAATCACAAGGTGTAAGATCCAGGCTGTACGGAGGATGTTGAATTGTTCCCAACCAAATTGCTGAAGTGTAGCCTTTGCCAGATTGGATGTATAGGGCGAGCATTATCATGCAACAGGATGACTCCGTCCGACAGCGTTCCAGAATGTTTTGACTCCATGGCGTGTCGCAGTTTCTGCAAAGTGTCTTAATAGAACTGTGCATTGATTGCGATTCCACCCTTTGATAATATGGTTCCACGCTCGAGAAAGTCGACAAGTAGAGGGCCCCTGCAGTCGAAGGAGGTCATCGTGACTTTTCAAGAACTTGTGTGAAAAGCTTTGGATTTATTTGGCAGAGGAGGACTGCGATGTTTCCATAGTTGGCTTTGCAGTTTGCTCTTGGACTTGAAATTTTGGCACCACGTGTCGTCCCCTGTGATAAGAGACAGAAATGCATACTCTTCCTAGTGTTACAGCTGCAGATGACTAATTTGATCCTGTTAATATTTCTTGCATGTGAATCTTTTGTCCCTCCATCAGTTGATGTGGAAACCACAGCGCACAAATTTTGCGGAAATGCAAGTGATCTTTGATAATGGCATGCAGGGAGCCATGGCTAATGGTGATCTGAACACTAATTTTTTCCTCCGTGATAGTTGGTTTTCCCGGATAAGCCATCAACCCACCCTATCACATCAGAAGTAATGGCTCGATGGGCCTGTCCTGGGCGTGCATCATCTTGCAGTGATTTGCACCCTCCTCGGAATCTCCTATGCCACTCGTGCACACTCGTCGTGGACATGCAGTGTTTGCCATACACAGCAGACATGCGGACGATGAGTTTCTAGTACTTCAGCAACCTTAGCTACCAGAAAACGAACCACACTTCTCTGCACCCCCCCCCCCCCCCCTCTTTTTTAAACTTGCCTCCATTCATACAGCTGGACGAACACACTTTTTTTTTTCAAGTTGCTTTACGTCGCACCGACACAGAGGTCTCATGGCGACGATGGTACAGGAAAGGGCTAGAAGTGGGAAGGAAGCGGCCGTGGCCTTAAGGTACAGCCCCAGCATTTGCATGGTGTGAAAATGGGAAACCACGGAAAACCATCTTCAGGGCTGCTGACAGTGGGGCTCGAATTCACTATCTCCCGAATACTGGATACTGGCTGCACTTACGTGACTGCAGCTATAGAGCTCGGTACGAACACACTAGACCAGTCTGCGCACCAACAAAGACATAAGAAATACGTGCGCCCGTGCGTTGTCACTATGCTGTTCTCCTACCACAGCGATGGCAGTATCGATACATAACAATGTTGCCACCTTTCATGTGAAATGCATGTCATGGCGGGTGTTCGTTTTTCATTTGACTGCCCTTGTGTATCAATTTTTTCTACAGAAAATTAGAAAATTAATTGGTGCTATTATGTAGCTTTGAGTTTTATACACGTCTAGCTGAGGATGACCCAGATGAGCGTCAAAACTAGTAGTAGTTACTTTAACGTATAAAATGTAGGATTCTAATTATACAACAATGAATCTTGGTGTATTGATCAGGTCGACATCTATTTCTTAGAATATTGAATCGTATACGACCTTTAATATCAGAAAAACAGCATTGATTTCTTTCAAAACTATCTACAGTTATAAGTTTGGTTAATTTCAAGCAGTCTGTATCCAGAGCTCTAGAGAGCGGTGATTAGATGGAAGTTATATTCACAGATTTTGAGAAAGCTTTGGACAAAATTACCGTATTTACTCGCGTATTACACCCCCCTATTTTTCTCTCCAGTTTTACAGCCAAAAAAGTAAGAGGGGGGAGAGACAATATGCGATAACCTCAAATTTTGTGCAGTGAACACATGACTTGTAGGCTATAAAGAGCTATAACTGTAAATGTAAACATTCTACACTTTTCTTTAACAATTATACATACACTAGAGTCCCTTTAATCCGAACTGAAATATTCTTTCTTTTTTTTTTTTTTTAATTCTCCTTACTGAAATGAAAGAACATATTATAGAATGAAGATTTCCTTGCATTTTATTAGTCATATTTTAATAGAATAACTTAATGTAAACATAATTCACATCATAAACCATCAATCACTGGTCGTTTATCTTTACAAAGTCTGTTAGTTTATTTTGCCGTAGTGATTGGAACCTACTCGAAGATCCAGTGTTAAACCAGCGTATTTTATTAATGTAACTGCTAAAGAATGGACATTTCAAATTACAGTATGTACTCTACTGTACTGTAGAAACTTTTATCCTCAGACGGTTGAGGCTCTGGTCTTCCGACCCCAACTTGGCAGGTTCGATCCTGGCTCAGTCTGGTGGTATTTGAAGGTGCTCAAATACGTCAGCCTTGTGTCGGTAGATTTACTGGCACGTAAAAGAACTCCTGCGGAAGAAAATCCCGGCACCTAGGAGTCTCCAGAAACCGTAAAAGTAGTTAGCGGGACGTAAAAACAATAACATTATTATTAGATGATATTTTCCGGTTAATCCGAAAATTTTGTAATCCGAACAGACTCCGGTCCCAATTAGTTCGGATTAACGAGACTCTGCTGTGGTAAGTTTCAGTTACTCTTATCACCTCATTTGTGTCATCTCATTAACTCCTCTGATGAGGTTTAAGTCAGGAAGGGCATTTGGTCGTAAAAACTAGCTGCGAAGATTCATCTCGCTTCATACTCAACCCCAAAGAGAAAAAGGGTAAGGGTATCTTATTATCGTATTATGCAATAACCTTCATGGCCAGTCATTTGTCTCTGTCAATTGAGCAGTAGGCCTACCACACAGTAAACCTGATCAAGACTCATTTGAGTTATCACCGTCTTATGCGGCCAACTTCCCTGCTACCGGCGTGTCGTCATTCCAAATGACATCTTCACTGCCATCAGGAGCATTCAAGCTCCCATCTTTTTGAAACTTTTAAAAATAGTTTCGTTCCCAACTACAGAGTCCAAAAAGTGAGAATCTATTCCCAAATGGTTTCTGCAGATGGTCTCTGTTATTCCCAGTTGGTGTATGTGTAGCAGAAGCCACCCCTTCCGAAAGAATCCATGCTGTAGAAAGCATGCCAACACACCAGCTGATAACTAGCCTAAGTTACAAGTTGTACTTCTGAATGCAATAGGTAGTGACTTGAAATATTCTTTGGATAACTGCGGCTGTTAAAAGCCAGACCTTTATTCTTCAGTATATTTCATGCTTGTTCTCTACATTTATCACATCAGGATTTACTTAAACAGCCGTAATTGAGATAAGAGAGACCGCATTGTTTAGGTAAGGTATGCTATCAAGTGCCTGGATACTGCCAGAAGTTCCACAACGGAAAGAATAAAAATAATAAACAGGAAAGCTCGCCACATTTATGTATATCTACAGGTGTGGCGGTAATGCATTTCATTATCGTAATGTTTAATTTCATACATTTGTTTTCTCCATTTTTTTATTGACGCATAGTATGTTTTGTTTGGCGTCTCCAAAAATAGTGAAAGTAGTTAGTGGGGACGTAAAATCAATATTATTATTGCTTAGGTATGTTGCCGAGTGAAACAATCATTATGAATGGATTGTTTTTTTCACATTTTAAATCTACTTCTCTCCAAAAATTACGTATATTGGACAGAGTTACGAGATACTGAACAATCACTTTGTTAATGAACTCTCCTGCTATATTAATAGCAACAACTGTGAATACTGCTTAACTAAAGTAAACGCTTTTCCTCATCCTGAGGTTGTGCAGCTCTTTTTTAGGCACGCCCCCAATGGAGGGGGAGCTATATGCACCATTTTTACCGCATATCAAACTCAGGCCCCCGAGAACAGCACCTAATCGTGCTAACCATAACGCTGGCGGACATTCTTAACAAAAAACAGGCATTACAGCATGACTGATGCGTGCTCGCACTGCGTGGGTTGGACACGAAAATATTTACCCAATTTGAGAGACGTTATCAGAGCTGCAGTAGGCCTACACCATGGAGGCGGACATTTCTTAACTACAAAAACACAGATGCACCGCATGACTGACACATTTGTATTGCGTAGGTCGTACAGAAAAAACTATTTCTCAAATTTGTGTGATGTCATTGGAGCTGCAGTAAGGCTTGTACCCCACTTCGAAGCAGAATCATCATTCTTCTCTGACGAATTACGCTGCGAGATTTATTTTTTTCATTTTCTTTTGTCTCAAAAAGCCAGGGGCGTCTACGAAGTAGTGTTGGCTACTGAGTGCATGATTCGAAGCAGTGTATCGATTCATTCAACTGTCCGAGTGAATTGATTCACAGGAACAGCGAGCTCACGGCACACGATTCAGCTGACTCGCAGCGGACAGTGCGCAGTGGCGCATTCACGGCTCACTAGCGGGACACTGGACATTGGCGGAGAGCTGAGCCTCCAATGCAGCGAGACACAGTGAATCATGGCATGCTGAAAGAATTGTGCGCAACCACGGCTCAGTGAGCCACAGTGAGCCAGTGGATCCTTATCGGCACACTGGACACTGGCGGGGAGCCAAACTTCCTCTGAAACAATACATACAGAGCCAAGGTACACTGAAAGAATCGTACGCTATAATGGACTCTCGAGCTCAGCTCATTTAAAAATAATACTCACTTGCATTCACTGTCCTGTTCTTACAGGGAGTTTTTAATAACAGATAGATATTTGCAGTGTTAAAACTGTAGTCAAAACGTAATTCTAAAGTACCTAGCTTGTAAGTAGGTAGGCTATTAGGTTATTCTATTTACCGTATTAGTTTAATCAATCGGTATTTTCGCGCGTTTATACTCGAGGGTCATAGCTACTCTTGTTCTGAGAGCCAGTGTTACCATACTCGATTCATTGTATCCAAGGAATAATAATAGTTTAGATGCATTAGTTGCATAGACACAGGTTCAGATCACTACGTAGTTAAAATTAAAATTAAACTCACTCCCCAGAGGAGACAACAAAAGCAAGTCCTTAAAACTAAAAGAAAAATAGATCCTACCCAGCTAATCAACAACAAAAATTACCAGAAAGCAACTGAAAAAATAAAAATCACAGACAAACTTGAAGACTTAGTACACAACCTTAAACAAATTGCAGAAGACCTAGCTCCAATTAAACCACGTAAAAAACACCAATGGTGGAACAGTGAATGTGATGAAACAGTGGAGAAAAGACATCAGGCATGGCTATTACATCAGTCCCAAAAGACAGAAATATCCTATCAAAAGCTAGTAAAACAGAGAAAAGAAACTACCCAAGTCTTAAGAAGAATAAAAAGACAACATCATAAGGACACCCTGCAGTTAATTGAAGAACAGTTCAGTAAAACTAAATCAAGGGACTACTACAAAACCTTCAGAAAGCAGCTCCAAAAATATGAACCCCCGACCCTACTGATGAAGGATGAAGATGGTAAGCTGGCCCATAACAATAAAGACAATGCAGAAATTCTGGCTAAACATTTCAACAAGCTTTTAAATTGTGAGGAACCTACAGAACTCCTTCATTTGGACACCAACACCCCGATAAAAACATCACCAGAAAACATCAATCCCCCCACAATAAAGGAAGTCTACCAAGCTCTGAATAAATTTAAAAACTACAAAGCGCCAGGAGAAGATCAGACCTTTGCGGAAATCTGGAAATATGCAGGAACCTCAGCAAAAGTTGCCCTCCATCAACAACTTGTCTCTATCTGGATTAAAGAAGAACTACCAGAACACTGGACAACAGCCCTCATTCATCCTCTGCACAAAAAAGGGGACAAAACCGACCCTAATAACTACAGGGGAATCTCTCTCCTAGACATAACATACAAAATATTTTCAATAACCATCCTTAATAGGATAAGTTTACAACTTGAGAAAGAACTAGGAGAATATCAAGGAGGTTTCAGACCCTGGAGGAGCTGTCCTGATCAGATCATGAGTCTTAAGTTGATAATGGACTATAACAGGAGAAGAAGCAGAGATATGGTGATAACATTTGTAGATTTCAAGAAAGCTTATGATTGCATCCATAGAGAATCTCTGTTTAAAATTTTAAGGCACCTTGGACTACACCCCAAATTAATAAACATGATAAAATTGACTCTCACCAATACCAAGTCAAAAGTGAAGTTTAGGGGGGAAACATCAGAGACATTTGAAATTAAAACTGGACTACGGCAGGGAGATGGGCTCTCACCACTATTATTTAACTGTGCTCTAGAAATGGTAATGAGGGAATGGTTTAGAAAATGTCCCCCCAAAATAAAGATTGGCCGAAAAATCAAAACAAATTGCCTGGGTTTTGCTGACGATTTAGCATTACTAGCAGTGGACATAAAAGAAGCAAAAACCCAGATATCAGAACTTCAAAACATTGCAAATAAAATTGGCCTCAAAATATCATTTGAAAAAACAGAAATTATGCCCCAAAAACCAACAGCTAAAAGAAGTCACCATAAATGGTAATAAAATCAAAATAGTAACTCAGTTTAAATATCTTGGAGAAGTAATAACACATAACTTAAATGAAAAAATCTCAATCCAAGTAAGAACAAATAGATTAGCTAAAGCACAAAAATTAACATGGGATATCTACAAAAAGAAATGTCTATCAATAAATACAAAAATAAAACACTACAACACAGTTATAAAACCGGAAGCTACATATGCAGCAGAAACACTCTTTTACCTGAATAAACAATCAAAGACTGACAGACTTCAGAAAATTGAAAGGAGGATTGGAAGAACCTGTATCAACAAAAAATATCAGAAAGATGGACAGTGGCGGTTAATACCTAACAAAGTCGTGTACAAAGAGCTAGAACCCATTACAGATACTATGCGTAAGAGGAGACTGGGATTCTTTGGACATATCATGAGGATGCAGGACTCGAGACTTCTGAAACAACTAGTACAACACAATCTCGTCTCAAAAAATACCACAACAGGATGTAAATGGATCAGAGAAGTAAGAGAGGATCTGAAGGAAATAGGCCTTACAACAGAAGACACCAAAAATAAGATAAAATTGAATACAAAACTCAAGAATACAAACCTCCGCTTTACCCTTACACAAAACAAACCAACAACACGCACATTTTCAACTGAGGAAAGGGCACGAAGATCGGAGCGTCTGAAGAAGTACTGGGAGGACCGCAAAGCCCGAACAATCCCTTCAAAGAGACCTGAACGACGGACTGACTAAAGTGATCCTATGTGGTCATAAAAGAAGAAGAAGAAGTTGCACGAGTTCACGAATAGAGGTCGTAGTGGTACTGTCTTTGGAGTTGGTTCACTTCGGCATATGTTTCCAATGGTCGCTGTGACGTATTTGGAGTTGGTCCATTTTGCAAATATTTCCAATGCAAAATTTTATCGCTTACAGATATTTTTTTAACTTTTTCAGAGCCAAATACGGATGAAAAACAATGTAGCGCAAAGAAGAAAAGGAAATTAACCAGCAAGAAAAAGGGAAAATTGAACAGGAAATGGACAAAAGGAAGAAGAGAATGGAGCACCCACATTCAGTCCCATTAAAAAGAAGAAAGGGGACCCTGCAAAGTGGAAAAAAATTGTTAGGAAGGTAAACAGAATCAGAGGAAAGGCATACACAACTGTGAAAGGAAGACTAGTTCCTGAAAAACACTTCATAGATTACGAGTGTAAATGTTTAAAGAAGTGTAATACTAAAGTGTCGAAAGACGATAGGAGAGCATTTTTTAGTCAGTTTTACAACTGTGATTCTTGGGCTACACAAATAGCACTGATTATTGGCTCTATAAAATGCTACGGTGTCAGCCCCAGGCGAGTGAAAAATGTAGGCATTTCTTCAAGAAATCTCAGCCGAAAATACTTCATACGTTCATCTACAGATGGGGACACTGAGATATGCAAAGACATGTTTATGAAGACATTGCAAGTAAGCAGCGCTAAAATTCATAGCGCACTGTTGAAGGCCGACAGGTACAATACAAGACCAACGAGGGGTGCATGAACCACATAATAAAAACCCCTCCAGTACTGTAGACCTTATTAGATAACACATTGAAAGCTACCCTGCAGTTTTTAGCCACTACACCAGGAAAGATTCAAATAAAAAGTACTTTAATACTAATCTAAGTTTAATGTACAGGCTATTTGTTGAGAAAGTTAAACAAGAAGGTTGTGTTCAGAAGATGCCTTGTCAGTCGCTGTATGAGAGAGTCTTCAGGCGTGACTTCAATATAAGCTTCCGTCCCCTTAAAAAGGACACATGCTACACATGTGATTGTGTGAAAATTCAAATTCAGTCAGCTGAAGCCAGTAATCTTCCTAATGATGTGACACAGTTGAAAGCAAAGCTAGAACATCACCGTAAAGCAGAACGTGCAAGAGATGCTATGAAGAACGATGAAATGAAGAGCAAATCTGAAGATGGACCCAGCGTGATATCATTCAATATCATTAACCACGAACGAAGTCTACTACAAAAGACAGGTTTCTTGTTTCAATGTAGGAATCCATGATTTCTGCTCTAATAAAGACACTATGCATCTATGGGATGAAAGTGTGGCATCCAGAGGTGCACAGAGGTGCATCTTAAAATACCCAAAGAGTCATGGAACTAAAGAAAAGCTAATAGCATGGTCACAACAGACATTTCAAGATGGCTTGCTTATGGATGTTTGTGGTCCAGTCTTCAGAGATAAGCATTAAAGAAGTTATCCACAAGTTCGCTGAACCAGGACATTCTTACTTACCTAACGACAGTGCATTTGCAGATATAGAGAGAAAGCTTAAGTATCGCCCAGAGATCTATGCTCCATCACAGTGGCGTGACATTTCATGTGCAAGAGTAAGAAAAAATGCTTTTGAAATAAGTGTAATGGAAACAGAAGATTTTAAATGTACTGAAATTCTGCAGCAATATCTTGTTAACCGTAAAAAGAATGATTCAGGTGACAAAGTTGAATGGCTTAACTCATTGGGCCCGCGCCACGGAACCGTTCCGTGCTTCGTCTCAGTGGACCAAACGCCGGACCACGGAACTGTTCAGTTGTCTCATTTTACTACGTAATTCAACTTTTCCTCAATACATGGCAGAGGGAGTTCCATTTGAGATTTTTAAGGGACTCTTTCTTTGCAATGTTATATGCTCTTTGCTAATATATATCGATAGTGTGCTTGGTAATATTAGTCTGAAGTGGGCTATCTCTAGACTGAGATTCACTTGTAAACAAGATGGCTGCCAGTATACAACTGATATTTACTGATATATAACCCCTTCTAGGAAGTAATGGTGATTAGGAATGTCATTTTTTCAGTGAAATTAGTAGTAATATTAGTACTAGTCCGAGCAGCACTTCTGAAGAACAAACAGATGTGGAAATCTAAGAGGAAGTGCAAAGAGAAGACTTGTGTTACAGCTCAGCAGGCGGACTGAGTACGGTCCCGTAATGCTAAAAAAAAATTTTAAAAAATTGTTTTACTGTATTCCTTGTTCCGCAGTTTGTGGTATGAAAGCCTTTTGTTTTCATGTATATTTAAATCTTTAATGGTCTTGTAAGTAAGAAATTTCTCATGATATGAAGCGACACTATATTTCCTCCAAAATAATCCCAGCGCCAATGCAGTTTCAATCCAACGAATATGCAGGGCTCAATGGGTTAAGCCCAAAGAAATGAGATTTATGAAAGGAAAGCCTGGCATAATGGATTATAAATACACTCACAATTAGGACAATGAATTCTTTTCAGCGAACTTCAATAAATGCTAAAGGACATACCAACAAACTTGTTGAACTAGATCTTCCAATACTCTACCCAAGGGGTAGACCTCTTGAGGAAGACAAGTGCAAAGATGTGAAAAGTCTACTGAAATACGTCCCTCCAGTATATCATTCATTTTATGAAAGGATCACAAGTGCTAGTGTACAAAACATCACTACTTTTGAACATGACTGCTCTGACAACACCTGTGAGGAAATCTGTACTGAATCTGCATGAAGTATGCTTTTCAGGGGTATTCATATGCAATTTTATTTTACCAGGGGTATCAGTTGTTGTATTTTCTTAACTTTTATTTGTTCATTCCGCTTTCTTTGTAATGTCTAAATGTGAATTAAGAATAAATCAAAATGCATTGTATGCCAAAACGGACCATATCCCAATCATTTGGAAAAAGTAACGTAATTCAGAATGGAAATGTGATGCATGGTTCCTGTAAGTATAAAGAGAAAAGTATAACTGTGTAAATTGTTTGTACAAAATATTAGAAACCAGAGTCAACAGCAGATTTTTCAATTTATCTATAACTTTGAGCCTTCATTTCTCAGAATGTTTCTTTTGGCACTTACTTTGATTTGGCATATGAACATCCCATTGATCCCCCCCTCGTAATACGTGAGGGGAGTCTAATGCATGAGTAAATATGGTAATAAAAAAAGCTAGAATATCTGCCCATCAAAATTCCCCACTTTACAGACTATGCAGAAGTTTGAGTCGTGATAATTGGTATTTAGAAGATCCTTTACTATTAAAGAAAAAAGTATTTTTTAACGGGGAATTCACTAGGGGGGGGGGGGGGCCGAGTGTGAAAGGAAGTGAAAAAAGTGAATTCTTTTTATGGGGATACTTATATCTCAGAACTGAAGGTAACAGACGTGAACATTGGTATTTGGAATATCCTTTAAACATAAGGAAACATGCCTTCTTTTTTGGTGGATGGGTGTAAATCAACTTATCGGCAGTAGGGTGAAAAAGGAGTTGAGACAAATTGATTTTACTGTTCATAATGTACTTACTCTGATCATAAACTGATCATTTTAAATCTTTCCTGGGTTCGTTTTCAAGAGCCATCTTTTCCTTTGGAGAACATAAAGTTGTATTACAGTAGGTTCTCCTGTCATATAAATAAAAATTTGAACACATTTGAAATGAACGATCGAAATGATATTCATCGTGCAATTGTTCACCTCTATAATAAGGTCAATAATGCACAGAGGTATATAATTCGTATCGCTAGAAATCCCGCGAACTTGCCTACGCGCGACGATGGTGCTGGTCACATTGCCACCAAGGGCAGCAGATGTACTTTACTGCCAAATATTGGTCTTGCATCTTGCTGTGGGGTCCAGAACATTAATAATAATAATAATAATAATAATAATAATAATAATAATAATAATAATAATAATAATAATAATAATAATAATGTTCTGGACCGTCGTCAAAATGTGCGGACCGCACTGGAAACTGGTCCTGGCCGGGTAATGACTACGATTGCAGTCTGGCCGCGGGTTCAGTACCGCCAAGGCACCCAAGATGACACCACGCCGGATCTCCAAGGATTTGATCCATATTAAAAATGCTTATAGGAAAAGATGACAAAGATTTAGGGACCCAACTGACCGGGTGGAATACCTGAACCTAGCCCAGGAAGTAAGAAATTGATTGCCGGAAAGAAAGATTGAAAAATGGGAGGAACTTTGCCGTAATCTCTCAGGTAAAAAGTCAGGTCACAAATTTTGGCGGATTCTCTCAGAAAACGAGTCAGATCGCGAATTTTGGCAGATTATATATAAAACGTTAAGCATTCAATTATCAATTTCATTATATCATAGCGAAGCACGGGTATCTTGCTAGTTAAGCTATATTGGAATAAAGACTTGTAAGCCCGAGCCCACAATAACACGAGAGAGAGGAGTAGATTAAATTGTATTAGATTAGTATAGATTTAGGCTAGTTAATATTAGGCAATAATTATTTGTAATTTCACTTTGTATCACGAAGAATGCTGCTGTACTTGGGATGAGAATCCTGTAGCAAGCAATAATTTAAATTTTTAAAGTATTATTACTAGGCCTATACTGTGATTTATCAATTTAACATTAAGAGGTGCAGAAGTAGAGAGAACCACAGTGCTAGTAGGAAAAGGTGCTTAAAGAGGCATTAAATTCATGGCCTAGTTCCTACGCCGAATGGAAAGCATCGAGGCCTTTGGATCAGGGTGTCCTAGGTCAATTCCTGGCAAGGCCAGGGATTTTAACAGTATCTGGTTAATTCCTCTGGCTGGGAAACTAGTTGTTTGTGAGAGGATTTTTTTTTCAATTTGCTTTCACATCACACCGACACAAGACAGGTCTTATGCCGATGAAGGAATAGGAAAGGGCTAGGAGTAGGAAGGAAGAGGCTGTGGCCTTAATTAAAGTACAGCCCCAGCATTTGCATTATGTGGAAATCGGAAACCATGGAAAACCATCTTCAGGGCTGCCGACGGTCGGGTTCGAACCCACTATTTCCCAAACGCAAGCTCACAGATGCGCGACCCTAAACGCACAGCCAATTCTTTCAGTTTTTGCGTTTGTCCAAATATAAGTCTCTTCAGATATGTACAACATACCACAGTACCAACCAGCACAGAAACATGCAATAGTGAATACATTCCTCCATAAGGGGATGATGTAAGGAACAGTATCCAGCAGTAAAACAGGACAATGTCCACAGGTGCACCTGTGACTCCACCATCGTGTGGGAAAAGCATCCAGAGAAGAAGAGGAATTTAATTCATTCACAGAGTTTACCAGATTGAATGCTGAAAGGCACAACAGCCTATAATGAAAATTATGCAATGCAAATATAATAATAATAATTAGTATGATCTTATTCAACAAAACAAAGCTTAAAGAAATATTTTTCACCACTCTAGATGTGGAATGCAAGGTAGATTATTTCTTGCTCAGCAAGTGGCCCAAATTCTTACAATAATATTTATTTTTTAATAATTGTGGCATGATTATACAGACTATGAAATAAAGTACACAGAGATTCATTCACAGTAAACTCACCTTAAACCATTCCTGCTGGACTATGTTGGCAGCATTTGTAAGGTGACGAGGTAGTTCTTTCTGGTTAGGAGATTTTATCAGATAATCATTGATAACTTTCAAAGCTGCTTTCATTTCTTTACTTGGTTCTGTCCTGAAATATAAGAACTGTAAGTGAGAAGAATTGTCCATATACAAATAATTAAAATCACCAAATGTCATGGCCAAACACATGAAACTATTTGCCTGTAAAATTAAACTGGTTATACCTGAATTAATACTTGGTAAAAGATACCATATTTGAACTTAAGGAACTTGGATCTGGTAACAGACGAAGTAATCATTTTAAATTTCTAAGGTAAAATACTTAAGTCATAACAAAAAAAAAATATATATATATATAAAGTTTAAAATTTAGAAGTGAAGTTTCAATTGATATTCAAGGACTTTTTTTAAAAATCCTTTTTAATCTTCCCTCTGCCCACAGTTTGCTTATATTTAAAGATTAAAAATTCATTTGCATCTGAAGATTGCCAACTGGTCCGAGGTTCTCTTGAGCTGCTACATTCCTGGCTATCTGCTAACCTTAAGAAATTATTACCGATACATGAAGAAACCTGGTCCAATAAGTTGTGGATTAAAGAAAAAGAAAGTGAATTTTATACTGTAAATCAATTCTGAAATAGTTACTTCCCTTTACAGTATGTATGATGGAAAAGTCAGAGGTGAAAGCTCTTAAGCATCATGCAGATATACATTTTGGTAGTTAATTTGGTCCAAGTATCAGCTTCAGAGATTTTTTAATTACTGGTAAACATGGCAATATAATGCAATGTGTGCAACTGCTGAAGCCAATTCAAATGCTGTGCAGTTACTTAAGTTCCACTAACACAAACTGATTCTGAAAATTGATTCTAGAATTTCAGCTTATCTGCTAAAAATAGAAACCTAGAAGTATAGCAAATGATAAGATTGATGCACAAATATTTTTCATTTTGAGCACCATTATCACTACATGTAAGATACTACCTGAAATAATGCTAAAGGAGGGATTAATGCAACCCAAAATAGCGTATACATTTCAAATGAATGAGCAGCCAGGGTAAGTTATTTGCTCTACAAGGAACTAATTTTAGCAGCTGTAATTCATGTTTTGAACCTCTAAATAATCCTGAATTTAAAGGATGGCATTTCTGGTGATAGGGATACCATTAACTAGTTACACTGCCAGAAAAAGAAAAATCAGTACACCCTCTTAGTTTTCCTATTCACTCAAGATTTATTGTTGAAACAGTGCATATGGATGATATGAAATGACTACATTTACAGATCAATAGCTCAAGCGGTACCACGTGTCAATCCATGCTGAAACACCTACATTAGTACGTGGTGTATCCTCCATGGGCGGCAATGCAGGCACTGATTCTGGCATCCATTTAATCATACAGATGGCGAATACTGTCTTGGGATACATTATTCCATGCCCGTTTGACCTGTTCACGTAGTTCTACAAGAGTTGTGGGGCGACGAGTCGTACGTGTCAGTTGTCATCCCATCATATCCGACACGTGCTCAACGGGAGACAAGTCCGGAGATCGTGCTGGCCAGGAAGGTTGCTGCACGTCTTAGAGAGCACATCGAGTTTCACATGCAGTGTGTGGGCGAGCATTATCCTGTTGGAACACATCACCTTCCTGTTGCAGAATGGCAAAAGAATGGGTCTTACAACAATCTGCACATACCAAGCGCTGGTCAGCGTTCCCTCCACAAACACCAAAGGTGAACGAGAGTTGTAGCTTATCGTACCCCAGACCATAAGGCCTGGGGTGTGGCCCAGTGTTTCTTGTGGACAAATGTACTCTACGAGACAGCGGTCGCCAGTCCTGCCTACATACAAGGATGGCCATGACTCAGAATATGTCCAAGATGCCCACTCTTATTCTGTACCAACTGGTATTCAGACTTTCAGGACCACTTACTAGGTCACTCAGCCACTGCCTATGGACTAACTAGGACGAGACTCCTGTAATCCACACCACGAACCATATAATATATATATATTAACTAGCTGATGTACCCGTGCTTCGCTACGGGATTCTCAGAAAGACTGACTTTGTGGTTTTCCTAACTGAAATCAACATAGATCATTACAAAAACGTCAGTAGGAATGTAGCGATTAAAAGCAACATTATCATGTAAAATACTCGATCAAATGAAAAACTGCACATTTTATCACTTAACAAACAGTACTACGGTGCCGATCTAACAGTCCAAAGTTCTACAGCTGACCAAGCTGCAGACAGCCGTGAACACTCCTCTGCCATTATTCCATTAAATATGCACACTTCTCATTCCAATCAGTGCCTCAGGGTAGGGATTGAATAGCTCAAATGCTATGATGAACCAGTGTGTTACGTACCAGTAGTTTCGGAAAATTTATGAAACAACAAAAAAATGGTCAATGTAATGTTAATGTTGATGAATTTTATGAGCTTTCTATTCCGTGGTTTCCCATTTTCACACCACGCAAATGTTGGAGCTATACCTTAATTAAGGCCAAGGCCGCTTCCTTCACACTCGCAGCGCTTTCCTATCCCATCGTCGCCATAAGACCTAACTATGTCGGTGCGACGTAAGGCAATTTCTTAAAAATTACTCAGTACGCAGCAGTAATCCTATCTATCGGAGATGAGTGGTGACAGAAGGCAAAGCACCTCACATTTAGTTTTCTTTAGACTCTGTGATATTACGGCATCTTATAAAATTATTTATAGCGTAAACTGTAGTTCCTTATTCTCCGACTTTACATACCGATTTTCATTAAATCCTGTTTACCCATTTTCTCATGACTCGACGCTGATAAGGACTTGGTAACAAAAATCAGAATTCATTAATATCTCTGATCATAGCCGGTATGGTAACAATGTATAAGACATAAATGATCGGAAATATAATACTGTATAACTTTAGTTATGTAGTATTTATCGATACGACCACTGAAAACATCATTATTTGCGAATTAAATTTTAGGCCTTCCCCTAAACTACCATTTCATTCAGCGTGAATAAAATTATTTATGGCCTAGATTATAGCGACTTATTCCCCGACTTTTCATACCGATTTTCATTAAGATAGGACCATTAATAACAAATATTTGAGAATTCCATTGTAGGCCTTCCCCTAAACCATCATTTTTCTCAGCGTGAATACAATTATTTATGGGCTAGATTGTAGAGACTTATTCCCCGACTTTGTATAACGATTTTCATTAAATTCTCTTCAGCCATTTTCTAGTGACGCGTGTACATACATTCGTACATTACGGAAATGTAAAAAGTGCATTTCCTTGTTACTGTGAGCACGACTGATACAGATATACCATCCTTTCTAAATTCTGAGCAATGTTCAGACAAAACTCTTATTTTATATATATATATAGACTAGCTGATGTACCCGTGCTTCGCTACGGGATTCTCAGAAAGACTGACTTTGTGGTTTTCCTAACCGAAATCAACATAGGTCATTACAAAAACGTAAGTATGAATGTAGCGATTAAAAGCAATGCTATCATATAAAATACTCGATCAAATGGAAAGCCGCACGTTTTATCACTTAACGAACAGTGCTGCGGTTAGATTGCGGTGCCAATCTAATAGTCCAAAGTTCCAGAGCCGGGATGGCCAGGCCGCAGATTGCCATGAACACTCATCTGTCATTGGCGCTGTATTAACCTTAACTTGAGTCATTGC
This sequence comes from Anabrus simplex, assembly GCF_040414725.1. NCBI lineage: Eukaryota > Metazoa > Arthropoda > Insecta > Orthoptera > Tettigoniidae > Anabrus > Anabrus simplex. The sequence goes on from NC_090266.1 coordinate 1,097,628,762, forward strand.
TGGCCCTGTTTGTAATGCTGTTTTCTAATTTTTGTTATTTCAGTAAATGTAGTACTTAAATAGAATCACCCTAATTTCATTTTTTCGGCAACACAATACCTTCTCACGGCTCGGGTAGGGTCCCAACTACTTCCCATCTCTGTTTCTTTAGTTGTTATGTTGGCTAACCTGGTAGTTATATTCTGATGTTTTCCTGTACTTGTCGTGCATGAGTGTTCGATTTTATTTGATCTGGTCTGAAAATAATTGTTTTCCTTTGTAACTTTTTTTTTTTTTGCTTCACGTTGCACCGACACGTCTTACGGCGACGATGGGATAGGAAAGGCCTAGGAATTGGAAGGAAGCAGCCGTGGCCTTAAGTAAGGTACAGCCCCAGCATTTGCCTGGTGTGAAAATGGGAAACCACGGAAAACCATCTTCAGGGCTGCCGACAGTGGGGCTCGAACCCACAATCTCCCGATTACTGGATACTGGCCGCACAAAAGCGACTGCAGCTATCGAGCTCGGTCCTTTGGAACTTTTATTATTATTATTATTATTATTATTATTATTATTATTATTATTATTACACTTTCAGCATGTCATAGGCCCACTGGTACTCCCACCTCGTTCTGCCCGGGTCTTCAGGGGGGCACTGGAAAAAAAATGTGTAAGATCAGACAGTGCAAAATCGGCTGAACGACGAAGGACTGATATAAAAAAAGCCTGTGCTGTAAAGCTGCTCTAAAAGCACACCATAGGGAAGCCCATGTGAGGTAGGTATCAAATCCCAGCCCATGGGCATAAATAACGCTGGAAGTGTACAGTTTTTTCTGATCAGCTTGCCATAAGCTTGCACCCATACAACAAGCACATTACAGGATGGAAACGAACAGTGAGACATGAAACAAGACCCCAGGTCCAGAGTGGTCAATCAATTCCTTGAGACGCATGGTATACAGCAAATTGTGTGACCAACACATTCAGCAGACGAACTGTGTTGAACATGCATGGCATGAACTGAAGAGACCAACTGCGCACCATATTAATCCTCCTGCTAACTTTCAGCAACTGACAAACTGCTATCCACGAGTGGAATTATCTGCCCCCGAACTACTTGGATTCTTTGGTGATGTTCATACATCACAAAGCCATATAACAAGTACACAAAACTAGAATATATGCAAACCATTTTTTGAGCACTGTATCCTATGCATCTGGGTTTCTTTCAAGAGGAAATGACTAATTAAAAACACAAGTTGTTATGAGCCTTTCACATTTTAACAAGTGATTATGATTCAACTTTTTTCAGCTTTGAGTTGACAACCTTCCATGAATACCAAAGCAAAAAATCAAAACTTTTAGTTTTATATAACTGTTGACGTCGAAGCCATGTAGAATCTGAGCCATGATGTACGATTTTACATTTTAAAAATTCCATGTGAATTGTCCAGGACATGAACCATTCCTAGTATGACCACCAAACTACAGACCTGTATTTAAACCACCGCAACACCTGTCAATATAATTAGAGAGAACAGGAAAACGCCAACATGTTGGAGGTTGTTTTACAGCAGTAAAAGTCAACAACAATAACTCCAACCTAAAAATTGTGTAAATTTCATTATAAATGAACAAGAATATTGTAACTGTTTAAAAAATTTATTATAGAATTGGAACCATCCCCTTCTAGATCAAAATAATCTGCTCCTGCTCAACAAGACCATAATGGTGATCATGATATGACATGTCAAGTCTGAACATAACTAACCCTCCATTGATCAAGGTATGAGCATGGCGCTCGCATCTTATTTGCATTCTGTGTAAATGATCTTAATATTGAGCTAAATTGTTAAGTCTTGGTACAGTTGCTTGCTGGGGTTTCAGGAGTGGGGTAAGTTTCTTGAGTGGGAAAGCATGGCCTTCAGTTGCAGTCATAACAAGCTTCTGTGAATTATGCCTTTAGAGTGACCAGTGCATTATGAAATAAGGCTTGATCAACGGAAGTTTCGGGATACAAATGACATACGTTTTTGCATATTGAAATCCTGTAATCATAAACACCGGAATTAAAATTTATATTGACAGCAACCACAGAAAAATAACTATCCGAAAATTCCACATGCATTCACGAAAGAAAGATTGTCTTTAATGATAATGGCAACCTTCCTTACATTCCAAAAGTCATCAATAGCATACAACACACTAATGGTAACAGGTCCCCAAATTTATACCGATGTTTGCAGTACTGCACAAGCTATACTATAACACTGGAAAAAAAGAAAAAGAAGTAAACAGAATGTGTGCATTAAATTAAGGGGCTTAGCATCAAAGAGCACATTGAATGTGGATTCTGTTGCACAAAAGTATCTTAATGTCCAATACTATTGTTCATAATATACTTTGTTGTGTTGATGAGATAGTTCGCACCATTTCACTTCCTCCAAACAACAGAAATTTATTCCATTGAGTAATAAAGTTCTTAATACTTCTGATACAGCGTTACTCTCGATACTCAAGAAGTATTGATATCCAACGATACTACTACAGATGAGCTTGATAATTTTTCTATACTATGTTAACAGAATACTAATATTTTAAAATTAATACTGTCAATGAATTAAATATATTTTGGATCCACCTTTTCAATACAATAATATTTTTGATGGAAATTATATCACATGCTGTTCATGAAAGATGGTACTAGTTTCGACAATAATTCTGAGTCATCAATGTTGAATTGAAATTATGCATTTTATTCAGCTTAAAAACTCAAACTACACTCATGTTCATAAAAAGCAGAACACCTGAAAGACTAGAGATAGGAAGTTCATATTCACAGGCCATTTTCATTGGTATGTTCTGAAGAAACGATTAGCATTTCAGTCACCTAGGTTCAGCACGAGTGCTGTTGCCTAGTTTTTTTTCTTCTAGTTGCTGAACGTCGCACCAACACAGATAGGTCTTATGGCGACGATGGAACAGGAAAGGGCGGCTAGGAGTGGGGAGAAAGCGGCCGTGGTCTTAATTAAGGTACAGCCCCAGCTGTTGCCTAGTAGGTGCTGGGCTCTCTGTGGGCACTGATAACGTAATCCACGCGTGATGACATTGACAAGGCACGAGTGGCGTGGTGGGGTATAGCGATCCATGCTGCATTCACATGGTTCCACAGTTCATCTTTGGTGGTTGGAATTGGGTCACAGCGCCGCACCCGTCATTTCACCATATCCCACACATTTATGATTGGCAACAAGTTTGGTGATCGGGTGGGCCAGGGCAACAGTCTTGACATCCTGCGACAACAAGAAGGCACGTATTCTTGCAGCAACATGGGGTTGCGCATTGTCCTCCTGAAATATGGCGTCTGGGGTGTCTTGCAGAAAGGGTATGGCTACGGATCACAGGATGTCATTCACATAGGTCAAACTGGTCACAGTGCCCTGGAAACGCACCAACTGTGATTTGTGGTTGTACCCAATAGCAGCCCACACCATAAGGCCTTGAGTTGGCACTGTATGTCTTGTGCAAATGCAGTCAATGCGATACCTCCCCCCTAGTCTGCGGCAAACCAAAATGAGGCCATTTTCAAACAGAACCTGCATTCGTGCGAAAACACTATCTGCTGCCATTCCTGTCCCCAGTGACGTCGTTCCATACACCATTGCAGTCTAGCGTGTTTATGCACATTAGTCAAAGGTAAGAGAAGTGAACGACGCGCCGGTAACCCACACCGTAATAAATGGAGACGGACTGTCACTCCTGATAGTGTACGATGTGTTGCACTGTTCCACTGTTGCACCAGAGCCAAGAAGGACTCAGATCTGTCCTGCAATGCCATTCGTGCGAGATGTCAATCTTCTCGGGGAGGTGGTCTGGGTGATGCAACCAGACCCAACTCGTCGTATTCTACGGCCCTCCATAAACCATTTTGTACACATCCGTTGCACTGCCGACACACTCCATCCCACACGAGCAGCAATTTCCCGGATGGATGCAACACGTTCTCTCATGCCAAAAATGCACCTTCCTTCAAACTCGCTCATTTGACGGTATAGTTATCGCATACATGTGCAAGGCATCCTGCACGTCTGTTCAAGTCACACGGATCCATTACCTTCAGTTTATAGTGACAATGAGAACCGCACGCACATTTTACCAGTCGGTAGTAGTGCGCCAAGATATCAATATGGACCTCAAACGTGAGGGCCGACATGGTTCAAATGCTAATTATTTCTTTAAAACATACTAATGCACATGTCCTGTGAACATGAACTTCCACCAGGTGAGCTGGCCATGTGGTTAGGGGCGTGCAGTTGTGAGCTTGCATCCGGAAGATAATGGGTTCGAACCCCACTGTTGGCAGCCCTGAAGATGGTTTTCGTGGTTTCCCATTTTCACACCAGGTAAATGTTGGGGCTGTACCTTAATTAAGGCCACGGCTGCTTCCTTCTCACTCCTAGGCCTTTCCTATCCCATCGTCGCCATGAGACCGATCTGTTTCGGTGCAATGTAAATCAAATACTAATATGAATTTCCTATATCTAACCTTTCAAGGTGTTCTGGTTTTTATGAACATCAGTGTACATTAAAACATAGTAAAAAGAATAAAAGCACAGCTAATAAAAGAAAACTAAAAACAAAGATAAGAACTTCACTTCTAAATACGATAAAACAGATAAAACGGATGACAAGGTCTACCAACTGCTTGTCACCTCATAGAATGAGAGAGATGGTACTCGGCAGTTTTAGACTACGGTGCAGATTAGCCAAATGTGCACACACTGTAAGGATGTGTACTATCGTCAAGTGACTGCTGCAAGTACAGACTAAATGGGAGTGCATTGCTATACCAAGGCTGATCTTAAGATTTCATTATACCACTGTTTCTTTCTGACACACACAGAAGGAAATCTTCCATACCTTTGTATTTCCTAAATTGTTCTCAGCTTATTTGAAAGAGGGGTGGCCTGCCAGTCTAGATCCCAATAGAACATTAGCAAATGTCTGAGCTGAGAACGAATATCACTGGTTGGAACCTTGTATGGCAATTGGGCAATGTGACCACCTCTGTGGCAGCAACTATCAGCTAACTTGTTTACCACTATACCCATGTGGCTTGGGAGCCACAGAAATGTAATTCTGGTGCTAGCACTCCAGGTTCTGGATCTGCTGTACCAGAGAGTGCCTCAGGAAACATATCGATAGACTGTAACAAGCTTGAGTCAGTACACAACAGAAAGTGCCGACACATTGACTGGACAGCACATCCTGTAGAGCTTCAAGGATAGCATAAAGCTTTACTGTGTACATGCAACAGGTTCCAGGTAGAGGAACAAAGAAACATTAATGACAATGAACGCACAGCCTACTTCTGCTTCTGCCCTAGAACCAACCGTGAAAATATATCCTGATACTGGATACCGCCTTTTGATCTCCCTTGTGTATACACTGGAGACTTCAACAGCCATTACACAAACTGGAGGTATGACACCGTGGATGTGAATGGGGAGTCTAGTTCTATGGGCAGATACTAGCACTATGCATTTGGTTTTTGATGTAAAAGACAAGGAAACCTTCCACTCCGCACGCTGGAACGAGGATTACAACCCAGACTTGACATTCGTGTCTAAAGATCAACTAGACCAACCACTCAACACCACTCTCACTGTTCTGTCCAACTTCCCAAACAGTCAACACCGACCTGTTATAGTGGAAATCGGTTTGAAAATTCCTCTTGTAAACTCAATGCCCTTACCCAGATGGAACTTTCAACGAGCCAACTGGGATGGATTCACAAATGACCTTGACTCCAAGCCTAGCTGCGGAGAATCTTCAGCCGACAGCAAATAACTATGATGAATTTATAATACCAATATAAATGGTCCGTTATTGGACATTATAAATTTTCCTGCCAACTCATTCTTGGTTGCCAGCATTTCGCCCTCGTGTGCTAGGGTGGGCTCATCAGTTGGTACCTAGCACACCTACCAATACGCTGGCTAGTGCATACCGTGGAGGCCACTGCGTAGGCTAACTGGAGCCATCAGGCATCAATTTTTGCTGATGAGACAAAGTCTCTTAGTGCATTGGCACTGCCGGTGGCTCCAGTTAGCCTACGCAGTGGCCTCCACGGTATGCACTAGCCAGCGTATTGGTAGGTGTGCTAGGTACCAACTGATGAGCCCACCCTAGCACACGAGGGCGAAACGCTGGCAACCAAGAATGAGTTAGCAGGAAAATTTATAATGTCCAAATAACGGACCATTTATATTGGTATTATAAATTTACTCATTCAGGACAAATATTTCAGATTCCCTATGGGAATCAACATCTATATCATATGATGAATTTGTTAAAAACTAGTTATCAAAGCTGCCAAGTCCAACATTCCTACGGGTTACAGAAAGGAATGTGTTCCTGGATGGAACGAAGATAGTGAGGCTTTATATCAAGAATCAAAGTTCTGGAAATCAAACAGTGGGCTCACAGCTACTCAACTCTTTAAATAAGAGCTGAAGAGAGAGAAATGGGAAGCTACACTCAAAGAAATGAACTTCGCAAAGTCAAGCAGGAAAGCTTGGAGAATCTTGAATGGGCTAACTGGCAAGCAACACCCCAAACTGAGTCCTGACATTATTACCAACAGGATCGTAGACCTCACAAGGACAAAGAGGGACAAGAATCATACCAGAATAGTGAAATGTAACCTTTCTAAACTCAAGTGCAGTGACCCGAGAAACAAGCCGCTTTCCATACCCTTTTCCACAGTGGAAGTAGAAAATGCAATTAAACAACTGAAAATCAGCAAGGCTGCTGGTATATCACAAATAATATTATAATATTTATAGATCCACCTGTTCAATACAATACAATAATTGCAAGGCTGCTGGTCCCGACAACATCTATAATGAATTTATTAAGAACATGGGCTCTCATTGTATATACTGGCTCACTTCTCTCTTCACATACATACTCCAAGAGAACAGATTGCCCAAACAATTCAAACTGTCAAAAGTCATAGCCATTCTCAAACCTGGCAAACCTAAGGACAGCCCCGAAAGTTACCAGTCAATAACACTGTTCAGTTGCATATTCAAGCTTCTTGAACGAATCCTCCCAACCTGAATAGCTCCGTTCATTGAAGCTGTTACTCCTTCTGAACAAGCTGGATTCAGACATGGACGCAGCTGCACCAATCAAGTTCTTGCCCTAACTACACATATCGAAGCTGGTTTTCAAGGACAACTAAAATCAACAGTTGATTTCATTGACCTGACAGGTGCATATGACACTGTTTGGCGACAGGGACGGATCTACAAACTATTGCAAGTTGTACCAAGTCGAGAAATCGTGGATCTAATATCTAACATGCTTAGTGAAAGACAATTCAAAATGTTTCTAGGCAACACTAAAAACCACAAACGAAAACTAAATAACGGTCTACCACAGGGATCTGTCTTAGCACCATTGCTATTCAGTTTGTACATTCATGACCTACCAAACACAACATCAACCAAGTTCATATATGCTGATGACAACGCATTGGTAGCACAGGGTAATAACTCTGAAGACTGAACAAATTCTGACAGAGGACCTTAAGAAGATGTCAACTTTCTTTAAGACCTGGAGATTGATCCCCAGCACAACAAAAACTGAAGTCTCTTGTTACCATCTAGCGAATTGTGCTGCAAACTACAAACCAACAGTTCTGCTCAACTGACGAAAGCTGAGGTACAACCCTTTCCCAAAATATCTTGGAGTCACTTTAGATAGAACCCTGAGCTACAAAGAGCACATCACTAAGCTTTCTCATAAAGTCTCCGCAAGAAACAACATACTGCATAAGCTCTGTGGTACCTCCTGGTGAGCCTCTGCTAATTGTCTACGATTAACTGGTATTAGCCTTGTCTATATATATATTGGTAATATAAATTTACTCATTCGGAACAAATATTTCAGATTCCCTATGTTATTGGTTCTCGCGTCCACCACTATACTTTTACTGTTTTCAGAGACATCGAGGTGCCGGAATTTAGTCCTGGAAGAGTTTTTACATGCTAGTAAGTCTACCGAGATGAAGCTAACATATTTGAGCACCTTCAAATATCACCGGGCTGAACCATGATGGAACCTGCCATTTTGGGGTTAGAAGGCCAGTGCCTCAACCATCTGAGCCACTCAGCCTGGCAATAGATTTTCTGAATTTACACATATTGCAGTCTACTTATATCCCAACAAAACTTTCTTTGCCATGGGTATGTGGGAAACTGGGGGTGAAATTTCTAGATCCTAATGGGTGGGTAGGAGATAGGGATCTGCACTCAGTTTGGCCTTCACTTAAACTGCAGTGGTACATATAAGTTAGGAAATTTGTTTAGAAGGGTTATAGGGAGGTACTTTCAGGCAAACAGGGTGCACTAGGCAGCGGTGTTAAGGGAACAGTGAAGTGGAAATCAAGTAGGGATGACATAAAACTGTTAGTGCTCAACTGTAGAAGTATTGTAAAGAAAGGAATAGAATTAAGTAATTTAATAGATATATACTTACCAGATATTATAATTGGAGTTGAATCATGGCTGAGAAATGATATAATGGATGCAGAAATTTTGTCACGGAACTGGAGGGTTTTCTTATATATACATATATATATATATATATATATATATATATATATGTGTGTAAAGAAGTGGAATCAGAGATAAGGCTTTTTGCAGATGTTATTCTGTACAGAGTAATAAATAAGTTACAAGATTGTGAGCAACTGCAAAATGACCTTGATAATGTTGTGACATGGATAATAGGCAATGGTATGATGATAAACGGGGATAAAAGTCAGGTTGTGAGTTTCACGAATAGGAAAAGTCCTCTCAGTTTTTATTACTGCATTGATGGGGTGAAAGTTCCCTTTGGGGATCATTGTAAATACCTAGGTACAAATATATGGAAAGATCTTCATTGAGGTAATCACATAAATATGATTGTAAATAAAGGGTACAGATTTCTGCACATGGTTATGAGAGTATTTAGGAGTTGTAGTAAAGATGTAAAGGAGAGAGCATATTTGTCTCTGGTGAGACCTAAACTTTAGTATGGTTCCAGTGTATGGGACCCTTATCAGGAATACTTGATTCAGGAACTGGAAAAAATCCAAAGAAAAGCAGCTCGATTTGTTCTGGGCGATTTCCGACAAAACAGTAGCGTTACAAAAATGTTCCAAAGTTTGGGCTGGGAAGACTTGGTAGAAAGGAGACGAGCTGCTCGACTAAGTGGTATATTCCAAGCTGTCAGTGGAGAGATGGCGTGGGAGGACATCAGTAGACGAATAAGTTTGGATGGTGTCTTTAAAAGTAGGAAAGATCACAATATGAAGACAAAGTTGGAATTCAAGAGGACAAATTGGGGCAAATATTTGTTTATAGGAAGGGGAGTTAGGGATTGGAATAACTTACCAAGGGAGATGTTCAATAAATTTCCAATTTCTTTGCAATCATTTAAGAAAAGGCTAGAAAAACAACAGATAGAGAATCTGCCACCTGGGCGACTGCCCTAAATGCAGATCAGTAGTGACTGATTGACTGATTGATTGTCCATCAAATGACAACACTTGCTAAGAGGACAGAAGAGACAAATAAGGTTGCTACAGAAAATGCACAAAATAAAATAAGGCAAGCACTAGATTTTACTCAAAACATTGAAGACCTATTACCGGACTGAAAATACAATTTACTTAATACTGATAACCCCAGTCTTGACAAGGTAAGTTTGATGTACCGTATTAGGGACTATAGCGATAAAAAACATCAGTGTCGATACTTTGCTCACCCATCTTTCAAGAATAATTTTTAATATGCAGTGCAAGTTAAAAATGTACTGTCACGAAAGCTTTCCTGTGAACATAATCTAAGGGTATTCAATTTTACGGGTGTTTGGAAAGACTAAAAAGTATCACGATTAATTCAAAAGAATTAGGGTGCTGTGATGACCATGCAATGGACATTATCCCTAAACTTGTTTTGCATAATATGAAGCATCAATTTTATTTTGTAACAAGACAGATTGGAAAGGAACTGAAATTTTCTAAGACCACAAAGTCCACAAGGAAGCTATCTGAACTATCTGACAACTGATTTCTGGAATAGTAACCAAAAATGAAATATGTATACAATAATTGTCTTTTATTTGGATGCTGACTTGTAAGCTCTCGCTCAATTAGCGGAGGGACCAATGAACTAGGAGAGGTCACACTTTCTCTTTTACTCGTTATGTCGGAAGAACAAATTTCTTTAAAAGTCATGTACTACGACAATAAAAATAAACCAAACTGTAGCCTGAGAAAGAAATTTTCGAATGTGATAATGTTGCACTAATTCAATTTGGACAGCTATGGAAAAACCATGCTCTGCCTACAAAATAACCTAGTTCTGGGTGTAACCAATAACAGAGACTTTCAGTAAACAAATCCTATGGTCAACTTAATCAAATCACAAACAAGGAAGCAACTTATTGTAAATATGTCAGCACCTTTAGTTTGAATCCTGTTTTTGATTTTAGACTGCTAGTATAAAATTTCAAGTCCATTATTATTTCGAAGCCAGAGCGTTTCAAAATCTACAACTTTTGGTTAATATCAATGAAATGTGGAAGTATTTTCAATTGGATCCTGTCAGTGATAACCGTGTCATTTGTCACAGTTTCTTGCGAGGAGGAAAATCTTGCAACACTAGCAACCTGAAGCACATCACTTCAGTTCAAAAGATTGATACAGTAAAAGTGCCCGTTCATTCCATTTCAAAATCGATGTTCTTGTTATCATAAATGTGATTGTAAATAAAGGTTACAGAGCTCTTCATAGTTATGAGTAGGGCTCCGATGTTTAGGAAAAGTCAGTTTTTCTTTGTCTTCATTTTCTTGCCTGATTGGATTTTGGTGAGAATCAGGTGATTATCGTCACAATTAAGTGATTTTTATTTGTCATATAAATGCATATTTTGGCTATTTTTTGTCATAAAGTCATATTTTGAACTATTTTCGTAGAAACTTCATATTTCTGTCATATTTAGTTGGTCTGACGACAGCTGTAGCTGTCCAAAATCGTCTTCAACTTATCAAATGTGAACTAGTGTTTGCAAAACTCCTTCTCAGTATCACATCTGCAGTTAATACAAGTGGAATACCACTTGTATAGAATGAAGGCCATGGACTTCACTGCACCTTTTACATGAATTAAATTTGCACCAGTAACCTTGTGACATAGAAAGGAGTTTCTCTTCTTACAAGAATGTGTTAAGTGATAATCTGAGTACTTTCGCACCTCATGATTTGAAGATGAATCTTGTCAAACACTTCAATTCCACTTGCGGAGAAGAAGGAAAACGGTATGTCAGTTTGCACTATACACCTTGCCGCCATACCATAATGTATTGAAAGACATCTCCTGATTCGTTTTGTGATGCTCAATTTAAACTAACACATTTAATAATATTAATGAAAACATGGGCTTGAACGTTCCAAAATATACAGAGATTGATTTCTAGTTTTCTTGGCCGGGCTGAGCGGCTCAGACGGTTAAGGCGCTGGCCTTCTGACCCCAACTTGGCAGGTTCGATCCTGGCTCAGTCCGGTGGTATTTGAAGGTGCTCAAATACGTCAGCCTCGTGTTGGTAGATTTACTGGCACGTAAAAACTCCTGTGAGCCTAAATTCCGGCACCTCAGTGTCTCCGAAAACCGTAGTTAGTGGGACGTAAAACAAATATTATTATTATTATTATTATTATTATTATTATTAGTTTTCTCGTATTTCAAACGATCACTATAGGGTGCAAACATGTTTTGACTTTTAAAATGATGTGTGATCTGATAATCTTATCGAACTTAGTGCCGGTACTTTATAGCTATGTACTGACAAATGTTCGGTAAGTGAAACAAGGACAATAGATTGAATAACTGCTAAACATTTATATTAAGAAAATGAATATGGAAGTAAAAATAAAGAATTTAGTTAAATATGTATCAAAGGCAATGGCCCTTTCGATTTATAATTCGCTAAAAAATGTCCATATTTAGCTTGGTCATTTTCGGGTCATATTTTGTAATTTATAAGTCTTATTTCTCCACTTTTGAGGTCATATTGGCTTGCTTATTTTGGCGATTTTTAGGTCCTAAACATCCGAGCCCTAGTTATGAGTATTTAGGGGTTGTAGATAGGATGTACGGGTGAGGGCATATAAGGATGTGTTTAAGACCACAATTTCTTTCTTTTTTTTTTTTTTTTCCCTATTTGTTTTTCGTCGCACTGACACAGATAGGTCTTATGGCGACGATGGAACAGGAAAGGCCTAGGAATGAGAAGGAAGTGGCCATGGCCTTAAGGTACAGCCCCAGCATTTGCCTGGTGTGAAAATTGGAAACCACGGAAAATCACTTTCAAGGCTGCCGACAGTGGGGTTTGAACCCACTATCTCCCAGATGCGAGCTCACAGCTGCACGCTCCTAACCACATGGCCAACTCACCCGGTAAGACCACAATTAATATATTGTTCCAGTGTATGGGACCCTTACCAGGATTACTTGATTTGAGAACTGGAAAAACTTCAAAGAAATTCAGCTCAATTTGTTCTGGGCAATTTCTGACAAAAGTGCAGTGTTACAGACATGTGCAAAACTTTAAGCTGGGAAGACTTGGGAGAAAGGAGAGTAGCTTCTCAACTAAGTGTTATGTTCCAAGCTGCCGGTGGGGAGATGGCAAGGAATGACATTAGCAGACTAATAAGTTTGAGTGATGTTTCTAAAAGTACGAAAGATCATGAAATGAAGATAAAGATGGATTTCAAGAGGACAAATTGGGGCACATATTCATTCATAGGAAGAGGAGTTGGGGATTAGAATAATATTTACCAAGGGAGGGAGATATTCAGTAAATTTACAAATTCTTTGAAATAATTTCAGAAAAGACTAGGTAAACAACTGACTGAGAATCTGCCACCATGGTGACTGCCCTAAATGCGGATCAGTGATGATCGAATCACTGTACTCATTACATCATTACAGTACTCAAATACCAGCCAGCCTACTCTCACATATTTTTGAATGGTAAAACCAAACAAACTGGGAGATAATCAACTGAAGGTATTTAAGAGGAAAATAGCTTACATGATATGCAAAGACAACCACCATTTAGCATTGAACAAGATACAGGATTTAAGTTGTCAATTCAGCACCTTTAATCAACATGTACCTTGTTTACTCACAAGCATGTACCAAATGACATCCTCCCAGAACTGTTAAGAAGTAGGGACAAGAGTAAAAAATGAGCTCCAAAATGAAGACAGCATAGCTGTTAGGGCAGATTTGTGGACATCAACAGTAATAGACTACTATTTAAGTATCAATGTTCACTTTGTAGACCAGGGCTACAAACTTCAGCATATATGCATTGAAGTGATACCATTTGAAGAAGTGACACATACAGCTGAAAATCTTGCAATTTTCTTGAACAGGACATTAGAAACTTGAGATTTAATGGATAAAATAGTGGCTGTGATTCATAACAGTGATAATGTAGCAAGTGCCATGACTTTGGGAAAATTTCCCCATTTGCCATGTGTAGCTCATACACTACCACTGGTTCTGAAAGGCAGGACTTTTCAGTTCAAAGAATATTGAGTCTCATTGTGTAATGCAGAAAATTACTAGGAAGTTTCAAACATTCCTCAAAATCCACAAAGATTCTCAAAGCTGCACAGAAACATCTTCCACAACACTGCCCAATTCAAGACAAACCTACACAATGGAATTCAACTCTTAATAATAGGCCCTCTGCTAAAAAGATTTCTGGAACAGAAGAGAACCATTGTATTTGCATCTGCTGATGTCACTATTTATTGATCAATATAGTTGATATGTTTGATCAAGTAACACTCACCCTAAGTCATTCTACAGTGACAGTGTCCAAGACAATCCCCCATTGTGAACAGTGTTGTATCTTCAGAAGCCATGTTCGCCTCCGTAGCGTAATGGTTAGTGCTATTAGCTGCCATCGTAGGGTGCCCGGATTTGATTCTCTGTACTGCCAGAAATTTAAGAATGGCAGGAGGGCTGGTATGTGGTTGAAATGGTATATACAGCTCACCTCCATTGGGGGTGTGCCTGAAAAGAGCTGCACCACCTCGGGATGAGGACGCGAGTGTACTTTTCAGAAGCCATCACATAATGGATCAGGTATTGTGACAATTAGACAGTCAATGCAAGATGTAATTAATCTGAAGTGCAAAGACAGTGAAGAGAATGAAATGTGTTCCATCGCAATGCTGTTGCCCCCCCTACAGTTTGAATGCTCTCACCTCGCTGCTGATCAACAGGAGGGTCCTGAATCTACAACTGAAGAGGTAAGCTTGTAACTCCATTTTAATATGCTGTGTATTCAAACCTTTGCCAAATTACAGGTTGCACCTAAATACTTGCTGAAAGTAGTACATTAACTATTTTTTTTCTTTTCCTTTTTTTCTTCCAGATGACCCATTTCTCAGAGCCAGGAAAACAGTCTAGTATGTGATGCTTGTATGGTAGTATTATGCAAGAAAATGACAAATTCACTGTCAGGTAACACTTCTAATGATATCACCACATATCTGAAAGATCTTTCATCGCCCCCTTTACAATTGTTTACGATTATTGGAAAACAAATACAAAGCTTCCAAATCTGCAAAAACCAGCTGTCAAATACTAATGTATATCATCATCACCAGTATTTTCTGAGGGCCTGCTTGGACAGCAGGACTCTTATGCGACACCATTTGATAATGTTTATTGGACCAAGGTATTTGAGAATCTGAAGGCAATCGGGATCAGATACAAAGAAAGAAAAATTATCGACAATATGTACAAAATCCAGTCTACAGTGATAAGAACAGAGGACATTGAAAAAGCAACAGCAATCCAGACATGAATGACATAAGGCTGCAGTTTCCCCCTCCCCCCCCCCCCCCCTCTCCTTTTCAATGTTTATACAGAACAAGCAGTAGAGAAAGAGTTTGGAAAGGGAATCACAATGCAAAGAGAGGAAATCAAAACTCAGATTTGCCTATGAACAGCATTGAAAGCACCACATGTAAACTATCTGAGATCTCACTTGTTCTGACCTCCATTATTTAAAAACCCTATTACTGCTAGGCTGTATTTCTATAAGATACAAATTTCTGTATCCTGATATGCTATACTTTGTCCATTGTGGCAACAAGTAATTGCAGAAGTTGTTGATTTGTTAAAATAAATATTTTTTGTTTACAATTTGCCTTACATCGCAACAATACAGACAGTTTTATGGCAACGATGAGAAAGAAAAGGGCTAGGAGTGAGAAGGAAGTGACCATAGCCTTAATTAAGATACAGCCCCAGCATTTACCTGGTGTGAAAATGGGAAACCACAGAAAATCATCTTCAGGGGTGCTGACAGTGGAGTTCGAACCCAATATCTTCCAAATGCAAACTCGCAGCTCTCAGCACCGCTAAGCGCATGACCAATTCACTCAGTTCAATAAATATATATAGATCAAGGCATGAATATGACAAGCAAATTACAGCATACGCCTAATGAAAAGGCACGCAGAGCTGCATGAAATAAGTCTATCGACTGATGATGCAAACAATACTATATACATAAAGTATGTAAGACATAACTAAACTAGAACTACATAACACAATATATTTTAATTTACAGTTATATGGGTACTGAAGTGTTAAATTAAAAAGGCCTGTTTAATAAATAATATTGTACCGGTATTTAGAAATGAGCATTTTGCAATTTTATTTCAAGAATGAAAGTAATGGAGTATCTAGTATCAATACAAAAAACATTGACACTGAGTATCGACCCATCTCTAGTAATAACAATACAAGGGAGAAGCAATTTTCTTTGAACGATTCGCAATTTAATGTGGTTTTTTAACACATCATCTGAAGTTACAAATAACGGTTGCCATGCACACAACATCCGATACCTGAATGTATCACTCACTTCCTTGGGTATTAATTAATTCAAGTATAAGAACTGCTGATTTTTAATCTTCTTGAAATACATCGAACTTCCTTCTGGATATTCACCAGACTATTTTGTTATTTTGATCCAATTTTTCTAAGGCTTATGGATTTTACATTGCATAAGCTGGTATTCTGTGAAACTTATGCTATTCAAAAGCAACACTACCATTTGATAATATGCACTTCCACTAACAGAAACAAGTTTCATGATTTGTTTCACTTAACTTGTGGTTTTTACGAGACTGTTGCTCTAGAGATGTAACTAAGGGACATTCAGTTTTATGTGGAATCCAAACCACAAGGTCATTACTTTCAATTTCAAAAATTCCACATGTATTGGCCAAGATTCTAACCTTAGTCACTTTGGTGAGACACCAGTTATCAGTAGTCTGAGCACCAATTATACCCACAGTACCATACCAACTTACCATCCCAATATACTGTGGAGTAGGTTAAAGAAAACTTGGAAATATCATTGTCTTGGGTATAACCTCTTAAAGTGAAGAATTTCATCAGTTCCCATTACGGATTTCCAAACTGCATCTTTATATGCCCTAGTTGTGGGTAAATTCATGGTACTCCATAAAAAATAACTTGACTCGACTGAACTGAACTCTACTAAATTTATGTATAATTTTGTCAATATACATTCATCTTCAAGAGGGTAATGACATTTGTGCTATTTGGTTCAGTGCCTTTATCAATGTTGCCATACCCAAGATTGGAAACCACGATGCCCATGCTAGGAAGTGTGGATAGATGACCGCAGTATGAAGGTTGTTTGTTTCCTTGGCTGAATGGTAAGTGTAATAGCCTTCGGTTCAGAGGGCCCAGGGTTCAAATACTGGCCAGGTCGGGGATTTTAACTGCGTACAGTTAATTCCTCTAGCTTGGGGCTGGGTGTTTGTCTTAATATACAACTTCAATTATATTACATCCTACACATCCCACTACAAACCAACATTGAGATATGCTATAATGAATAAAACACTCCACATTAGGTTGGCCTCAGGAAGGACATCCAGCTGTAAAACTGGGATAAAACCATAGAGTGCCAACCCCGGATAACTAGGAAAAGCTCAGGAAGAATAATAATGTTGCAAAGACTATTATATTTGAGGTTTAATGCTAAATAAATTATTTATCAATTCAGTGATGATGTCACTCTGCTATCATGTCCCCATTTACAGCAGTTATATTGTACACAGGTTGTAACCCAGCTCACTTTCACCTGAAAATGTAATGCAGCCTCTCGCAGACAAACTCTCCTTTTGAAATATTTTATCAATCATGCTAGTTTCTTTACTGATAAGCCTAGCTTTACCTCAAATATATAATATTTATGCTATCACCTTATTACTCCGGTAGAACAAGGAAAGCACAAAAGAAAACAGAGCAGCAGGATTCAAATTGAATTTAGAGTGAGACAGCTATGACCCCAACTCAACTGGGGAGAGAGTCGCAAAAGGAAAAGAAAAGTTAATCACTGACCCCCACAAGACAAGTCACATAGATATGACAATTATGATCACGACATGCAGACAGGAAAGAAAAAGATCATTTCACCCATACCAATCCCAGTGATAAAATTCACTTGACAAGCCGTGTGTAATAATGAAGGCTACATATTTCGTCGTCAATGGGAAGGGGAATAAACACGTTAAAATGGTCCATGGGAGGAACACAAAATTATCATCATGCTTCTAAGCATAGAATGTTAACCTTCCTAAATTTACGAAACCAAGCAAACCCTTAATTCTAGTTTAAACATAATCATGTATATGGCCTACATTAAATTAAAAAATTAGGTTATAGAAATAATTTTCGTTATAAACTGCAACTATCAATTTCAATATTAACAAGGACTAAAAGAAAAAGCTACAAGAACGACAAGCAACAGATATGACAGCTGCAAAGCACTACAGCTGATGTATCAAGCTGATACAACGCTCGATAACAACAAGCAGGCCACTCACGGAAAAAAGGGCAACAAATACTAAGAAACGCATGCATTTTCTCTAGTTCTAATAGAAAAATAATCATTATGTATCCTTAGGAAACGTAAAACATAACCTCTCTTTTTCTCAAATACAACTCATGAATTTCGAGATATCAGAAGACAACATTTCCAAAACCACTGAAGTTCAAGTCTACCCATGCAACGCACAGAACGAAAATATTAAAGTAAAAACTGTACCTTTCACCACTTCCCGGAGGGCCCGCCCCCTCCATATTTTTTGCATCCATCCATTCATTGGAATTGTCACTTTTGATAATCACGTCATCAAACACTCCTGAATTCTCGGTAATCTTAAGCCATTCATCAGTCATACTATCCTCCCCCAGTACATGATGAACATCGGTCTTGCGGTTAGAGACAGAAGTCCTGGGATGAAATTAAAACATAAGAGAAAATGTTTATAAAGCATCACATAAATGTATTGTTATTAAAGCGTAATGGGACTTAAAACCACCTCAGAAAGAGCCTTCTGATAATAGTGGATATGGTGTTTATAAGCTGCATTTTTCACCTAGACTTAAAATCCCCACCATCGTCAACCACTTCTCGTGTAAATAAACCCCCGCACTCAGAAAAACAGAACATACGGCACCAGCTACAACCCATTCGAGAGTCGGTCAACAGTGACGTAAGACAAGGGTGAAGGGGTGGGATAAAAGGGGCGGCGGAGCGCACCACTGATACACGCTACAAAGCATTCCAAAAACATTAACTCGGGTAGACTTTTATAAAAGATTGGAAAACCCGGAGCTAGGCTATCGTGTAGTAGTTCCAGCATTCGACGCCAGGCTCTAGCCGTGGCAATAAGACTCATTAGGCCCTTCGATCGATTAATCAGCTCGTCGTTTTCCCATAACGTATGTAGTCATGTATTTATCACATACGCTGCAGCTAGAGCAGATCACGGTAACGTAATTCTCGCGATTAATTCTATGAAAGAACCCAAAAAACGAGAAATATCAGGTGAAATTCACCACTAACTTCTTGAATGTTTGGAGGTTGCAAGTTGATAAATTCCCATGACATTTAACGCCGATGTTGGTTTACTGACAAAGACAAAATGAAGAATTAAAAGAGCATTACAGTTACTGTATGGGCTAGTTGCTGGGACACGGTGAGGACACGCAACATGAACTGCAGAATACGCCGTGCATTCCAATAACTTACATCCCACACCAGTACCGTACCGGTACATTCACGACTGACAACTATTTAATCCGCTTTTCATATCTAGAATATCCAGGACAGTCGCAAGTAGATTAGTAAACCCGTCTGGAAGCTATAAATAACGTACGCTACTTGATTGAATCAAACATGATTTCATTTCACCTCTTAGGTATGTATAATTTTCCGTTTTTGCTGTAAGTTATTATAAACTATGTTCGACTGACCGCTTTCCTTTACCTACCGGTACCCACAGTTAGGAAGTAGGTAACCTATGCCTTTTAACGGATGATGATAATAATAATAATAATAATAATAATAATAATAATAATAATAATAATAATAATAATAATAATATTAATAATTTCGTGTGGCTATTTCTAGCCGAATGCAGCCCTCGTAAGGCGGACACTCCGATGAGGGCGGGCGGCATCTGCCATGTGTAGGCAACTGCGTGTTATTGTATTGGAGGATAGTGTTTTGAGGTGTGCGAGTTGCAGGGATGTTGGGGACAGCACAAATACCCAGCCTCCGAGCCGCTGGAATTAACCAATGAAGGTTAAAATCCCCGACCCGGTCGGCAATCAAACCCGGGACCCTCAGAACCGAAGGCCAGTACGCTGACCATTCAGTCAATGAGTGACATCAGAGTAGTGATCAATGTACAGAAAATTCACATGGGCCTGGTTGAGGAGCAATAAGCAACCCCACGTCACTACAACCCTGCTGGGTCTTTGCCAAACAATCCCTACAAAAGATGCGTGGTCAGCGCGAAGAATCCCCGACTTTCTACATCGGGGCAGCTATCTGACAGTTATATGGCTCCTGAAATGTTCTCAAATAGGATGAGCGAACCTCGACTTGGCATGGAATGGAATCAAACTCAGGGCCCCTATATCGTCCTGTTAGCATCCTAGTTGAGTAGCTTTTTTTTTTTTTTTTTTTTTTTTAATGCTATTTGTTCAGGGCGCAGAACTAGAAAGATCTTTTGCCCCTACTTGCACAATATGTGAGGAACCTGTGTGTATGTGGAAATTGCGGAAGCGTAAAAGTGTGAGGAAAGGAACGTCCCCAGGCCAGGGAAATTAATCATTTACAATTAAAAACCCCTGGCCCGGCCGGGAATCGAACCCGGGGCCGCCGGGTGACAGGTGAACGCGTTGCCCCCTACACCAGGGGGCCGGACAATTTCATTAGTTAATGACGATTGTTCGGAAGCTGGGTGTACGCGCCATGTTCGTATTAGAATTTATTATATGTAGCGCTCCATTTTCATACACACGCAGGTCACCTATCAGGTGTCAAATCTAAAGACCTGTACTAGGCTTAACGACATTATTATTATTATTATTATTATTATTATTATTATTATTATTATTATTATTATTATTATTATTATTTAAATGTTATTTGTTTTATATCAGTGTTATTAGTTTTACGTCCCTCTATCTATTGTTATGGTTTTTGGAGACGCCAGAGTGCAGGAATCTTGTCCTGCAGTTCTTTTACATGCCTGTAAATCTGAGCACCTTGAAATATCATTGAAATGAGCTGGGATTGATCGAATTCCTCAAGTTAGGCTCAGAAGGCTCATTATACCGCATGAACTCCTCAGTCCGACCTAATGTTATAATTATTACACATATCTTTTCCATTAAAAACCAAACCAAACCCCATGGCGCAAAAGCCCCGAAGGGCCTTGGCCTACCAAGCGACCGCTGCTCAGCCAAAATGCCTGCAGATTACAAGGTGTCGTGTGGTCAGCACGACAAATCCTCACGGCCGTTAATCTTGGTTCTCTAGACTGGGGCCGCCATCTCACCGTCAGATAGCTCCTCAGTTGTAATCACGTAGGCTGAGTGGACCTCGAACCAGCCCTCAGATCCAGGTAAAAATCCTTAACCTGGCCGGGAATAGAACCTGGGCCTCCGGGTAAGAAGCAGGCATGCTACCCCTATACGGCGGGGCCGGCATCTTTTCCATTTCTAGCCCTTATCACATAGCACCTTTGCAGACAAGAGTGAACAACCACCAACACACCTGGACGGCCATGATAGCTGAGTGATGTCGCTAGCATCTCGCCAAAGCGTCCGCGGGTCGAAAGCTGGCCAATATACGAGCCACTGTTTGAATTTGGAAATTAAGTCGCGTCCCTGTGGTCTGTATTCCATATAATGAAAATACCGGAGGTCTCGTGGCTATGATTACGATGTGAAGTTCATGTAAAGGCACAAAAGAATGAATGCCCATTTTAAGCCTGGTGGATGCTCAGTTTTTATAATCGAGTTTGTTGATGCATCTTCCAAGAAGGACATTCCAGGAATCATTAATGAACAAGGGGAGTGTGTATGCGAGGATCTTCAAAAGGCAGAAGTATTCAGTCAGCAGTATGTAAAGATTGTTGGTTACAAGGATAATGTCCAATTAAAGGAGGTGACTAACACTAAAGAAGTATTAAGTTTTACCTATATTAACAATGACATTTACAGTAAGATACAAAGGTTGAAAACTAGAAAAGCAACTGAAACTGATAAGGTTTTGGGGGATATACTCAAGACAATGGGTTGAGATATAGTACCATATCTGAAGTACTTATCTGATTATTGTTTGCATGAAAGAACTATACCAAATGAATGGAGAGTTGCTATAGTAGCCCCTGTGTATAAAGGAAAGAGTGATAGCATAAAGCTGAAAATTACAGGCCAGTCAGTTTGACATGCATTGAATGTAAGCTTTGGGAAAGCATTCATTCTGATGTTGGCAAAATTAATAACTGGTTTTATAGAAGGCAGTTTGGGTTTAGGAAAAGTTATTCCACTGAAGCTCAACTTGTAGGATTCCAGCAAGACACAGCAGATATCCTGGATTCAGGAGGTCAAATGGACTGTATCTTGATTGACATATCTAAGGCATTTCATAGGGTAGATCATGGAAGACTACCGGCAAAAATTAGTGCAACTGGACTAGAAAAAAAACGAGTGACTGAATGGGTGGCTATATTTCTCAAAAACAGAACTTAGAGAATTAGAGTAAGCAAAGCTTTATCTGTCCCTGTAATAATTAAGAGGGGAATTCCTCAAGGCAGTATTACTGGACCTTTATGTCTTCTTATATATATCAATGATATGTGTAAAGAAGTGGAATCAGAGATAAGGCTTTTTGCAGATGATGTTATTCTGTACAGAGTAATAAATAAGTTACAAGATTGTGAGCAACTGCAAAATGACCTCAATGTTGTGAGATGGACAGTAGGCAATGGTATGATGATAAACAGTGTTAAAAGTCAGGTTGTGAGTTTCACAAATAGGAAAAGTCCTCTGAGTTTTAATTACTGCATTGATGGGGTGAAAGTTCCTTTTGGGGATCATTGTAAGTATCTGGGTGTTAATATAAGGAAAGATCTTCATTGGGGTAATCACAAAATGGGATTTTAAATAAAGGATACAGATCTCTGCACATGGTTATGATGGTGTTTAGGGGTTGTAGGAAGGATGTAAAGGAGGGCTTATAAGTCTCTGGTAAGACTCCAACTAGATTATGGTTCCAGTGTATGGGACCCTCACCTGGATTACTTGATTCAAGAACTGGAAAAAAATCCGAAGAAAAGCAGGTTGATTTGTTCTGGGTGATTTCCGACAAAAGAGTAGTGTTACAAAAATGTTGCAAAGTTTGGGCTGGGAAAACTTGGGAGAAAGGAGACAAGCTGCTCGACTAAGTGGTATGTTAATAATACCAATATAAATGGTCCTTATTGGACATTATAAATTTCCCACCTAACTCATTCTTGGTTGCCAGCATTTCGCCCCCGTGTGGTAGGCTGGGCTCATCAGTTGGTACCTAGCACACCTACCGAGACGCATGGCTAGTGCATACCGTGGAGACCACTGCGTAGGCTAATTGGAGCCACCGGCAGTGCCAGTACACTATGAGAGACTTTGTCCCAATACCATAAATTGATGCCTGCTTCCCTATGGGAATCAACACCTTTATCATCTGATGGCCAAGCGTTCAGCTGCCTGGAGTTTGGAATTGTCTCTATTGGTCGTTGTTGTGGTTTTGAGACTGTATGTAAGAACTGGTGTATAATAGGACTTGTACAATGTCATTTTTGTTTTCATAGGCATTCGCTCATTCCACAGCAGGTGTCTTACCTGGTGGTAAAATTATGTTGCCTTATTGATTTGTTTGTTCACCTCATGTTTTGCTAGGTTGTTATTTGATAGAACGCTACTCAAATATTTGAAAACTGGAATGATGTCCAGTTGGGCTTCATTTAACATGACTATTGGTTCTGCTCCTTTCCCATACACTTTCATCATCATCATCATCTTGGTCTTACTGATGTTTAAACCATATTTCTTAAACTCCTCATTCCAGCTTTGCATTCTCTCTCCCAGTTCCTCTTCTGAGTCACTCCAGATTGCAACATCATCCGCAAATGTGAAGGCTTTGATATCTTCGTGTTCTTTCCTTTTAATAGATTTCATTACTACATCCATCACAATAATAAATAGAAGTGGTGACAATAAGCTGCCCTGCTGCACTCCTCTCTGTTTCAGACCAGTCCAACAAACCATGTTCTACTTGAATACAACTTCTATTCCCACTATACAACATTTTCACTTTGTCTATTAGGCTGTCTCGCACTTGAAGTTCTTTCATGCATTGCCAAATTCTTTCCCTTGGTACACTGTCATAGGCTTTCTCAATGTCCAAAAATATTAGAAATAAAGACTTTTTCTTCTCCCAGTATTTTTCCATTAACATCTTAATTGCAAGTATAAGGTCTGTAGTTGACCTTGCTGGTCTGAAACCACACTGTTCTTCTTCCAAAATTGGTTCTCTGATTCTGGTCTCTTATTTTTTTCCAATATTTTCAGGACATGAGACAGAAGTGTAATAGTACAATAATTAGTACATTTTCATTGGTTTCCTTTTTTGAACAGAGGTACAATGATGCCCATCTTCCAGTCCTCAGGAATAGTATTTTCCTCCCATATCTTGTTGAGCAGTCTGTAGAGCCACTGGATTCCTGGTATTCCCGCCGCATTCAGCATATCTACACTTAGTTCGTCTATGCCAACTGCCTTTCCTTTCTTCATGCTCTTGAGCACATTTTCAACCTCAAGCCATGTAATTGGTGGTTCAGTTGTGGTTTCTCGACTTGGCTTTCCTCTATCCGTTATGTTTTCTGTATCTCCATTCAGCAACTTTTTGAAATAGATCTTGAATTGCTGTTTAATTTCTCCCTCTTCTTGTGCCAGAGTTCCATCATCATGTTCTATTGCTTTTATGGTCTCTTGATCCCTTTGCTTGTTTTTCACTACTCTGTATAGCAATTTCATATTTACTGTCCTCTTCAAGTTTTTATGCAAACTCATTCCATTTCTTCTCTTTTTCTTCCCTTACAATGTTCTTTACAGCAAGTTTCTTGTTCCTGTATACTCCTTGGAGTCTTTGTATTTCTTGTTGATTGCATTCTTGTCCCTGTTTTTGTTTTTCCTTGTCCAGTGCATTCTTTATTTGGTTTCTTTCTTTCACCACTGTTTTCAATCTATCATTCCACCATGGTGTCTCCTTTATTCTTTTGATGGAACTTGTAACTCCACATAGGTTTTTAGCTTCTCCCACAAAGGTGTCTTTGAAAGCTTTCCACTCTTCATTAACGTTCGTTACTTCACCCTTCGGCAGATTGTTGAATCCATAGTTTGTATTCTTCCTTTATTTGGACTTCTTGTAACGTCCAAGTTTTAACACTTGGTTTTTTCATAATAATTTTCTGTGTTTCATTAGTCTTATATTTGAAGTCCACTACCAGCAATCTGTGGTCACTGTCCATGCTTTCACTAGGGCTGACCTTTACATCTGATGTATCTAACACCATCTTTATTCGTGATTACGTAATCAATCAATGTTCTATACTGGCCATCCCAACTGTACCTTGTTACTCTGACTGTCTCATTTTTTGAGAATGTATTTTGTTCATGGTGTGGGTTATGGTAGTCATGTCCTAGTTCATGAACCATGGGCAAGGGCTGAGTGGCCTAGTAAGTGGTCCTGAGAGTTGGGATACCAGTTGCTATGGAATGAGAGTGGGCATCTCGGACATATTCTGAGTCATGGTCCTCCTTGTGCTCAGGCGGCTAGGACTATACAATTCACCAGTGGTCCATAACACGTTAGAGGAGAGATCCTCACTTGGACTATGTGCAAGTAGGGTAGCATCCTGCTTCATGAATTTACCGAGCTCAGAACATTTTAAGCAAGCCTCGGACCTATGGGAGTAACGGAGTCCCACTCCCATTTGACAGGCGAGGGACTCCTTGGAAACAACTTGGCGAATGAAATAGAATTCGATGGGGAGCTATCAATATTAATGGGGCTTATGGAAGAATGTAGAACTGGCTGAGTCGGCAAAGAGGATGCATCTGAATGTGCTAGGAGTAAGTGATATTCGGGTAAGGGGAGATAACGAGGAAGAGATAGGAGATTATAAAGTGTACTTGACGGGTGTTAGAAAGGAAAGGACAGAGTCTGGGGTAGGGCTCTTTATCAGGAATACCATTGCACGCAACAGTTCCTGTTAGGCATGTAAATGAGTGAATGATGTGGGTAGATCTGTCGGTTGGAGGAATTAGGAGTAGAATTGTCTCCGTGAATTCACCATGTGAGGGTGCAGATGAGGATGAAGTTGACAAGTTTTATGAAGCATTGAGTGACATCGTGGTCAGGGTCAACAGCAAGGATAGAATAGTGCTAATGGACGATTTCAATGCGAGAGTTGGGAATAGAACTGAAGAATACGAAAGGGTGATTGGTAAATGTGGGGAAGATATGGAAGCTAATGGGAATGGGAAGCATTTGCTGGACTTCTGTGCTAGTATGGGTTTAGCTGTTACAAATACTTTCTTCAAGCATAAGGCTACAGTATTCACCGCTACACATGGGAGGCTAGGGGTACCAGATCCATAATAGATTATACCTTAACCCACTTCGAATTCAGGAAATCTGTTAGGAATGTACGAGTTTTCCAGGGATTTTTCAATGATACAGACCACTAGCTGATCTGTAATGAACTAAGTTTCTCTAGGCCAAGGGTAGAGAAAGTGAAATCTGTCTACAAACGAATAAGGGTAGAAAATCTCCAGAACGAGGAAATTAGACAGAAGTACATGGATATGATTAGTGAGAAGTTTCGAACAGTGGACAGTAAGCAGGCTCAGGATATAGAAAGAGAATGGGTGGCATACAGGGATGCTGTAGTAGAAACAGAAAGGGAATGTCTAGGAACAAATGTGTGTAAAGATGGGAAAAGGTGAACATCTTTGTGGAATGATGAAGTGAGAGCAGCTTGTGAACATAAAAAGAAGGCTTATCAGAAATGGCTCCAAACAAGGACAGAGGCAGACAGGGATTTGTACGCAGATGAAAGAAACAGAGCAAAACAGTTGTTGAATGCAAAAAGAAGTCGTGGGAAGATTTTGGTAATAACCTGGAAAGGCTCGGTCAAGCAGCAGGGAAACCTTTCTGGACAGCAATAAAGAATCTTAGGAAGGGAGGGAGAAAGAAAATGAACAGTGTTTTGAGTAATTCATGTGAACTCATAATAGATCCCAGGGAATCACTGGAGAGGTGGAGGGAATATTTTGAACATCTTCTCAATGTAAAAGGAAATCGTCCTGGTGGTGTTGCGAACAGCCAAGCCCATGGGGATGAGGAAAAATATGTTGGTGAAATTACGTTTGAGGAAGTGGAAAGGATGGTAAATAAACTCCATTGTCAAAGCAGCAGGAATAAATGAAATAAGACCTAAAATGGTGAAGTACAGTGGGAAGGCAGGGATGAAATGGCTTCATAGAGTAGTAAAATTAGCATGGAATGTTGAAAAGGTACCTTCAGATTGGACAAAAGCAGTAATTGCACCTATCTATAAGCAAGGGAACAGGAAGGATTGCAACAACTATCAAGGTATCTCATTGATTAGTATACCAGGCAAAGTATTCACTGGCATCTTGGAAGGGAGGGTGCGATCAGTCATTGAGAGGAAGTTGGATGAAAACCAGTATGGTTTCAGACCACAGAGAGGCTGTCAGGATCAGATTTTCAGTATGCGCCAGGTAATTGAAAAATGCTATGAGAGGAATAGGCAGTTGTGTTTGTGTTTTGTAGATCTACAGAAAGCATATGACAGGGTTCCAAGGGAAAAGATGTTTGCTATACTGAGGGACTATGGAATTAGTAGGTTATTAAAATCAATCAAAGGCATTTATGTTGACAATTGGGCTTCAGTGAGAATTGATGGTAGAATGAGTTCTTGGTTTAGGGTACTTACAGGGGTTAGACAAGGCTGTAATCTTTGTTGTTTATAGTTTACATGGATCATCTGCTGAAGGGTATAAAATGGCAGGGAGGGATTTAGTTAGGTGGAAATGTAATAAGCAGTCTGGCCTATGCTGACGACTTGGTCTTAATGGCAGATTGTGCCAAAAGCCTGCAGTCTAATATCTTGCAACTTGAAAATAGGTGCAATGAGTATGGTATGAAAATTAGCCTCTCAAAGACTAAATTGATGTCAGTAGGTAAGAAATTAAACAGAACTGAACGTCAGATTGGTGATACAAAGCTAGAACAGGTCGATAATTTCAAGTATTTAGGGTGTGTGTTCTCCCAGGATGGTAATATAGTGAGATTGAATCAAGGTGTTGTAAAGCTAATGCAGTGAGCTTGCAGTTGCGATCAACAGTATTCTGTAAGAAGGAAGTCTGCTCCCAGACGAAACTATCTTTACATCGGTCTGTTTTCAGACCAACTTTGCTTTACTGGAGCGAAAGCTGGGTGGACTCAGGATATCTTATTCATAAGTTAGAAGTAACGGACATGAAAGTAACAAGAATGACTGCTGATACAAACAGGTGGGAACAATGGCAGGAGGGTACTCGGAATGAGGAGATAAATGCTCATTTAGGAATGAACTGAAGCTGTACGCATAAACCGGCTTCGGTGGTGGGGTCATGTGAGGCGAATGGAGGAGGATAGGTTAGCTAGGAGAATAATGGACTCTGTTATGGAGTGTAAGAGAATTAGAGGTAGACCAAGACGACGATGGTTAGACTCGGTTTCTAACGATTTACAGATAAGAGGTATAGAACTAAATGAGGCCACAATACTAGTTGCAAATCAAGGATTGTAGCAACGTTTAGTGAATTCAGAGGCTTGCAGACTGAACTCTGAAAGGCATAACAGTCTATAATGATATGTATGTATTTATTTTTGATTATAACATCATTTCTTCTGCACAGATCTAATAGTTTTTCTCCTTCTGGGTTCCTTTGTCCAAATCCGTGTGGACCAATGCTGTTCTCGTACTCAAGTCTATCTACCCCAACTTGCGCGTTTGGATCTCCAATAATAATAATAATAATAATAATAATAATAATAATAATAATAATAATAATAAATGTTTTCCTCATTAACCGTATCTTCCAGGTCTTGCCGAAATTTCTCTTTGTCTTCCTCACTGCAGCCTGTCTGTGGGGCATACACTTGTATGACTGTGTACTTAAGTGTTCTCCAGTTTCATGGACATTTTAATGATTCTATCACTTTTGCAGATAACTTCAGCTGTAGCATCAGTCCCTTCATTAATTAAGAATCCAACACCATTTTTCGCTACCTTCTCCTGTCCACTCCAGTACAATTTGTATCCTTCATGAAGTGTCTTACTTCCAATCCCTTTCCATTTGGTCTCAATCTCAAAACTGATATTTTTCTTCTATCCATCATGTCTAAGAGTTCTACCTTTCCAATTAATGATAGAATGTTCATAGTTCCAATTTGGTATTCGAATCTCCTCTTTATTTTGGGTTTCCTTTCAGAACATTGTATATTATCAGCCTTACGGTCATCATACTTTACAATTGTCTGAGAGGACATGTCAGTCCGTTCTATAATCTTCTTTCCGGGGCTCTTTCTTATTGAAAGCGACTGTACTCACTACTCTCCTGCTGACTTGCTAGGCCTAACGGATAAGAGGATTTCCTTTTAGGGTTTACTCCCTTAGCCTTTGAGGATACCTTCCTCCTCCTACAAGGCAGTAGGTTCCATCTATATACCCCCAGAAGGATGGGTTGCCTCTTCCGCCATTTCCACCGTACCAAAGTCCATCTTCTCCGCCGTAGATGCCGCCGAGGTCTTCACACTTAACCCAGGGCACGGACCCTCCATATTTAAGACCCCTGGAGTGAGGGTGTCCCAGTATTCTAAAGCCCCCAGGAATTGGGCTACCTGTTTGTCCGCAGGTTGTATTGGTTATTTCAAACCAGCCCTACATACAGTCCCTATCCGCAGCCTGGGGACGCGCTCTGTAGGAGTCAGGTTCCCCTGGTTACTTATTAGAAGTTAACCCCACCCACAAGGAGTGAGGTTATTTGCAGGTCTGATATGTGGTTAAAATTGTATATGCAGCTCACCTCTATTGGGAGTGTTCCTGGAAAGAGCTGTACCACCTCAGGATGAGAACACTAGTTTACTTTTTGCTGTGAAATAATTTACACACACAAGAGATGAGCCATGCAGTACCTCATGAACTTTCAGGTTAGAAAATATTCCATTGTCTGCCTGTCTGGTCAATGAATCTAGAAGATGCAGAGTGTCAACTTTATAATCTGAACTAAACACATTAGTGTAATGTTGAACACAGTACTGTGTGAGCTTTTTAGAGGTAGGTATTTACATCAATACAAGTATTAAATGGGACTTCCTTATGCATTCCCTCCTAGTTATTCTCTTAAAAGCAGACATTCAGTTTTGAACTAACAATAGTGGCTTACATATTGTATGAGAGAGTAGGTAGTAGATGATGCCGATTGCACTACAGTATACATTTCTCCTGACTGGGAAGAGTTCAGTCCAAAGTAACTTCTCATTTGAATCAGGTCTGACCTGTGTTAAAGATGCACATGCCATGATAGGGATTCTCACTAATGATCTCAATGTTTTGAACAAACCTTTGAGGTTTGCAAATCAATTAGGTACTTTTCATTCTTGATCTCTCTTCCATACAAATTTTGTCACCTTTCTTGAAGTTATTATCTTTCTATGTATGAACCTGTGAATAAATTACTTGCTACCTAGACGTATATAGTTAAATTTGACGTGAATACATTACTGCTCATTGCTTGAAGCCTTGAAGTTGCAGTGTGGAAGTTTAGCTCTTGAAGGTGCATGCCTTGGAATGAATTAAGTAGGTCTTGGTTTCAGTGATGACTGACAGTGAGGGTTTGGATCAATTCGCTGCGCTCTAAATAAATTTAAAACTGCATTTGAACTTATTTGGCAGTGGACAAAATGTATCGTTTATTTGATCTTTTTGATTTCACCCTGTCAATATGGTTCTGTATCACTTCTGCAAAATTTCTGTTATTTACTTTTCACACTCCTTTGTGGAGAAGACTCCTCATATTTGCAACTTGAAGGCATATGTTGTTTATCCTATAGATGTTTTATTTCTTGATATGCATCAGGCTCAATTTCACTTCCAAAATAATTTTTGAACTCTTTAAGAGTCCATTAATGTCACCCAAAGTCCATTTATACTTGTCCTTAATCTTCACCTAGTTTCTTAAGTTTGATTTGAAAATTTTAACCATGTTATTAGGATTTACTGCTTTAATGTTTGTCAAACACAGATGCATCCTATATCCATATGCAGTCTACTTAAAGCTATTTGAATTTTTTGTAAAGGTGAAAAACTGCCAAGGTATCCATTGCCTAAAATAGGAAGCTTTTGATCCCCACCCACTGGGAAAAGGAGGAAAAAAGGAAGAATTCCGAGCCCTCAAAAATGAGGAAATCACGGACGAAAAGACAAGACAGGACAAAGGACACCCTTTGGTTTTAAAATCCTGAAACTATGGGAGGGTTAGAACCTTCATAAATCTACCTTGCAATAAGAAATTGTAATCACAGCAGAGATGTTCCACAGTGAAGAGGAGTTCAGGAATCAAACTAGCAACATTAAAAAAATTCAGGAGGTACAGGTAAACAGAAGGCATCAACTGTTAATATCCAAGG